>NC_136502.1:46167232-46602232 GCF_053919585.1 Euprymna scolopes | reverse complement strand
ACCTTATCACGAACCCTCACATGGGATAGAGATTCACTAGCTCAAATATGACAACAGTTCTCCGAGATACTTTACCATTTTTAGGGCAGATAGCCAATTTTCTTTTTTCATAGCAAAGCCATGGCGATAACACATCTGCATTTTAAGAGAGTGATGCTGAAAATTTGGTAAAATAAGTAATAACATTTTTTATCAAATTTTTGTATTTTAATAGCTAACTGCTTAAAAGTTAATTATTGACAAAATATAATTTTATCTAAAAAAGCTATAAAATAAGACATTTAAAGAGAACAAAAACAGCTAACACTGACGCTGAATAACACCCTTCTTAAAAAAAAAAAATGAATCCTACCCCCTGATCCTAAGTTCTAGTAGTTGATTTAGCAGAGAGTGTTACTTTACTGATCAATTTCTTGTGAAGCCCAACCCAGTCCCTAAATTATACCCACTCCCTGTAAAACCACACCTAATAGCCTCCAAAAGTAGAAGCCCTTCTCCCCAACTTCCCTCACTAGAAAAACAAAAGCCCACACCGAATGTATCTTCCAAAGCTTCTCCTGCACCCCCCACCAAAAAAAAACAAGTGAAGCATGCATGGTCCCCCGTGTGTGCACAGTGAACGAGGCATAAAAAAAATGACTAAGTTCAGCATTTGCCCAATCCCCATTTAGCTCCAAAACCCAGGGGACGTCAATTCCTGATGAAAATGACCAAACGGTGCAGTTTTAGGCTTTGAGTTCTACATCATGCAAAAAAAAGAAATGACTAAGTCCATCATTTGCCCTCCCCCCCATTTAGCCCCAAAAGTCCCCAAGGCATTAACATATTCAAATTTGAGTTCAGCACCATGCAAAACTGCTAAATAGACATACACAGAAAATTTTGGACAAATATGGTAAAATAGTCCCAAAAATGGAGTGCCTTTATTAGCCCTAAAAGAGCCCCTGGGGCACACCCAAGAGTTATCACAAAGTATAGACAAACAAAATTATATAGAAATCAGTTAGTTACAACTTTTCAGACAGTTTTATAAAAATCCAAGGCATTCATTTTTTTTTAATAAGCACAAAAGTGTCAATTTTAGCCATTTTTACCCAAAAGGAGGGTAACCAGAGTTTTCCCGGAAAATACTCCTAACCAAGTCAGGCAGATAAAATGGAAAATTTGTTTCATTTAATATTGGTACTAATTGACTGTTTGACTGTTGAGCCTAGCCAGTACCAGATGGGTGACCATTTGGGAAGGCAAGGCACTGTATGTATCGCAAGGTAAAATACCAGGTTGAGAAACTGCCGCGGTCTATCCTTCTCTCGAGGGCAGATGTTCCTCTCATAAGCCGTGGTAGCCACCCCATCTAGTGATGTCATCACAACAAAAACTACCCTTGATAGTGAAGCATCAAGTATTCAGCTATGGACAAGATTTGAATTACACTACAAACTCGTGTTGTGAGTCCAATCTCGGATGTGGACGCATGCTACGTTTTTTTTAAGACCAAGAGACTACAAGAAAGGTATAGTATAACATATTTAAATGGTCGATTGGGGAGAGGAAAATTATGTTGCCAACTTCTTTACAAACTCAGTGTTTGAGAGATAAAGAACTTTAATGGAAATTCGAATATCTATGTATTTCAAGACACAATTATCAAACCGCATGCTAATTACTCTGTGAGTGAAAACCTGCAAATGCAAAATAAAATAGATATAACTGCTATACCCTTAATTTACAGTTACAGTCATAATTTGCACCAAGGTCTTTCCATTGTGTTGCATTATTGCTTCCATAAATAGGGGTACATATTAAAATGTGGCGGGGAAATATATAATGATTACATGTATAACAGAATACAACGATAGTGATGAGAGGGGGACATTTATATCTATTAAATCATGACGACAACTGTGACAATTCTTAGAGTTTCATATTATTATGGACTGAGTGATGTATGATGCACAGTTATTTACACAGAGAAGGGGAGATATATAATTTTAAGGGTCCAATGTTTCAAACTGAAAGAAGAGAGGAATAGTTGCTTATGGATTTTCAGTTGTGATGTAAGCAGTTCTTATTATGAACAGAGAATGCCAAATCAAGTTTTGACTTTTTACTGAGTTGAAAGACAGATGATGCAAACAAAAAGGAGCCTTTTCATTGCGACAGATGACTATGTTTTAATCAATTAAAAAGACTTGAAGCGTATTACATTTTTATTTTTGATATTTAACACTTTCAATTAATTACTTATTCATTATATTTGCTTATATTTAAAAATGAACGTTGTACTTTTAAATGCAACTATTTTGCTTTCTGTAGATGGTTGTGGAAATAGAGAAAAGAGACAAAGTCTGTTTCTAATATTTAAAACAACTTTATTGGACCATTTTTGCTCACATTTAAAAGAAAAAATGTAGAAAAGTTCATTTACTGTTGAAAGTCTACAAGCAGTTCTTCATCTTTGAGAGAAGATAGCCAATGATTGGGAAAACAACGGACAAACTTTGCATAACTTCTTGGCAAAAAGAAAACTGCAAACATACCTTCATATTGTTTTATTGCTTGTGGAACTTTGTTAAAAGTTTCCAATTTTGGAAGTCTTCTGTGAAACTTGGAATTGATGGCATAAGTAATGAAACATTTTGAATAATTAATCAGAATTTGTAAAAATAAATTAAAACAGTAAAAAAAAAAACCTTTGTGACAAATCCTTGTGAAACTTGCCTCCTCACACGGGTAAAGTTAGACATGTGGTCGATATTTTGATGTGGGAAAAATTCAGCTCCCCAAAAAGGGGCACTCTGAATTGGAACAAAAGTTGTTTAAATTGCCTCGGTCTAGAAGCATCTCTATTTCACTGACCAAGGACAGAGGATGAAGCTGTAGTATCAGAACAGATACTACAACTTGCTCTTAACCAAAAGGCTAAGCATCAGGTTTCAAGTACTGGCTTGGAAGACTAATTGAGATATCTGAAGGTTGTCGACATCACTGAAAATAAAGTTCAGCTGGAAGCTACCGCCTGCAATTATTTAACAAGAATAAAAGTAGTCAATTTATCTCTATCTCTTTTTCTTTTACTTCGTTTTTAGATTGACTATAGTTAGAGGCTATCTAAAGGCTCTCTTTCCATTGGCTACTTTACTGAAATATAGGGGAGGACACTTCTCCTTTGCCTGAGTTACTTCACCGTATAATGCTGAGTATTTAATGAAAGGATATCCAGTATTACTTTTGATTTAAGTGAGGATTTAAACCCGATTTCTTGACCCATTATTGAACACTAACCATTATGCCAAATCAATAAAAAATAATAAATGTTGAATATTTAAAATAACTTCAACAATTGTGATAAAGGACAAGAATTCTCATCCATTCTTTTAATGTGGCCATACAATTAAACACCCGTTTTGCATACATCTCTCTATACTGTCCGGATTTAGTCTTCCTCTGAGGTCATCAGAACTAAGCCTATCTTTAAGACTCACATTCCACATCCATCATATGATTTCTCTTCATGCAATGCATGTCTTCAACCTTCACTTTTTCCCCCTTTATTAAGTCATGGTCATAAAACCATTCACAATAAATCCCCAACGTCATCACACTGCATACACATATCTGATAGACTCTCTTCTCCAATTCGTAACGCTATGATTGTTAGTAAAGGCCAAAGTTTCCTGAACATATTCCATCCACTCCTAATTTGTGCAGTCACACTAGCACCTGCTCTGCCTGGTGCTCCAATGCTATCATCAAGGTAATAAAACATCTGAACAACCTCAATAGCTTCACCATCGGAATATACTTTCTCTACATCAGAATCCTCATCCATCTCTTTTTGCTTATACTTTTCATACATACCTGATAGACTCTTCTCTTGGTCAGCAGGTGTGATGTTCTGGTGATTGGTAATGACAGAAATTTCCTGAATTACATCATTCACTCTTAATTCATAGTCATACCAGCACCTACACCACCCTGTACTCCAATGGTATTGTCATCTGAACAATCTTAATAGCTGCGTCATCCAGATATACTTTCTCAAAATCTGAGTACTTATCAATCTTCATTGTTAGACTTTTTTGCATACAAACTGGTATATCCCCTCTCATCCTACCAGTAATCCCACTTCCCTTCTTGTGTACCCAACGCTTACAAGTATCACAAAAAATTGAGTTAAACTCAACTCCTTTACGACAAACTGCATATGAGAACTTTCAGCACTTCTACACTATCAGAATAAAATTTCGGAAATCTTATTACTGAATTTCACATGAAAACAATGATATCTACGTATTCCTCGTATTTTTAAGATGATTATATCGAAAAATTATGAAAATCGATAAGGTAGAAAATTATTTATTAAAGAAAATAGAATTTGAAGAAAATGATCGTATTTACTTATGTAAGACACAGGAGAGTTCAAAAGGGAGGTAATTTCCTCCCAATCATTCTTGGAAAACTCAGGCAAAAATCTTGTATATATGTTATTTTTACGTTATTTAATTTTTAGGCGAACAGTTATTTTTTTTATATTAAACAATTAAGAAAAGATCTTAAATGAAAAACAGAATCAGAAACACTGTATATATGTTATGTTTATTTTGTTATTTGTTTTGCGTTAGTCGCATTAAAAATTTAGAGTTACTTTCCTTTGTTTATGGTTTCGTTTCAATTTATTTTATGAAAGCAAAGATGGCCACAATTTTTCACCTATTAAAGTTGTTTTTTAAATAATTCAGTAATATTCAGGTAATTTCGACTGCATAATTTGGAAGCTAACATTGTAATTTATTAGAATTGACAACAAAAAATCAGTAGAAATCATTGTTTTTTTCTATCTGAAAACTCCATTTATCGACTACAAAATTTCGTTCTGATAGTGTAGAAGCGTCAAACATTTTTCTTTCTGAGAGTTTTCTATACAAACTTTACTTTCCATGCATTTCCTTCAAGTCTTTAATTTGACAAGTAGACTTTCTAATTATTTCACAAGCTAGTACTAAATCATAAACATACATCATCTCTTTGAGACAACCCATACAAAACTCTCTGTAAAACACTTCTAAGACACAAATTAAAAGCAACAGATTCAGTACATACACTAATTGTTACATGGAAAGGGGACAGCCCTTTTCCATGTAACAATTAGATTCTAGCTACATTCCATTTTAAAACAAACATTTAAATGAACCGTTATGTTGCCTGAGAGCGTATCTATTTGCAATTTGTTTTGATTCTCTTTTGTAAACTAATCTTCATAAACGACCTCCTCCCCTGTGATTGTGTCTAAGATGAGTGTATTTGCTGATGACAGTATTCTCTTGAAGTCAAATCGAATGCCCTTGCATACAAGACAATGGCCGAATCTTTCGAAAATTGCATCCAGTCAACAGTAGAATAAGGCTAAAAAATGGATGGTTGTATTTAATTCTACTAATACAAAGCTCCTATTTTTTAGTAATTATAAGAAACCCTTCGAACCACTGATTGTCATGGTCGACAAAACCTTTTTTAAGGGTCCAATGTTTCAACTCCTCGACCTTGCATTCTTGATCAACATGAAGTGGGATAAGTACATAGCAAATGATGCAAAGTCTGCCACAAAGAAGGTAGGTTTTGTTTTTCAGATGATTACGTATGGCTTTACAATATTTTTAGTTTGTGATATTGCTACTAGAACTTAGGTTTAGTAATAGCATTAAAGGAAACTTTTGGAAGTGGGTGGTCACTCGAGCTTAGAGTTAGTTGTGGGGGTTAACAACGGTTTTGTAGAGGTTGAGCTTTTTATTCGAATTTAAGATTAGTGGTAGAGTTAAGAAAAGTGTTTGTTTTTATTATTGGTGGGGGGGGATATAACTCGAACCTAGGGTTAGTGGTAGGGTAAGCAATTTTTGTTTTGTTAACTTTTCGGCATGAGCTCCCAGCCAAAATAAAAGCACAGAATTTATTTCCCATAGCAAAAAAAAAATAAATACATAAATAAATAAAAAAGCTAATAAGCTAAGATGGCTTGGAAATTGGGGATTATTTTATATTAAAGTTCATATGTATAACAAAAGTGGAAGTAGATGTGGTGGGCATGGCTACCCAAGTTTAGAAATTAGTGGGCAGTCAGGACTCCCAGGTTGGGAAATTTATCTTGATTTCAGATGGTTTTGTCATTGGCCACTCAGATTTGCTCTATACTCTGATATCAGCAAAGATAACTGCATCAAACACTGGTACACCCACATATAATGATGATATATGTTAAAACAATAGCAGTACAGTAGAGCCCCGGGACACAGTATAAAAAATTAGTAACAAAATACAGTACAGCATATAATACACATGTATATAATCAGATAACATAAATAACACTGTAAGGTGGGGCAAATACTGTCACCAGAGGCCAGAAAAAAATTGTATTCCATATTGTAACCTGAAAAAAAAACATATACTAGAGCCACCGTATCCCGGGGTTCTATTATGTATGTATATATATATATATAAAAGTGAACGTGTCTGTGTGTCTGTGTGTGCGTCTGTGTACATTTCCCTACGAAATAACTCTGTCAATTTTTAGTCTACAGACTCGAAATTTGATATACAGGGTACTGAGATTTTGGAAAATCGATGTGATCGGTTTTTGGCCAGAAATTTGGCGATTAAGGGGTCAAAGTTCAACGATTTGACCTTTGAGAACTCTACGAGACTCCTCCGACAATTTTCGGTCTAAATACTTGAAATTTTAGATATAGATTCCTTGGACATGGATCTAACTTAATAATTTGATTTAATCCCAAAACAATAAATTTTAAGGGGTCATAATAGGGGGTCAAAGTTAAAAAAAAAAAATTCCTCCCACCCCCCTTTTTTTTTTTTGCTCAGCATACATCTCCAAACACCCGGGCAACGCCGGGCTGAAATCCTAGTATATAATATATAAAATAGAAAAAAGATTTAAAAAAATTAAAATCATGTAGGAAAAGAGTGAAGATGAAACTTAAAATAAAATATAAGGATACAGCTGTTGAAATTACCTATTTCTGTATTTTTTTAAATTATTAAATTATTTTCAAGATATATATATCTACCTCCTACTCTTCCCCTGCTTTATAGTTCTAACTTCTCCTCTGCTAACGAACCGAAACCACTATATACAGCATGTATTCTCCTCCTCTCATTACTGTTTGCCCTTCCACCTCTGTTAGTCTTCTTTCACTGTCTAAAAATGTTGAGTTCTGCTTAATGAAGCTCCATTTATCACATGATATAAGTTATTGACGTTTAGTTTGTTTTTAAATATGAAATAAAATGTCAATCTAATATAGCTATGTACAGATATTTGAAAAAAAAGAAATTTATCAAGTCAAAAGATTAGTTGAACATTTGTAGAAATCTCTGCTCTTCAAGTGCTTTTATTTCATATTTTTAATACTATATCTTTTTCCTTTCAGCTTCCAAACAGGATCTCAAAAAAAAAAAAGAAAAAATCTACAAAATGTTTCCCTGTGAAGTTTGTGGGGAATCCTTCATGAAAAAATTCCAAAGGATAAGTCATTTAAAAGTACACATCAACCAAGCGCTCGAGCATTGCTACCTCTGCGGGAAAGGCTTTGCTGGAAGCAAATTATTGGACAAGCACATGAAATGCCATTCAGGTACGGCGCTCTTTCACTGTGGCATGTGTGGAAAGGCTTTTTTAAATCGCAAAAGCTTGAAAGAACATATGGCTATTCATACGAGCGAGGAATCATTCCCATGTGAACTCTGCGACCGAGTTTATACGGTGAAAGGCGGACTTATCAAACATATGCGAACTCATACTGGTGAGAGTCCGTTTCAGTGCAACGTTTGCGGGAAGGCGTTCACGAACATCACAAACTTGCAGCTTCACGTGCGCGTTGAATGTTATTCCGGCGCGGCACCGTTTCACTGCGGGGCATGTGGAAAGTCTTTCTCAGTGTGTAAGTCTTTGAAGAAACACATGGTTATTCATACAGGAGAGGAATTGTTAAAGTGTGAAATTTGCGACCGAGTTTACTCTGTGAAAAGCGAACTTGTTAAACATATGCGGACGCACACTGGTGAAACGCCGTTTAATTGTGATACCTGTGGGAAGGCTTTCTCGGACAAAAGTAACCTGCGAGTCCATGTCCGAGGGCACAGTGGAGAGAGGCCTTTTTCCTGCACGGTCTGCAATAAAGCGTTCACAACCAATTCGAGCCTCAAAAAACACACAAGCATGCATACTGGGGAAAAGCCTTTCAAGTGTGAATTGTGCGACAAACGTTTCACTCTGAAGGAGCACCTAAAGAGACATGTAGCGATCCACACTGAAGGAAGTTCCCTGAAATGCGAAGTGTGTGGCAACACTTTCACACGTAAAGACAATCTGAGATTTCACATGAAAAAACATGAGAACAAGTAAAAAAAAAATTAACTATCATGAAAAAAAAAAAAAAAAGAGCAGCAAGTATCAGAACTTTTGAGGTGAGGATTATTTGGACTACTGAGTAAAATGGATGTTATTCTCACAAGGTTTCGGTCAATGTAACCTTCGACCTTCTTCAGGTGCATATTGTTGAACTCAGGGTTCTTTATTTCAAACTTGGTAATCCGTACAGCATTTCAAATGGAAGCTTTTATTTAATCCATTGACAGTATAAGTAGATGTGTGTGGAAGAGTTGACTGTGATGGTATAGTCACGTTGAAAGAATGGATGAGCATAAATGTAGAACAGTTGAAATAGCAAGTGCTAACCCCTAGAAGAGGGCTCCTTGATTTTTTAAAAATTTCAACTATTCTCACCTAGGATGTTATTCTCACAATGTTTTGGTCAATGTAACCTCTGACCTTCTTCAGGTGCATATTGTTGAACTCGGGGATCTTTATGTCAAACTTAGGAATCTGTATAGAATTTCAAACAGAACCGTTTATTTAATACATGTGCAGGTATATGGAGATATATTCAGAAGAGTAATTGATGGTATGGCCATGTTGAAAGAATCGATAAGAATGTGACAAACGTTTCACTTGGAAAGTGCATTTAAAAAGATATGGTAACCCATCTGTGGAGAGATGCAGCTTAACAGATCGTCGAACGTCTTTTTTTTTTTTTTTATATGGAGTTCACCACTTATCAAGGCCCAATGGCCACTCGGGGATAAGGGTTATTGTGTGTACAGTAATCAAAGGGATAGTGTAGCAATAGTATTGGAGAATTGGTAAGGTGTCATTACTTAGGGGGGGGGCGGTTCATCAGGAATTTGTTTGTGTTGGACTTGAAGACATCCAGGTTGAAGTCGGAAGGGAAACAGGCAAGCGGAACAGCGTTCCACAGGCATGCAGTTCTAAGAAAGAAGCTTTGTTTATGGAATTTACGTTTTGATTTAGGCACAGATAAGGAGTGGAGAAAATTATTGATGGCGGTTTCAGCTAGTCAGGTGTTTTTTGAAAAAGATTGGCGAGGGGGGGACCAGAGAATGGAGCTCAGACGAGCACTTGCCATGGAAATAACGATAGAACAACGACAGGCTCACTACGTCTCTTCTGTGGGAAAGAGGTTGCAGGGTAGAGAAAAGGGCATTCCCCACCAAGCCACGAAGTCTATTTTGTACTCTGTCAAGGCAGGATAGGCTGTTTTTAGCAGCTCGCGCCCAGATGTGGCAGCAGTACTCCATCTTTGGACGTACTTGGCTCTTATATAGATAGAGAATTGCATCATTAGTGAGATATCTTCTGGAGCGGTAGAAGGATCCCACCATTTTCCCAGCGACCTTGGCCACAGACTTGATGTCTGGGAATATGAACCATCACCGATAACATCAAATGGAAAAGTGACAGTGTTGTATGACGAAGACATACAGGTGAGAAGATACATGACACGGCCATCAAACCAGACATTGTAATATGGAACAAGCCAGAACTGCACTCATTATTGATGTCACGATCCCAAATAATCTTAATAGAGCTGAATGGGAAAAGATGATAAAATATCAGGATTTAAAGAATAATTTAAAAACGACATGCTCCCTTAAAAAAATCAACATTATACCAGTGTGCTAGGAGCAACTGGTCTAATGAAAAAACTCTTAATAAATATATTTGAAACCAACCTCTAGAAGACTAAGCTGGCATGTAATACAGATAGCAGCTATAAAGGGAACAACATCTATCCTTACAAAGAGCCCTCAAATATAAACTCAGGGAGGAGTCTCTTGATCTCTTAAAACTAATTGAAATCTATTTTGAAAGAAAAAAGTGACAACCTGGCATGAGAATACTTTTCCCTTAAGTAAATAGATAAATAAATAAATATATAACTAAATAAATATATAACTAAATAAATATATAACTAAATAAATATATAACTAAATAAATATATAACTAACTAAATATATAACTAAATAAATATATAACTAAATAAATATATAACTAAATAAATATATAACTAACTAAATATATAACTAAATAAATATATAATTAAATAAATATATAACTAACTAAATATATAACTAACTAAATATATAATTAAATAAATATATAATTAAATAAATATATAACTAACTAAATAAATAAATAATTAAATAAATAACTAACTAAATATATAACTGACTAAATAAATAACTAACTAAATATATAACTGACTAAATATCCAAAATTACATAGTATGGCTAACCCATACTAGTTTTTACGAGGAATGGTACAGCTTCTCCAAGTGATGTTATCTCAAGTAACAGCACAAAGCTAGATACTTCACCAGACTAGATGAATTCTTGCCTTGGAATCAAGTAAGACCAAGAGACCATAAGAAAGGTATACTATAACATATTTAAATGGTCAATTGGGAAGAGTAAAATTATTTTCAAAACTTCTTTACTAACTCAGTGTTTGAGAGGAAAAGAAAAACTTTAATGGAATTCTTGAGTTGTAAGCCATGTTTAGTTTCAGAATAGTTTCCAATGGTTAGTTGTTCTACACAAGCCCTGGAGGTGACTGGTTCTCAGTAGACAGTTCATGAGTTGGAAGCCACAGAGCAAAAGATTCTTCCGCATTGACACGAAGAAATCATATGCAAGGTTGCTAAAGAAAACGGTTTAATTTTTTATGGAGTAATTCTGGTTTCTGATTTGTTGGTAGCAGAACGTGAATTAATTTGATTCGTCAGTTTCTAGCAGCATCGTTTATAAATAGAATCTCCCAACTGTGAAGGACCATATCTCCAGCCTTTTGGCTGAGATCAAAGTGTAGTATCTGTTTCCAGATGCTGCACTTTGAGACCATTGCCCGTGTGGCAATTGGTTGTTGGTACATGTAGGGGCAACCCTATATATACCATCCCATTCCCCCTTCCCCTTCCTCTTCATTCCACATAAAAACCGACCTTGTGTCATATTTTGCTTACGTGGAGAAGCAAATAAATACCTACCCTTCATTAGTCAAAAATATTGCAACAGGAATATTCGAATATCTATGTATCTCATATAAAGATCAAGTGTTAACCTCTAGGAAAGGGCTCCTTGATTCCTGAGAACTTTGACTGAAGTAAAATGAAACAAAAGAGGCAGTTCCCTTAAATGTGAAGTGTGTGGCAACACTTTCATACGTAAAGACAATCTGAGATTTCACATGAACAAAACATGCTAAAGAGAACAAAGAATTAACGATCATGAAAAAAAAATGCATAAAAGGCTCAACAAGTTGATATGTATTAAATCTTTTGAGATGAGGATTGATTATGTTGATTATTTGAACTACTGTTTTCACCTTGGATATTGTCTATTGTTCTCACAATGTTTCGGTCAAAGTAACCTCAGACCTTCAGGTGCGTATTGTTGAACCCAGTGTTCTTTATGTTAAACTTCAGAATCTGTATGGAATTTGACATGGAACCCTTTATTTAATCCGTGGACAGTGTAGGTGTGCAGAAGAGTAGACTTTGATGGTATGGTCACGTTGAAAGAATGGATGAGAGTTCTTGGATTAATAAATGTAGAGCTGTTCTGATAGGAAGTTCAGTTCTCAGGTGAAGGCCAAGGCAAAACACGGGAGAAAGTGGTAAAAATGAATTTGAGTGAAAGAAGGATAAATAAATACCTGGCCAGAGAAATGTTACTTTAGAATTCAATTTCTTCAAGCCGTTCAACACATGTCAGCATGTAAAGTGGACATTAAACCGAATAAACGCTTTTAATCATGAATTATAAAAGTTTTTTCTTAAATATGATGATGATAGTAACTTTCCCTTGTTAGTCATGACCAGGTAGAAATCTTCAATAATCTGTAATTGTATTCTTAGTACAAGCCTTACTAAGTACTTAACTTTCAAGGACCTTTGGTTCAGCAAATAAAATTGATAAATATTAATTAGTTCTAGGTGACAGTGTTCTAGGAGAGGGGATGAAGGTTTTGTAACTGTAACAGTATTCACCAAAACTGGGTTGAGCCGGCTTTAAATGGGGTCCACTAAATCGTGTCAAGGCGGTCCATTCCTGCCGATTGCAAACATACTCCTTGGCTGAAGGTTCGATCCTCAGTAAGTAATTCCATCACTATATGGATGTAGCAAAAAAAAAAAAAAAAAAGAATCGACCCTTAGTCTCCTTGGATTTTCTTCTGTAGTTAAGAAGAACCATTATGTTACAGAGAGAGAGAGAGAGAGAGAGAGAGAGAGAGAGAGAGAAAGAAAGAGAGAGGTGAGTAAACGTGGAGGTAGACACGTTTACCAGAACCGAAGGTCAGCTGACCAGATTACGTATGAGTGACGTGGTTAGGTTGGCTAGATCTAGAGATTTGATTTGGGCTTTGAAGAAGACGGACGGTTTTTCCGTTGTCTCCCCCTTTTAACTGGGGAGCGGGGAGACGAACGCTGACGTGTGTAACTACTACATGGAGATGCTGTATTTTCATGCACTTTTTTGTGTAGATAATATCATTATTAAACAAAAAATTATTTTGAAAATTTAAAAACGCTTCTAAACCAAATACAAAATTATTTATTTATAACCATATATTTGATTTCAAAAGCCTTATTTGAAAGATTTGGGCCAAATGACAATATATCAGATTAAAAAAATAAAATAAAATAAACAGTCTACAATTTATTTTGATAAAGACTTTTGAAGTTGAAAATTTGAATTTAAATAAGTAACAGTTTTATTTTAAAAAATCTGTATTGTTTGTTTTCTAACCGTTTTTCAAATTCCAACATTTTCAATACTTCTAACTGTAGTAGCATTACAGTGATTATTTATACATGCGCATCAATGTGCCGTATTACTCTGTTTGAACATATCAAAAAAAACTGCTCCTTCAATATCAGAAAAACTCAGCCAACATGCATAAGAGAAAAGAAAAAGTGTCTATATTTCCCTTTTGATGAAGACTTTTAGAATCGAAAATTTGTATATAAATAAATGATATATTTATTTTTTTAAATCTGCATCATATTTTGTTTTTATTTTGTTCAAATTTAAAAATAGTTGGTGCGTCCAACTGTATATTGCTTAAACAGTTATTTATTCTATGGGCTGAAAACATGCAAAATTCACAAAAAGATAAATCAGACCTCAACAGGAATCGAACCCGAATCAACAAAAAGGGAATCTTATTTAAAGATATTTAGTTCTCTCCAACTGCAAGAACTGTGACACAGTGTCAGAAAGTGGGATTGAAAAGGAGGTGCACTCTGACCTGCCTCATCAGCCCTGTCAGCGTTCCCTGGTAAGGGCACTGGTGATTAGCAATAAACTGATCTCTGATAGGATGGACCTCCTAGAACTACACAGAACTAGTATTACACTGCAATCAACAGGGAGCAGGTTATTACATAAATGGTCTAATCTCTGTTGATTTTGGGGCTGAAGATAAAATTCTTTAGAATATAGATTACTCTCGGTGGCCTCGGTTGGGCTCGTCTACATTATGGTCTGAGAATAAAGATATAATATCTTTATTCTGGCACGTCTTTTCGTTTATGTAATTACGTGTACTATATGTTCCCATTTGTCAGAGTAAACACATATTACTAAAATCAAATCATTTCTTCACTTCTTGTCTTTTTTATTTCTTTTGTCAACACTTGTGTGTATTAGCCATGACAGCACAACCGATGATGAATGGCTTGCAGGTTTTCTCAGAATTCTGGGGTTTCAAATTTTAACATGTCAGAGATATAACCAAAGATTTCAGAGAAAAGAAGCAGAAGAAAGCAGAAGACTTGTGTTGTTAGCAAATACATTCATCTCAAATGCAATCGCCTTGTTTAGGAAGATCAGTTTAAAAAAGTAAAGAAAAACAAATCATGACACTTGTGCATTTTCGTTTTTGAGGACAATATTTTTTCATTTTTGCAGACGTTTTCTTGGAACAGAGGGAGACGATTCAAGAATTTCTCTGAAAATGTGAAAGTTTTGCGTGACTCTTTGATAAAAGCAAAACAAACTAAAGTGGCAACTAATAAAATGTTAATTATCTGAACATTTATTGTATTAAAATTAAATATTTCAAGTTTTATAAAATAACTAGCCTGGGCGCCCGGGTGTTTGTAGGTGTATGTTGAGCAAAAAAAAAAAAGAAAGAAAAAAAATTGTAGTAGGCAGGCAGGCTCGAACCCGTGATGCAAAGGCAGAAAAGAAAGTGGAGATCTGTGTAAGGGTGTTGGTTAAACAAAAAAAAAAAAAGAAAGAAAATTGCAAGCACAAAAACAAAAAAAAGTGGTTGGAGGCAGGCAGGTTCGAACCTGTACCGCGAAGGAGGAAAAGAAAGTGAAAAAAAAGAAACGTGACGCATTAACTGTTGCACCCATCACCAGACCAGAAGTGACATAGGTTTAAATTAAGGCTAGATAATCAAAAAAAGGCGATGACTTTCGAAAATATCGGTGAAAAAGCAACCCCTAGAAAAATATTCAGTTGCGAGTGAAGGAATTAATGTTTTTGACCAATTTTCCAGTATTTGTCGTCCGAAGGGTCGAGCTTCAAAATTATACCAATCTTGTGAAAATCTGTCACCACTGTCAAAAGTTTTTGCGAGACATACATACATATATATATATATATATATATATATATATATATATATATATATATATATATATATATACATACATTTAAACAGACAGGTGAGATTTATATTATCGATTAATATTTTGAAATAAATTACAACAGGCACTTTCTTTGCATTTTTTTTTTTTCTAAAATTAATAAAAGTGGTCATTATCTGAAAATGTTTAACTAAAAAAAAGATCACAACAAATAGCATAACTGATGATGAATGGGTTTCAGGTTTTAACATATCAGAGATATAACCAAAGACTTCAGAAAAAGAAAATCAAAACAAATCGCGACACTCGTGCATTTTTGTTTTGGAGGACAATATTTTTTTGTTTTCATTTTTAGAGATGTTTAATCTAAACAGGGAGAGATGATTCAAGAATTTCTCCAAAAATGTTAAAGTTTTCCATGACTTTTTGATTAAAGCAAACACTTAAAAATCAACACAAAATAAAACATTAATTGTCAGAGTATTTATTGTATTAAAATTAAATACTTCAAGTTTTGTAACATAATTAACATTTCGAAATAAATTATAACAGCCAGTTTTTTTCTGAAATGGATGAAAGTGGTCATTATATCTGAAAATGTATGACTAAAAAAAAAAACAACTTCTTGAATTGTCTCCCCCTAATCCGTGTGGACGTTTCTAAAAATGAAAACAAAAAATGTCCTCCAAAGCTAAAATGCACAATTCCCTAAATCACAGGTAAATACACTCCCTGGCAATGTAACGGTTCATTTAGATGTTTGTTTTAAAATGCAGTGTGGGTAGAATCTAATGGAAAATGCTTAATGTAAATAATAACTGTGTAAATTAGGAGTATAGCAGTATAGTATATATTACAATCTATTTTATGTTGCACTTGTATGTTCTCACTTGTGGAGTGATTAGTATGTGGTTTGGTAAGAACATGCATGTATATTCTCACTTATCGCAATCATGAAGGGAAAACTTTTATAATTCATGATTAAAAGCGGTTTAAAATAAAATAAAATGGGTGAAGAAGAGAAGAGAAAAAAAAAGCTGACCCCCCCCCTCTTTTTTTTTCTTCTTCACCCCTTTGAATTTATTTTAAAATGCTTTTAATCACGAACTAGCGGGACCTGTGAAAGTTCAACAGGAGACTCATTCATATGTAATATATTGATGTTCGCGTTCTGTAGATGTTCAGCATAAATGGAAACGCTTTGATATTATTGTAGCTCTTTTATCAAAACTGCAAAAGTATTTATCTAAGCTAGCAGGAACGCCCGGCGTAGCCTGATCGTAAAGTACACTTAAATATATTTTAATTCTTGCAGATTTTGTATATATTATCATAGAGTTAATGTTCTATCGATTTTTACATATAAAGTTGTGATTTCAAAAATAAGAAAAATATATCCATATGTGATGGGTGCATCAGCTTGAATTGAAACCAAAACCAAAACTTATGAAAAAATATATGCATATATATATATATATATATATATATATATATATATATATATATAAAATAAAAATTACAATTAAATTTACCAAAATGATCCAAGATGGTAAAATTAAAGTATATTATAAATATTAAAGAATTAATATTTATAAAATTATCTCAGCCAGATGTAAAAGCTCGATAAAACCAAATAGGAAATAGAGCTTATAATATGAGCAAACAGTTAATAAAATATGTTAAAAAGCACTTTGAAATGAGTTAAAAACATATTTAATCTGAAAAGGAAACACTAGATAAATGGATAGTCCTTAATCTGCGGAGTTTTGAAGAAATACTTTCCTTCTCATCAGAGGGTAGGAATTAGCAAAATGCGGGATCGGATTTTGCATGCAGAAGTATTTGATTAAACAACAAGTAAGTCAAAGATCTTACTTGAAAACAAAAAAAGTGAAGCAGAAGGAATATGGTGAAGAAATGGTGGTGATTAAATATGTTTTAACTCATTTCAAAGAATCTAGGGCAGCTAAAGCGACACTAGAATCTAGATTAGATCGGGCGGTGGAGGAGGGGGATAGTGCTAGCGTTAATTTAATTAAGGCTCAGCTTGCCTCCCTTACTGAAAAGGAGCACCAAGCTTTAGCGATTAGGGCTAGGTTAAAAAGAATGCCCCAGGAAGCAACAAACGTGGCCGCTGAACTGCGTGCAGAGGAGCTGAGGCAAGCGGCCGATAGGCACATCGCTCGTGTCACATTGTCGGACGGGCGTACCGTGACCACAAACCAGGGTGTGCTGGAGGCGTTTAGATCTCATTTCCAGGAGCTTTCATTAGAACAGTTCGACACCTATTTGGCTGACTTTTCTCGTCTTTCGACGACCGAAGCGGCTAGGTGCGAAGGTGGCATAACGGAGGAAGAAGTCATTGAAGCCTTAAAGCGGGTCGGCCTCAATAGGTCTCCGGGGATCGATGGTCTGCCCTACGAAGTGTATTTGAGGTTGTCGCACATCTTTGTCCCTTTGCTGACAGTTTTGTTTAACTCATGGTTTAGGAACGGCTCAATCCCCAAGTACTTTACCATGGGTGTGATAAAACTTGTTCGTAAAAGCAAAGATGGTGGGGATGGGTTAGGTAATTTCAGGCCCTTAACGATGCTTAACGCAGAGTTAAAGATTTTGGCCAAGATTCTCGCAAATCGTCTGCAGCTTGTCCTGGCTCGTCTAGTTAGCCCCGAGCAAACGTGTGCCGTGAAGGGCAGGACAATCCAGGATAACTTGCACACGATACGCCTGATGATAGAAAAAGTCGACACTGAGGCCGCGCTGATCAATTTAGATCAGTCCAAAGCCTTCGATAGGGTTGATCATCGATACTTGGGGGCTGTTTTGTCGGCGGCCGGTTTTGGCCCGCAATTTCGCTCGTGGGTTCATCTTCTCTATGCTAACCCCGCGGTGATGGTAGAAGTAAATGGGAGGAGGTCGAGACCCTTCAGTTTGTCACGTTCTATTCGTCAAGGGTGCCCGTTATCACCCATGCTGTACGTGCTTGCAATAGAGCCATTTCTGCGCAAGCTAAGGGTGAACCTGGTCCTACGCGGAATCACTTTGCCAGGTGCGGATGCCCAGGTAAAGTACTCCGCCTACGCCGACGACGTAACTGTGCTTGTAACGAGCAGTGCTGAGATTAGTGTCGTCGGTATAGAAATCAGATTGTATGAAATGGTAACAGGGGCCAAAATTAACTGCGACAAGTCTTCGGGTTTGCGCATCGGTGCCTGGAGGGGTATGCCCCTTCAGGGACCCTTTAGTTGGAACGACGGGCCTTGCAAGACACCCGGCGTCTGGTTTGGTCCTGACCTCCAGCTGGAGAAAAATTGGTCGGAGGTTCTGAAAGCGGTCCGATCCGCAGCTGCGCTGTGGATCAGTAGAAACCTTTCATTAAAGGGGAGAGCGGAGGTGTGTAATACCCACATCTATCCAATCTTCATTTATCGTCTATCAGTGCTTCCAATCCCGTCAGATACACTACTTTATTTGCAGAGGGCTCTTTTCAACTTTCTTTGGCTTGGAAGGGCCCCTATGGTCTGTCGCGACGTCTGCTACCTACATCCTTCTGAAGGCGGTCTAGGTATGCCAAACGTGGAGATTCGGCTCCACACATTACGGCTCTACTACCTAGATCGAATGTGCACACAAGATAGGGAAGACGGTGCCCTCTGGATGGAGGACACCAAGAAAGCCTTTCCGGCTTTGAGATGGGTGCACGAATCTCAGGGCGAGGCACACAGGTTGCCCCGAGGTGAATGCCCCTTCTACCGCGAGTGCCGGCGCGCGCTGAAGTTCCTCTTAAGAGTTAAGGAAAGCCTCTCCAACGCTCTGCTGTTGTCCCGAAAGGCATTATATCGGGTATTAGTGAGGGGATTCGTAAGGGATGTTATTGGTGAGGGGCTCCCTTTGACGAAGGGACAGCTCCGCTCAATCTGGCCTTGGGCGCCTGCGTCGGGTTGCCTCACTAATGACGAGGCATCCTTGACCTGGCTGGTAATTCGGGATGCTCTCTGGGTAGGTAAGAGACTTCACTCAGCTGGCTTGGCAACTTCGCCTACTTGCAAGCGATGTGGCGATGAGGTCGAGACTTTATGTCACGCCTTCGTCTACTGTCGCATCGTGGTGCCGCTGATTGAGTCTGTTGCAGGTCTCATGGTTCGCATACTGAACATATCGTCATTAACTTTGGTTCCTATCAATGTATGTAGCAACTGGGCTCCGACAACGGATAGGATTAGAAAAGAATTGTGTTTGACCTTGCTAGCAGTTATGAGAGGTGTTATTTGGAAAACACGTATGAGAGTCGTCTACGGATCTGAGGACTTCGCTCCCCTCGACCTTATACGAATCTTCCGTTATCATTTGAGGAGTCGTATCAAGGCCGAGAGAGTTAGACTCTCTTCGTCAGACTTTGTTGAAAGGTGGGTGTCAGTTGCGCGTGTGTGTCGGGTGAGAGAAGCAAGTCTTGACTGGTTCTTGGATGTCCCTTAGGAAAAGAATTTTGGGTAACAGAAACGAACGTCAGCCCTGACTCATTTAAAGTCCAGAGTAGGTCATGGTTTAGGCTAGGTTAGGACCATTTTTTAGACTCCTGTGTTCATAACTTAACTAGTGTGTGATAGAGATCATTAGGTCCTTTTTAAGTTTGTCCCGTTTTTTTTTTTTTTTTAGCCCCGTTCCCTCCCCAATTTAGGTGACAGATCGCTTGATTCGCCAGAGATGCGGGTTTCCTTTCGAAGTTTTCGTAAGAGGTGTTGTAATAAAGCGTTCGGACCCGCATCACCTTTTCGACTGGCGAATCAGCGCACCTGCCACAGATTAGTAACAGGGGGGTCTTTTGTTACTAACATTGTATATATCATTCTTTTTTCTGTATTATAAAATTTTTATATCCCAAACCCCCCTTTTTCTTATGGGTTTTAATTAGTTTATCATGGTATGATGTTCTTATGGTGAACGACGAAGGATTTATACGCTGATGGATGTATAGTATGAATGTGGTATTGTGGTGAAAGTAGAGTAAATGTAGGAACTAGTTAGGTTAGATTAGTTAGCTGTAGTCAAAGAAGACCGCCCTTCCCCCTCCCCCATGTTCGGCCTTGTGCCAAATTTTTCTTAAAAATAATATTTGTATATATTTTTTTGAAAATAAATACTTACCCCATTACAAGTCCATTGTGATGGGATGTGTCTCCTAGCGGCTTCGGCTGCAGGGAGACAGGGTAGTACACGTCAAGGATTCGTCACTTGACACTCAGCCCAACAGGTGAGGGGCCGGGAACCGGCCCAGCACCTGTTGGACTGAGGTACACCGCCTGGGTAATACCTAGGAGGTCCACCCTCCCAGGCCTTGCCACCGGGCTTTCCGGTGGGGCAAGTTTATTGCTTGCTGCCTGAGGCGCCCCGACCGGGGAATGCTGACGGGGTTATTCAGGCAATTTTTAAAATTGCAGGAGTGCCCCTCCTTTAGGGGAGCCTGTGGGGTTCCCACTTTCCAGGCCTTGTGCCAAATATTGTCGATGTGGGCAGCAATTAAATAACTACCCCATTACACATCCAAAATATTGCAACAATAAATAACTATACAAATTATTCCTCTCAAAGGATTCCAATATGAAAGTTTGGATTGAAACCATAGATTGGAGTTCAGATATGAAACTTTAGTTGAAACCACTATCAATAATTTCTCCCACTCTTTATCTGTGCCAAAACCTAAACATAGATTCCATGAACAAAGTTTCTTTCTTAGAACTGCATGCCTGTGGAACTCTCTTTTGTTTGCCTACTTTCCAGCTGACTACAATTTAGTCATCTTCAAGTCCAACATAAACAAGTTCTTGATGAGACATCCTCTTAAGCAATCCAATTTACTAAATTTCCACTACTAACAATTACATTGTCCTATTGACTACCGTACACTCTTTAACCCTTATTTTCGAATGACCTCCAGGCTTTGATAAGTGGTTAATCCTGTATAAAAAGGTAATTAAACAAAGTGGTTACTTTGCTCAGAACCGATATTCACAATAATCAAACATACTCATGTGTTCTACTAAATATTATTTTAAACGCGAAGAAGTAAGTAGCAGACATAACCAAAATGGTTTGTCTTTGACTAATTTCCCAAATATATTTTTGGCGCTTCTACAGAATTGGGACAAAATTATGTAGTCGATAGATAGAATTTTCAGATTAAAAAAAAAAAACAATACTTTCAACTGATTTTTTTTTTTTTTGTTATTAATTCTAATAAGTTATAATGATAGCTTCCAAATTATGCAGTCGAAATTATCTGAATATTACTGAATTATTAAACAAAACAACTTTAATCATGTTAGCAGGTGGAATTTTTCCGCCATCTTGTTTAAATCAAAATGGAAAATTAGTTCCCTTTTGAATTATTCTGTGTTTTACGATCATTTTCATCAAATTCAATTTTTTATTTTCTTTAATAAATAATTTTCTACTTTACCGATTTTTGTAATTTTTGGATATAATCATCTTAAAAATACAAGGAATACATAGATACCATTGTTTTAATGTAAAATTCAGTTTTATGATTTCCGAAATTTCGTCCCAATAGTGTAGAAGCATCATATTTTCTTTAAAACGATTTATGTCACCTACAGTAATGTTTACTGATATCCTAAGGTCATTTTCATTTTTATTGCAGTGTTTGTTAATAAGAAGATGGTCATTTTTAGATCTCATCATTCCATGAAGTTATTTTTTTTTTAATGACACCTTCTTCCTGCTTCCATTTACAAACCTTTTTACCCTTTGCATCCTCTCTGTCACTCAACCGAAAAATAAAATCGAGACTATATTTTTTTAATTTATTTTGCACAATTACACAGTAGCATTCTGGAAAGAATTTATCCTTTTTGGTAAATGTTACAATAGAACACCAACCACTCTAATTTGTTTTCGTGGACAATGAATCTGATAATCAAACCCGTCGCAAATTTACTATTTGCATGGTATGAACCCCTGGAACCTAGGGTTTTTTTGCACCATTTCACCGCCTTCAGTAGTGGTTTCTTATAGTGAAGTGACTTATCATATCGCAGAGGAATCTTTAGCAGACATTTGAAATAACAAGAAAGTTTTTTAAAAAAAAAAAAAAATGTAGTTCATTTTTTATTTTTTTTTGTAGCTTTTAATGCTTTTTAATTGATCTAAAAAATTAAGTTTTCACGAGCGGTTTACAAAAACATATTTTTATGTTTATTCATTCTTTTTTTTTGGGGGGGGGATTCAATTATAGAATTTGTGTAGTTTAACAGGTGCTTCTGCAGTTTAATCAATCGTTTTTCCGTAATACGCCGACATTTACCGAGTAGAATACCATCGGCCGCCAACACCACCCACCCCTCCACCGCCCTTTCCCCAATGCAAACAGAATTTTTGTGAAATGTTAAACGATATTCTACTCAGTAAATGTCAGTGCGTTACTTATGGAAAAACGATTAATTAAACAGCAGAAGCATCAGTTAAACTACACAAGTTCTATAATTGAATACTCCCCCCCACCCCCGAAAAAAACCGAAAAACATAAAAATATGTTTCTTTAAACTCGTGAAAACTTTTTTTAAATCAATTAAAAAGCATTAAAAACTACGTAACACTAAAAAAAAAAATGCACCACATTTTTTTAAAACTTTGTTATTTCAAAATGTCCGCTTAAGATTCCTCCGCGATGTGGTAAGTCACTTCACTACGTGAGTGCACGCGCAAACGCATCATGTAAGAAAACACTACTGAATGCGGTGAAATGGCGTAAAATAGTTCCAGTGTCCAGGGGTTCAAACGGTAAATTTTCGACGGGTTTGATTCTTAGATTCGTTGTCAGCGACCTCGAATACCACTAAGAAACCAAATTAGCGTGGTCGGCGTTCTGTTGTAGCGGAAGGTAACATTTACCTTGGTTAATAGATAATTTTTTTTTTTTTACTCTTTCGATTCCGGGCTCAATCTCACTTTACGATAAATTTAACCTAAAATGATCGCTTATCTTTTAACCACAGAACGAGTAACGATTTTTATATTTTCAGAGTGACAGCCGAGAGTGGTCTTATGCGGTCAAGAAATGCAAAAACCTTTTACGTTAAATTTATATAGTAAATTGAATTCTCATTCGAAAGTCTAAAATATTTTTCCTTCTTTTCTTTTTTCTTTCATTTATTTTTCTTTCTTTGGTTTTAATTTCGTTGTCTTATTAATATCGGGGACTTTTTCATCTTACACCGCCAACTTCCTGCCTTTGCCTTTAAGTGTTTCAATTTAGTGTTTTCGAGCGCTAAATTATTTTTTTTGCTTTGCCGTATTTTTTTGGTAAGGGATTTTTGTATATATTGTTTCTATATTTAAACCTGGAAATAATAATAATAAAAATTAAAAAATGTATGAACGTTCATTCGTAGAATAGGGGCACCGTTGAAGAATCTCACCCGGCTTCGTTTTCACACCTGTCCTATCTTAGATAAAATTAAGGCGTACCTGAACAAGACCCCTCCCTATATATTTGTGTCCAATCAATAATAATCCACTAAAAAAAATAGCAAAACCCCAAAAACCATGAGGAGGTATTGTGGGTGTTTATTCCGAAAGCCGTTCTTAGGGAAGGGGTTGGGGATTCTCGTCCAGGCCCGCCAAAATTAATTGTTAGCTTTAAATTGTATTTTTAGTTAAAAAATAAAATTCTAATTTACCTAATTTTAATTCAGTGTGAGAATCAGTGGCGGGGCGGGCGTGCTGTAAACTAAAGGTCTGATTCAGTTGTAGTACAAGGTCCGTTGCAAGCTCCTTAATTTCGTTCAAAGTTATTGCACAGTAAAGGGTTGTTTTTTTTTACATAAATAATAAACTTAAAAATAAGTTAACAGGTAAATGTTCAAATGGCCGGCCTAAACAGAATTGTTGTTAGCTGTTTTATTTATTTCTTTTTAAATATTACGTGATGTATAGGGACTGCCAAATTCACCACAGAATTACCCCGCCCTATATGTAACACGATGTAACTTTATTATAAATTAATATTATCAATATAACTTTTGTACCATTTAAAAGAAGAAGGGCTAAATAAACCAGTAATAATTTTAAAAAAAAATTTTCATCGAACGAAAATAATGAAATTGAGAGACGAAAATCATGTTTACATAATTGGCGCTTTAAAATAACGTTCCCATGTAGTAGACATTCCGGACGTGAAAACATACCCGTGTTTAATAAATCTAGCAAAATTCAACTAATGGTCAGATTTTCGTGAAATTTTCGATACTTATCCATTTTAGAATGAAATCACGTATAAAATGCAGTTTCCGTAAAATATATGAGGGGAAATATTTTTTTTAGTGCGTGCCCTCCCTCCATATTTATTTTTTCGAAATTCGAACAAAATATATTTAAATCTATCGAAATTTCTATTTATTATGAAACATAAGAGTTCAAATAAGTAAAAAAATATTTATTTTTTAAAAGTTTAAATACACGTATTGAACATAAATTTACCTTGAAGTTGCAATTAAAAAAATGACATAAATTTAATATTATTATATATTTTTTTTAAATAGCGTTTTTTCGAATTAATATATACTATAATGGGTAATCTCCAAAAATACCATTAGGGCTTACAACATGGCCGCCAGAAGAGTCACGTGATCCGGTTGATCCAAAACATGAATCGCCGTATTACGAAACCGGAAAGCGCAAATTTAAAGCAAACTTTGACAAACAAGCATAATAATTAAGTACAAAAACAGTTTTTCAATATCATAATAATAAATAATTTATTTAGAACGGTCATTTAATTTTTTGTTGAGAAACAATCACAGTTTGTTTGTTTTTTAAAACAGTGTTTATAAAAAATATTTTATTCAGAGTTTTTCATAAAAATGGTATTTAAAACAAGGTGTTCATTTTTTTAAAGATGTAATGTTATAAAAATATGATGTAAAAAAAAACAGTTTATATTTTTAATTTTCATTTTATAAATTTAGACAGAATAGATGGAGGCGATGCAACAAATTAGCTCACAAAATTTATTTGGGCCGACTCTTTCACGCCACATAAATTCATTTAAATATGAAGTGAAGAGAGCCCTTGATGTACCGAATTGACGACGAAGTTTTTTCTTCGCTCGCATCCACGTATTTTCAATAAGTTGAGTATTTATAGTCGCGTCGTTAGGCTCCACAAAATTTATTTCGTGGACAACAACATCGTGGCTGTAAATACCAAAGTCAATGTCTGCTACGGTTGCATAAGCGCTCCACCCATCGCTTATTATACGAGTCCCGGGTAAGATCCATTGGCGAATTATAGGGACCAGAGTTTCACGTTTTCTGTCTGGAACCTCGATCAAAAGGCAATTCTTAGAGCCTCGTTCGATGGCGCCGAACACCCAATGGCTACGTCGGACAGTTCCTCTGTGATATTTCGGAGGGTAAAAATGGCTTTCATCAATTTCAACCTCTTTTGGGGTCCAGGTCTCATCTACACCCCCCAATTGAATTGGGTTTTGTTCAATGTACTGAGTGCACACTTCCCTCAAAAAGTTGCACCAATCGCTCACTGTGTTGGCACTCACCTCACTTTCTGTTGCCATAGTTTTTTGTGGAAAATCCATGCTCCACATTTACATAATTATTACAATGGTTCTTAGATTGAGGTTGCTTCTTTGAAAAAAAGAGTTCGTTCTAATTGTATTACGATATCCATCGTTTCGGCAACGCCATCTCCAACCATCCTTGGATTCGGAATATCGAGCCAACACGCATGGTGACCCACAAATTTGACAATTGCATGAATTGGCTACCAGACGTCTCTGTGCAAGCCATGTCAATATGTGCACGTCATCTGGCATTGCTAACATTAGCCGAGACAATGTCATAGTTTCGCCAAGTATAGCGTTATTGTCATGAACACGAGGAACGAGGAACAAGGGTGATACGTTAAGGGGCATTGATATTTTTGTAATTCTCTGAGGTAGGTAGCAGTTCCAATTTCAGGAATCGTTGTGGTTCAATTCCAGGAATTGTCATGGTTCAATTGCGTTCCGTCGACCCCGACCACTTGTTTGTTCTGAATAAAATACTTTTTATAAACACTGTTTTAACTAAAAACAACCTAAGATTGTTTCTCAAAGTTTGCCTATTTTTATAACAACATTATATCAACAAAAAATTAAATACAAACAAATTGTGATTGTTTGTCAAAGTTTGCCTTCAAGGCTGCGTTTTCCATTTGCACGATTCATGTTTTGGATCAACCGGATCACGTGACTCTTCTGGCGGCCATGTTGTAAGCCCTAACGGTATTTTTGGAGATTACCCTATAATGATAATCAGTTGAATTGCCAAGAAAAAGAAACTTTGTAAACATTAATTATTTTTTAAAAGATTAAAATTCCATTATTTAAAAATGTTCCGTTACAACATAGATTTTTAATTAATAGTGTTTAAATTTTTTTTTAAATATTAAGTTTTTACATAAACATGGCTCTTGTCAGCTATTTTATCGCCAGATTAAAACCGATTTGAAAATATTATTGCACAAATAATAAGCATTTTGTAGCCTCCCCTCTCATATGTTGTTCGTCTCTTTTTACCGAACAAAATATGGAAGCCCGTAGGTAACAAAAGAACATACAGTAAAACTATATTTCATATTTAATATACAAATGTTTATAATATTATTAATCGTTAAACTGTGTAAATCTTAAAACCTAACAAAATTATGACAAACATTAATTATTAATTGCAGTTTGAAGAAGATAAACAAAGGTTTTAAAAAAAATCATTAAGTCGCTTCTGCTTTTCCATAGTTCGTATAGTTAACACAAGTCTGATGTCACGGGAACATGCACTTTTCACATTGTTTTGGGGATACCTAGTGATGTCACAGTCACCGAGAGTAAGAAGAAGGCCTGTTAACTGAAAAATGTCTGCAGGCAATGTAGGTAAGATTTGTCAGACTGGCAGTACTATATGAGGGCCATTTGAAAAAGAGCAATAAAACATTTTTAAAAAGAAAAAAGAACACAGTTCGATTAATACTGAAACTGAACTTTATTCAATATAAAATATAAATATTATCTATGTAAAATTAACTAATTTTAAAGCAATATACAATTTAACTTATAAAACTGAATTATGAATTTAGGGAACAAACAATTAAAAAAACATTAAACAAATATTTTTTGGCCTTCGGAACAAGATCACAGTGTAGTATCTGTTTTGATGCTACACTTTACCTTTTCTGTCTTTTGTCGGTGAAGGAGAAATCTTTCATGACTGAGATTATTTTTGTTCCTATCCAGGGTGCCCCTTATTGGGAAGCTGGATTTTCTCCACAAGATTATTATATGTTGAAATATTTAAATAACTATTACTTTAAATACAGAAATTATATTTAAAGTTTTGGTTTTCTGTTCTTCTATGTCCATTTTTTCCTCATGTTTTTCATCAAAATGTGTAGCGTATTAGTTGTCTCACAAGCCATCATCAGTGATTGCTCACTGGCAGTAACCTGTGGTGTTCCCTGGAGACCAAGTGACAAGTCTCCCCAGATTTCCAGTGTTCTCCATCTTTTGACCACTTGTGCAGATGATTGCATGTTATCGCAACAGCCGTTGTCACTGATTTCTCGTTGGCATCGGCCATTGGTGTTTCCTGGGGTTTGGGTGACAAAATGCCTCCCCAAAGTACCAGATTTGAACTGCACACTTCCAGTGGAGATTTGGTCAGTACTCTCTCACCTCGGTCTTTCCATCCTCCCTGACCCTTCACAACTAGTTGGTGTGGTGTGGCGCCAGTCGATGTCATCTAGACCAGTTTTTTTTATTATTATTACTATTATTATTATGATAATAATAAGGGTGCTTGTGCAGTGTATGCACATGTATTTTAAATATTATTTTCAAGTTAAATTAAATTTTAGGTTTGTATTACTGTACACATAGATTCGAAAAAGTTTTCAAAAAACAAATATATCACAAATGTTATCAAAGGCAAGATAAGTTACTCTTCTACCTATCTGGAAAGGTTTTTAGTGGTTTTACTCACTTTAAAATGTGTAATCGCTTCGAAAATCATACAATGTTTATCAATATATTTTAAAAAGAAAAATGTCGGCATGTTTGGTAGAAAAGTAACTTATCTTGCCTTTGATAACATTTATTTGTTATATATTTGTTTTTTGACAACTTTTTCGAATCTACGTGTACAGTAAAACAAACTCGTTATGTAAATTATTTACAGTTCTAATGTTATAAAAGAATTAAAAAATTGAAGTTTTAAATATATTTTGAAGAAATGAATTACGGCCCATGCTAAAATATTGATAATTCACCAATCATAAAAAAAAAAATTAAAAAAACAAAAAAAACACTACCATGAAAAATGCTTACTTTAAAATATTTGAAAATACTCAGTGAAAATTTTATTTATTATTAAAAGAACGGACTGAAAAATATTATATAAAAATTGTTTGTAAAAAAAATAAATAAATAAAATGAAATATTCGACTTTCTCCAATAAAAATAAAAGTTCAAACACGAATTCACTTACGATATTTTGATTAAAATTATCCCAAATGTGCAATTATAATAATTATTTTCCGAATGGAGAATTGTTCTTTTTCTTTAGAACATACATGGACAATTGGTAACATATCTTGGTAGCCATATTTTTTTATGCCTGTTAGCATGACCACGTGGTTGAATACCGGAAGCTGTCTATACCTACAACTTAATTAGGAAGTGACGTTACATTGTCATATGCATCGGCCTTCTTTCTTGGTAGCCACGGTGATGTACCATTTCAAGTTAAAATCTCTTTAGTATTACATATGAAGGATGATGGATTTATTTCTCTTTCACGGCGAGATGTGACACAAGAGTCGGAAAATGGGGTTGAAGAGCCAGAGAAGGAGCAGTCTGGCCTGCAAAAATGTCTGCATCCCAGTTGACATTCCTCGGTGGTGGTGCCTCAGGCAATCAGCAATAAACTAACCTCTTCTCAAAGAGAGAAGGCAAAGCCTTAGAGAATGGACTTGGAACTACACAGGATTAGCAACATATCGCAATCAGTAGAGACAAGGGAAAAGGGCCATTTCAGAAATGGCACAGATTTTGTTAATTTTGATGGCGAGTGATAAAATTCCAATTACTTATGAAATCTGAAGAAAAACTATTTTATTAATAAGAAAAAACTAGTCAAATCTAAAAATAAATCAATAAATAATCTAATAATTTGTAATAAAATATTTACATTTGTTATCAAGTGTTGTATCGCAACACTTGATAACAACAATTATAACAACAAAATTAGTGTATGGTAGCCAGAAAGACAGACAGGAAGAGTAAGTTTAAATATTTATTATAAAGAAATGAAATGGTTAAAATTGTCTCTTGCTATCAAGATGTTCCCGAGAAAAAAGGAAATTATTAATGTCCTTGTTATTAAGTTCTTGCTGAAAATGAAGAGAATTAGTAATGTCTGTTGTTGTTAGGAATAATGAAGCCCGAAAGAAAGAAGGGTTAAAATTGTCCTTGTCTCTATATCCTTGTTGTGTGTTAAATGTAAATGTTGGGTTCAGCACAGAGACAAGGGAAGCAGTATTAACCGGGTGTTGTATAGTTTGTTTGCTGGTGTCACAAACTAGCAGGCTCCTGCTGCTGTAGGAAAGAAGAATGAAGATGTTCACACTAGCTGCTGCTGCTGCAGCTGTTAGAGAAAGAAAGATTAATCCATACGAGTCATCACGACAACCTCCATCACCAATTACTTCGTCAGCTGATGACGTAAGACTGCGTGCACGGACGTAGTTAAAGACAGTTTGTACTGTGATCAGAAGAAACATTTTGCTGTCATTGTGTTGTAATGTCACGATTAGCCTTGTTGTGAGGGAATGTTTGTTTCCATTTCAACTTGGCGTGTCTGTGAATGAATTTAAACTGAGTTCGTTACTCGTGGCATTTTTATAATTATTCTTTTATCATATAGATTCATATCCTATTTGATGAAATCGGGATGCCTTTTTCTTAGTGTACCTATTTCCTTGGGAAATGTGTTATGCAAGATAATTCTTTGCTAGAATGAACTGTGTATCGTAATGGAAGCATGGTTTCCGATACCTTAGCATGTTGTTAACAGTCGATCGAACACTATAGGGTAAACAAAGTGGCGCTATTGTTGTTTATATATTGACATTATCCTGTACATGGCTGCTCCTGCTAATGAAAGCTATGTCTGCCTGTCTCTGCTGCTACAATCTGTGTTATGGTGTTGTTTACATGTAATTATAGGCTCAATGGAGCCTATAATATACACATCTTCAATATAACACATCTTTAATCGTGTTTCATAGGCATTTTGTTTATTACAAATTTTAAATTTCTTAAGTATGCTTCTAAGAGCTTTTCCAAATTTCATTACATTTAGTATTATAAATAAAGTGTTTTTCTAACAGAAAAGAACAATGATCATATCTTTAACCTCCACCCCTCCTCTAGCTCTCTGCTAGAATTACTATCCATCCAGTCCCAAATTGTAAGTGTTGTTTGTGTACTTCCTCCCTTCCCACCTTTCTATGTTAGTCTCTACTTAATATACTGGTGGATTTGCTCATTCACAGGTTGTTTTGAGGGGAGATAACTAGTATTAAAGAATGAAGCGTCTAAAAATATTACCTTTGTGCCGTTTCAAATATTTGCAATAAAAATTTTTTTTTTTTCTTTTACAGTCAATGTGCAAACCTGAAAATATGGAAGATGGGTATGTAAATTCTTTTCTCTATTTGAGAGAATTCATTACACATTCAGAATCAAGTGCCCATTATCCATTTTTTTTAAGCCAGATTTAAAATTCAATTTTTCAACTTTACACATTTTTATGAGCGTTATTGTACATTCATATACAGCACAGCATAATCACATTGACACACCGGTGCTCATTACATCACCAAAGTTAAGCCATGTTGAGCCAGTTCCATACCTGATAGATAACCAATTGATAATACCAGGTGCTGTATGTAGGAGTATGTTTACAACTACCAGCAAGAACTGGAAAAGAATACTAATGTTGTCATTTCCCCTGACTGGGATATACATGCGACTGAGCACTGCTTGTGATCCTGATATTCTCATGAAACGTTCTCCTTTGGGGTAAGCTAGTTCAACCTGCCTAGGATGAACGCTGCCAGTTATTTTTATTTTTTTATTTTTCATTTTTTTTTTTTTACAAAGGAGTCACCACTTATCAAGGCCTGGAGGCCACTCTAGAATAAGGGTAAATGAGTGTACCGTAGTCAATGGGAAAATGTCGTAGTCATCGTTAGTAGTAAAAATTTGGTAAATTGGATTACTTAAGGGGACGACTCATCAAGAACTTGTTCACATTGGACTTGGAGATGACCATATTGTAGTCAGTTGAAAAGCAGGAAAACGGAGCAGAGTTATTTTTATTTTTTATTTTTATACTATCATACCCAGGGCATGTAACATGGTATGTTTGTGCCATGGAGTCTTTTCTTAGGTGAATCTTATTGTACTGACCACAGACCCACCAGCTATCAAGAGGTAAGATAGTTACATTTCTTGGTTCAAATAATGGTTGGGTATTGTCTATAATGTTGAAACCCACATTATTAATATCCTTAAATGCAACAGCCTGCTGCTGTCTGAATGGGTAATACTGTTGTGTATTTGTGCATTATCAATTCCCTCCAGAGAATTAATTGTCTGGGCTTATTGGAGACGTTGCCACTAAAAGATAAACACTTTGTAGAGAAAACAAACAAACATCTTATATGAAGAAATATAACGTTTTATTTATTCCAGCTCCAAAAAACATAAAAATCACCAACTACTCTTTGCTTCTCTCTCATCGCAGTCAACAAGGTAAAGAGAAAGCAGTAAAATGTTCAACAAGAGAAAGAATAAAACAAGAATACATGAACAGAAGCAAAAAATTGAAAATAAAAAACTGTGTTTTTAAAAATCTTTATTCATAATAACAATGACCTTTGCTCTCTTTAACTTGATTCCACCTGTCAACAAGCTTATAAACTTATATATGTTTATATGTTTGTATATTTGCATGCACATGATACAATCCTAGGCTAATCAACCAATCACTATGAATTTGGAATACAACTGCTAGGTAGAAAGGTGGGTAATGTGGGCTATATGTAGTTTAAGAAGTTTTATGCAGTTTTTATGAAACTTGAACAATGGGTATTAGACATCAATTAATAAATATTTCTCAAATCTCATTTTTTTTTTTTTACTATTATATGCGGCATAATTATGTTAACACCCCGGTTTCCGTTGAATCATCGAAGTTAAGCAACGTTGAACCTGGTCAGTACTAAATAGGTGACCATTTAGGACTTACAGGTGCTGTATGTGCTCACCACTTATCTTGGCATTGTTTCCAGTTGTCCTGGACTTCTTGCCACTGAATTCAAACAGTGCCGATTCAGGAGAGGTGTGGTTGGGAATTGCTCAACCCTTGTCTCATAATTACATGTGCAGCTGCCCCTACAAGGGGTATCCTTTGTTTTTTGAGACTGAACAGAGCCATCGTAGGAACTATTTTAAAAAATTCTTTTAAGGAGCATAAGAGCCTTTAAACCTTAATGCTTGACCTTTGCTTGAATACAAATTTGTGTCATAGATTTTAATCAAAACGAATAAGGATTCTAGACATAAATTTTGGTGTCATTACACTGCATGTCAAATTATTAACGAGATAACATTTTTTTACCAGTTTCAGAAACTTACCAGTAGTTTCATATCTAAAGCTTTGGAAACGTTGGCAATGCTGAGCTGTGTGCACTGTGAAATTTTTGTACTGTTTTGAGCAATGTAAACAACTTGCCATCGTAATTGCTGAATCCACGGTATTTGAGGTGTGTCAAATTATTAACAAGACAGTTTGTTTCATGAATAAAATGGGTCGTAAACGTGGTTTGAGTAGTTCTAAGAAGAGTTCTATTACAGAACAACTAGCAAAAGGTAAAACTACCCTCAAAATATCGAAAATGGTAGGAAGGTACCATCAAACTGTGAAGAACTTTGTTTAGGAACCTACAAAGGTACGTAAGAGAGTTGATAAAGGTAAATCTACAGTTGTTTCACGCCGTTCTCTACTCCAAATTAAACGTCAAGTTGTTTAGAACCCTGGGCAGACAAGTCGAGAAGTCTTTGACCAAGCCGGATTGAAAAATGTCTAAAAAAATATTCAATGTCGCCTTCTGAAAGAAGTGGCAAAGTCTGTTAAGCCTCTGACAAAGCCTCCATTAAAGCAACATCACATACAAGACCAATTGAAATGGGCAGAGGACAACATGAAAACAGATTTTTCCAAAGTATTGTTCACGGATGAAGTGCGTGTCACTTTTGATAGCCCAGATGGCTGAAGCAAGGGATGGGTCCTAAATGGACGACAGTGTTTAAAGCGCCAACAAGATGGTGGTTGGATAATGATTTGGGCTGGGATTATCGGCAGTACTTTAGTTGGCCTATGGAGAGTCCCAGAAGGCGTAAAAATGATGGCGTTTTTGAAGGAGTACTTTGAACCATAGCTGAAAAAGCAAAGGTTAACGTTCAGAAGAACGATTACTTTTATGCAGGATAATAATCCCTTGCACGCAGCAAACAAAATCAGAGAGTATTTGCAACAAGTAGGTTCTCTAACTACGGAAGATGGAGTGGCCTGAGAATTCACCAGATTTGAACCCAATTGAGAACTTTTAGAGTATCATGAAGCGACGCCTCTATGCAAGTGGACGCCAATTTAAGAGCAAAGATGAGTTGTGGGATACTCTCCAAGAGGTATTGCAAGGGATAACTGTTGATGAAATCACAAATTTGACTAATTCTATGGACCAACGTCTTTTACAAATCATTCATAAAAAAGGATCGCATATTCCCTACTAATTATGTCAACGTATAAATTGCTATGTAGTTATTATGTTCTAAGCATTTTTCTTAGTTCATTAAATGTTTGAAAATTATTTCAATAAACAAGTTATGGGTATTTTGTGTTTTTATCCCAACCTCATTAATAACTTGACACACTGAAATCAACAGATATTTCTATCTTCTGCTATAGTTTCGCTAATACTGTTTTAAATACTTTTATTTTCTGATTGGAGTAGCTAAATAGTATTGTAAGCACTTTCTCAAAGTTTCATGGATTTTTATTCACTCGGTCCTTAAATATTTAATAAAATGTAAACTCGTTAATAATTTGATATGCAGTGTATATAGGTTGTTTTTCTTTTCTGTTGGCGACTTCATTATTCGTCTTATTCCTCAATGTTTTTATCTGTTCATTTGTTTCTCATTTTCAAATTATTTGTTTATTTTAATCTTCATAAGGAACACTAGAGTAGTGTAAAGCTGTTCTATTCTGAAAATTTATTTAGTCATACTGTATGGAAGTTAAACATGATCAGTGAGGATTTAGGATACACATTGCATAGGGAGACATGATATGAAAATAATATGATGAATATGAAATGTCTGTCTAAAAGATAAGCCTCGCTATGTTGACACTAAAAGAAGATTAAATTTGGACAGTATAGAGAGACTAGCCTGGGTGCCCAGCATTGTCCGGGTGTTTGGAGGTGTATGTACTGCAAAGAAATTTTAAAAAAAAAAATGGTAGTAGCTAGGTAGGCTCGAACCCATACCGCAAAGGAGGAAAAGAAAATGAAAAAAAATAAATGTGACATCTTTGCTGTTGTGTCCATCATCGAACCGGAAGTGACGAACATCAAAATTAAGGCTAGTCAATCGAAAAGTGTGGATGACTTTCGAAAATATCTACGAAAAAAGCGACCCCCCCCTTCCTTGTAGAAAAGTGCCCTATTGAGGGTGAAGGAATTAATGTTTTGGGTCAATTTTTTTATATTTGTTGTCCGAAGGATTGAACTTAAAAACAATACTGATCTCGTGAAAATCCGTCGGTTCTATCAAAAGTTTTAGGCAGATATACAAACATGCATTTAAATAGAGGTGAGATTTATATTATAGATGTGTTTAAAATGGGCGACTATTAATATGGTCACATTATTCAGAGAATAGATGAGCGTGCTTGGGTTAGAGGAAGTTCACAAGATAAAGCCAAAGAAAACATAAAGAGGAAATGATGATGGATTTGGAAGAAAGAGGGATGAAGAAAGACCTGGTCAGAGATATGTTAGTTTATGAGTTCATTTCTATAAACAATTCGATCCATGCTGGTATCTACTATTATATAAAAGGAACTTTGTGTGGCTGTGAATTCATTCCCTATGGACTCAAAAACGGCTGGGCCGATTTTTATGAAATTTCACACAAATGTACCTTATGTGTCTGGGAATATTCTTAGATAGGTTTTGTACCAGAATGTCTTTGATAAGTATCGTTAATTGATAATTGAAATAATCAAATGAAAGAAGGAACAGACAATTTTGACCAAAGTTAACACCACCTAACACAGCCTAATATCACAAGGGTATTTGAGAAGTATATTATCACACAAGCCGAAAGGTCTAACATATAAAATCAACAGTAGTTTCTTTAATATGACAGGGGCGCATTCAAAATATTTCTGTTTAGAGCACAATTGAAGCATGATACTTGACTTTTGTATTATAAACTTTAATTCAAGCCATTTTATATAAAAATAAGTTTATAAAATGAACAGTATGTTCTCTACAGTGCAATGTTTACTACAATGTATTGTGGACAAAGTCATCGCGAGGAGGCATATGAAGCTTTGTCTCGGTGCACCACAATGGGTCCCCAACTAGAGTAGGCAATCAATTGATTTGATTGAAAAATGGGCAATTTTTACCGATTTCAATGACTATAAAAATATGAAAGTGTGAAACATTCATCGATCATCATTCAATCTCGGGCAACGTCAAGTCTCCCTGCTAGTGTAAAACAGATGTTAAACCAAATATTACTATGATGACAACAACCAGAAGAACGTTATTGGAAACTAGTTTTAAAATATTTTTTTACTCCTTCTGCATGTAGCTACGAACTTTGTCTAATGGTCACCATCCATGCCAGATGGCAAAAACACACGGAAACATGTATCATCTGCTTGAACGCTCGTGGACGTCTCTGCTTCATTCATTTCATGTTGAATTTTCTTTCTCTTTTCAGCCATCAAAACTCCCCAAAACAGAACTTCAGACCACCATCATTGCCAACAAATAAGATCTTTTCCTGCGAAGTGTGCGGAAAAAAATTTGCTAAGAAATCTGAACAGAGAGCTCATCTAAAAACCCATTTTGACAGACAGCTAATGCATTGCAAAATCTGTGGTAAAGATTTTAGCGAAACAAAATTTCTGAACGAACATATGAAATCGCATGCCGATGAGGTGGCCTATCACTGTGGGGTGTGCGGAAAATCATTCTTGACGTACAAGAGCTTGAAAAACCATATGGCCAAGCATACTGGCGAGACTTCATTCAACTGTGAAATCTGTGATCGAGTTTACTGCGGCAAAAGCGAACTGATCTATCACATGAAGACGCACACGGAAGCAAATCATTGTGATCTTTGCGGAAAGGTGTTTTCTAGCCACAGTAATTTGAAGGTTCACGTGCGGTCTCATACCGGGGAGAAGCGTTTTACCTGTGCTGTCTGCGATAAAGCGTTTGTGACGAACGATCACTTAAAAAAGCATATAAGAGTGCACACTGGAGAGACACCCTTCAAATGCCACCTCTGCGGGAAATCTTTCTCGCAAAATGAACACCTGAAACGACACATTAAAACACACAGCCGAGAGATTTTCAGTAAATGTGAGGTCTGCGGAAAGCCTTTTACTCGTAAAGACAATCTGAAATGTCACATGGCAATGCACGCAACCGACAAAAAGGAAAAGAAGACCTGAATTCTAGATTATTTGTGTATCTCAGATTCTTATTCTCAACATGGTTGTCATGGTCACGCCGTTGACGTGCCATACATACCAGTTGTCATCAGGTGCTATTTGTTGTAGTGGGAAGTGTGAGAGGTGATGTATTTGATTGGCATTTTTTTATACTGTCACAACAATTACTGATTCAAATTATATAGGTCCTGGATATTAAACTATATCCTGTGGTGAGGCCCCAGCTTGCGGGCTTTGAGGAGTGTGGAGCCACCCTTTAATTGCCATTGCTCCCAGGTCTACTCTAACCCGGAGTGGTAGTACCTGTTAGGGTCCCAACTATGGGTTAAATAGAAAACCAACTTGAAAACAACAAATATATTCTATTAAAAAATTTTTCTTCCGAATCTTTGGATTCGGCATTAAATAACCTGAAAAGGGTTGATATGCTGTAAAACAAAAACAACCAATGAACCAACCAACCAATCAAATTATATATATATATATATATATATATATATATATATATATATATATAAATGTGTGGGTGTGTGTATAGTTATCCACAGACACATTTCACCATACCTACGGCTCATCAATGCAGCTGACTATACCAGGCGTCAAACCTATAACCACAGTCCATGATCAGGTGTACACATCACTACACTATAGAGCCCCAGTTAAAATTACAAGCTATTTTTTCATTTTAACATTATGTTTATTTTGGTTGTTTTTAGTAATAATTAAATTCAGTACAAATACTGAATTTAAATATCACTAAAAATAACAACAAAAATCAACATATACCTCAGATTCTTATTCTCAACATGGTTGTCATATTCATGTGGCTTACTCTTCAGATGCTGTTTGTCATCGCAGGTGTTGAGTGATGCTATGTTTCATTAGTAGTTTGATACTGTTATAATATCTGGAATTGACCATATATAGTCTGTTCATTATACAAACATATTGGTTACATATGTGCATACATGTTTCAGTGGAATCCCAATTCAAAGATACTATTTCATCAGACCAAAAACGGAGCGATATTGAAACAAGAGTCAAGATTACATTCCGTTTTTATAAGATATTCGGGTATGGTTTCCACTCTAGAAGAAAGTAGGGTGTATACTTTGTGAATGTGAGCAGTAGGGGTTTTCGAGAGAGGTGTGGTGAAGGAACAGAGTAGGTGGGGGAGAGGGTGAAGGAGAAGGGGGGAAGTATGATCCTGTGTGGTCAAGCTGCTGCAGCAGAGAGGTATTGGTATTATTTTAACATGGTGGTTGTTTATTGGCCTAAGTTTTGCTTTGATCTAGAGTAATATTATACCCTCATTGCTGCTACTTCCCTATCTTAGGTTTTTATGGTTGTTTTTCTTTTCTGGTGGCGACTTCATTATTTGTCTTATTCCTCAATTTTTTTATCTGTTCATTTGTTTCTCATTTTCAAATTATTTATTTGTTTATTTATAAGATATATGTCCATATGGTCAAATTAACAGTCAGTTGAACAGGAATTATATTTTCCACTCTACCGCAATGTCTAAAGTAATTACACGAGCAAAGGTTTCCATATCTATAAACTCCATTTCGATGGTTGTTTATCTTTTTCTTCAATACTAGAATATAAATATATTTTATAGGTTTATATGTTTCATTATAGGAGTAAGTTCTTCAGACCATATGCATGCAAACAGGTACATAATAGCATCTATTTGTCTATATTGGTGGAGTATTCCATTTCCAAAGTCCTCTAGTTATCATTTGGGGTCAATTATGTGGTTGGTTTCCCTATGTAATGCTGCGTTACGATAATACCTTTTGTAGGTATATATCAACATTCCAATTATAAGCATGCTAGACCCATAGATAATTTTAGTTAATCGTTTTTGGGTGTTTAATTATTAAATATGCAAAGTGTACTCACCTTTATCCAGTTGGTGGCATATTGTGTTTCTGTCCATTTAGTATTAATGCTAGTGTTTAAGATCGTGTTGAGGGGTAATGAGAGGATGGCTCCTTCCTTAAATTTAGTTAAGTTATTTATGCTAGCCTCTTCTTCAACACTTTTGGTGAGTGTCATTATTAATTAGAGGTGTGTCGGTTTATAGTAAGTATAGATATTACTTTGTGATGTATCGGAACTACTTCGTATCCTTTCATCTTTTACCTTGGTTCATTTATTAATTAATTAAGATATTGGAAGTGAATTGTAGTGTTACTACTATCACAGGATTGCTATTCATTTTTTACATCTTAGTTAAAGTGTAGCCGCCAAAATGTTTGCAGCTTATAGCTGAAACTACTTTTACATTTTATAATTTTTCACTGTCCATAAAATTAACAATCTCATGTTTCTCTGTGAAACATAAATAACAGGATGAAGTTAATGAACTACATGTTTTATCCTTTCTTAGTATTTTCCATTTGACTAAAGATGTTTTGTCCACTTCAATTAACTTTCAGTAGTGTACTTAAGCCTTAATAAACAACTGCCTAGTTAAAATAATACCAATATTTCTCTGTTGCAACAACTTAACCACACGGGATGAAACACATATGCACATATGTAACCAATAATGTTTGTATAATAAACAGACTATATACCAGCTCTATCCTGCATTGGGCACTCTTTAATAATCACGCAAGTTTCATGAGATTTACATTTAGGAAACCAATATATACAACTATTATATATATATATATATATATATATATGTGTGTGTGTGTGTGTATATATATTTATATAGATATATGTATGTATATATGTATGTATATATATATATTTATGTAGATATGTATGTATATATATATACATATTTATGTAGATATATACGTATGTATATATATATATATATTTATATAGATATATGTGTATGTATATATATATATTTATATAAATGTATGTATATATGTATATAGATATATATAGATGTATGTATATATATAGATGTATGCGTATATAGATATATATATATATATATGTATATATAGATGTATGCGTATATAGATATATATATATGTATATATATATGTATATATATATATATAGGTTTATGTATATATATATATATTTATATATGTATGTATACATATGTATATACACATATATATATGTATGTATATAGATGTATGTATATATGTATGTATATATATATATATGTATATACACATGTATATATGTGTATATATATGTATATACACATGTTTATATATATATATATATATATATATACACACATGTATAGATGTGTGTATATATATATGTATATAGATTTATATAAATTTCAGAATGTGAGAGAATATATAATTATTACCACAGTCAGACAACGTCGCAGCTCACAAGAGCTATGAAAGCCAACAAACCAGAATCCAAGACTCAAGTTTCGCCCTCATTTGGGCTCATCAGTTAAACACATCTGAGCCCAGATTTCGAAACCTGAACCTCTTGCATGCAAGGCAAGCACTCTACCAACTGAGAAAATGTGCTGCATACAAGAAAGTATTATTAACTATCACAGATCAAGTAAACTGCAACAAAATCTGACAGTGGAATGAACCTGCTTTCGTCGTGAACAAGGGACGTGATCATCGCGACCAGCTATAACCCAAGCCGATGTCTCACTGGTAGGAATCACTGACTGTGGAAATCATTATATATATATATATATATATATATATATATATATATATACTAGCATTTCGGACCGGCGTTGCCCGGCTGTTTGGAGGTGTATGCTGAGCAAAAGAAAAAAAAACGGTCAATTTTTTTTAATTTGGCCCCTATTATGACCCCTTAACATTTATTGCTTTGGGCTCAAATCAAGTTATTAAGTTAGATCCATGTCCAAGGAACCTATATCTAAAATTTCAAGTGTTTAGATCCAAAATTTTCGGAGGAGTTTGGTATGGTTCTCAAAAGTCAAATCCTTGAACTTTGACTCCTTAATTGCCAAATTTCTGACCGAAATCTGGTCACATCGATTTTCCCAAATCTCAGTACCCTGTATATCAAATTTCTAATCTGTAGACTTAAAATTGACAGAGTTATTGCATATGGAAATGTACACACACACACACACACACACACACAGACACTTTCACTTTTATAGATATACTAGCATGGGTGCCCGGGTGTTTGAGGGTGTATGCTGAGCAAAAAAAACAAAAAACAAAACAAAACGGTCAATTTTTTTAAACACACACACACACACACACACGCACAGACAAACACGTTCACTTTTATGGATATATAGATATATATACATGTATGTATATGTATATATATATATTTATGTATGTATATATATGTATACAGATATATTTATTTATGTATATATATATGTGAATAGATATATGTGTGTGTATATATATATTTATGTATGTATATATGTGTGTGTATATATATATATTTATGTATGAATATATGTGAATAGATATGTGTGTGTATATATATATATTTATGTATGTATATATATATATATGTATATATATATGTGAATAGATATATGTATGTATATATATATATATTTATGTATGTATATATATATATATGTGAATAGAAATATGTATGTATATATATATATATATTTATGTATGTATATATATATATGGGAATAGATATATGTATGTATATATATATTTATGTATGTATATATATGTGTGTGAATAGATATATGTATGTATATATATATATATATGTGTGTGTGCGTGTATAGATATATGTATGTATATATATATATATATATATATATATATATATATATTTATGTCTGTATATATATAGATATATGTATGTATATATGTATATATATATATATATATATATATATATATATATATTTATGTCTGTATATATATAGATATATGTATGTATATATGTATGTATCATTATATATATATATATATATATATATATATATATATATATATATTTGTCTGTATATATATGTATATATATATATATTTATGTCTGTATATATATGTCTATATATATATTTATGTCTGTATATATATGTATATATATGTCTATATATATATTTATGTCTGTATATATATGTATATATATATATTTATGTCTGTATATATATGTATATATATATATATATGTATATATATATATATTTATGTCTGTATATATATGTATATATATATATATGTATATATATATATATATTTATGTCTGTATATATATGTATATATATATATATTTATGTCTGTATATATATATATATATATATATATATATATATATATATATATATATATTTATTTATGTCTGTATATATATGTATATATATTTATGCCTGTATATATATGTATATATATATATATATATATATATTTATGTCTGTATATGTATATATATATATATATATATATATATATATATATATTTATGTCTGTATATATATATATATATATATATATATATATATATATTTATGTCTGTATATATATATATATATATATATTTATGTCTGTATATATATGTGTATATATATATATATTTATGTCTGTATATATATGTATATATATATATATATTTATATCTGTATATATATGTATATATATATATATATATTTATATCTGTATATATATGTATATATATATATATTTATGTCTGTATATATATATATATATATTTATGTCTGTATATATATGTATATATATATATATATTTATGTCTGTATATATATGTATATATATATATATATATATATATATTTATGTCTATATATATGTATATAGATATATATATATATATATATATATATATATATTTATGTCTGTATATATATATGTATATAGATATATATATATATATATTTATGTCTGTATATATATATGTATATAGATATATATATATATATATTTATGTCTGTATATATATATGTATATAGATATATATATATATATATATTTATGTCTGTATATATATATGTATATAGATATATATATATATATATATATATATATATATATATATATGTATGTATGATTGTTGAGCTGGATTAAATCCCACGATATGAAATAGAATGGAGGTGAAAGGACCTGAATACTTAACATTTCGCCCGATTTATGTGGGCTTTTTTTTTTTCATCAATGACCATCCCTCTTGAAAAAGCCTGCATAAATCGGTTGAATAGTTGGGTATTCAGGTCCTTTCACCTTCATTCTATTTCATATGTATGTATGTATATATTATGTATTTTTGGAATATATTTAAATGAAATAATGTTTAAATTTGTCCCAATTTTTACGAAACAATTGTAACACATAAGGAAATACACCATATGATTTTTTTATTTTATTTTTTGTTGTCTTGATTTTTGCTAAAATATTATACAAATTCTTGATTATTAATACCAATAATCATGGAGCTTAATTAATTGAGTAAATTAATATTGACTTTGATTTTATTGGAATATATAACCTAACTGGATAATTTTTTAGTGTTTTTATTTAATGTGAAATGTTCAATCTGCTAAAAAAAAACAGTGTTTATCGATGTATTTGAAAAAGACAAATGGCCGAATACTTTAAGTTTGGGAAAATAAGTTAAAAACTAAAAAACTATACAAAACAGTGTCAGAAACCCACCAAATATATGTTACCGTGACATAGGCTGACATATTCAGTGGGTTTCTGACAGTATTTTGTATAGTGTTTTAGTTTTAACTCATTTTCCCAAATTTAATGTAATCAACAGTGTCTGACACCATTTGTATTTTTCAAATGCACCAATAAACAGTTTTTCGAGCTGATTAAATGTTACATTAAATAAAATGGGTTTGTATTACTAAAGACAAATACAAAAAAGTTGTCGAAAAATAAATATATAACAAATAAATGTTATCAAAGGCAAGATAAGTTAATTTTCTTCCTAACTGGATAAGATTTTAGTGTTTTTATTTAATGTAAAATGTTTAATCGGTTTGAAAACATGCAGTATTTATCGATATATTTGAAAAATACAAATGCCGGCAGACTATGTTGAACATGTTAAGTTTGGGAAAATGAGTTAAAACTAAAAAACTATACAAAATACTGTCAGGAACTCACTTAATATATGTTACCGTGACATAGGCTGACATATATTTAGTCGTTTTTTTTAACAGTATTTTGTATAGTTTTTTAGTTTTAACTCATTTTCCCAAACTTAACATGTTTAACAAAGAGTCTGCCGCCCTTTTTTCAATTTTCAAATATAGCGGTAAACGCTGTCTTTTTCGAGTGGAATAAACATGTTGCATTAAATAAAAACACTAAAACATTATCCAGAAAAGTAACTTATCTTGCCTTTGATAATATTTGTTATAGATTTGTTTTTTTATTTTTTCGAATCTACATGTACAGTAATACAAACCCAATAAAAACACTAAAGATTATCTAGTTAAGTAAAAAAGCAACTTATATTGCCTTTGAAAACATTTACTTGTTATATATTTGTTTTTGTTGATAACTTTTTCAAATCTTTGTGCAAGTGCAAACCCAAAAGGGGTATTTTTCTGTCTATTTTTATTTTTGGTAGCGTGCTATTTTAAAATAGTTTTTTCAAGTTTAATTTAAATCTCACAATATCTTTTTTTTTGGGGGGGGGTATTTTTTTTACATTAGGCCCACCACCACAATTTTCTTTAAAATGACTACTTTAAAAGGTTTTTGACTATGCTGAATAAGAAAATCTCATTTAACATTTACAGAGGCAAGTAGTTTTCAAGATATAAAGATCTGTACTATGCACTATAATTCACTGGTGGCCATGAATAAACACCCCCAATCTCCCCATATTAAGAATGGTTTTCGAAATAAGCACCCCTAACCTCCCCATGTTAAAAACAGCTTTTGGAATAAATACCACCATTCTCACTATGTTAAGAACAGCTTTCGGAATAAACACCCCCAACCTACCCATGTTAAAAATTCTGAAGGTGGACCTAATGTGAAAATTTACCTTTTGTTTTCTTTATAAATTGTTAGTTGAAAGCACAGAATAGTTACAAAACACCACCCATGGTAAGAATGGCTGAAAAAATAACAGTTTTCTTCGTAGAAACTTTTCTGTATTTCACCTAACAATTTCTTTAATAAAGAAAAAGCATTCATAGTTTCTTATATAAAAACAATTTCTGTATAAAAAAAAGTGTACTTTCAATTTTGTTAAAAAAGTTTTCTTAAAAAAAAACTTTAACCTAACAATTTATGATAAAAAAAAAAGCAAAAACAAAACATTAATCGACTAACGTATCCGAATTGGACCTTATTGCCAAATAGGCTCCAGCTACAATGTTGAACACACCGTTCATGTTGTTTTTTTTTTTTTCAAGTTAAATTCAACTTTCACAGTATCTTCTTTTTTTTTTATAATTTCACAATATCTTTTTTTTTTAATGATAAATTGTTAGCTGAAAGCACAGAATAGTTACAAAATACCCTCCCCCTTTCCATGGTAACAATGGCTGAAAAAAGAAATAAAATTTAAAAAAAGGTATTATTTCAGCACGTTAGCAAACCTTAAATTTTCTTTAAAAAAACCTGTACTTTCACCTAGCAATTTATAGTTTTAATAATAAAAAAAGTTCCTATTTTCTTATATAGAAACTACTGTTTAAAAAAAAAAAAAAAAAAGAAAAACGTGTACTGCCAATTTTGTTAAAAAATTATTTTTACAAGAAAGATGGTTTTAAAATTCTTCGACTTTTATGTTTCAACTCAAAATGCACCTTCTGGCGAGCAATTTTCTTTTTTTTACCTGATATAACAAACAAAAAAGTTTTTTAATTATTTTATTTAATTTATAATTTGCAATTTTAATTTATTTTAAAACATAAAAACATTCCTCAACTCTAAGGATAGACTGTCTAAAAATTTCAATTAAATTGGTAATGTAGAAATATCGTTTTTTATGAATAACTAACAAACCAAGAATTAGATTTTTATATATATATAGATTTGTTTTGTTTTTTGTTGCTTATTTCTAATTGAGGAATCTGAAGAAAGAGAAGTCTCAAAAAATATTTTCTTGGTTGGTTTCTCAGTTTATTTGCCTATCGACAGTTGTATGGTCAATTAAGGCCAATTTTTTGGTGGCAGTTCTGTACTTTTCTTTGCGTCAAAATAGGTTTGGAGAAATAATTTTTTTTTTTAATTTGTTTCTTTTTTGTTTCTAATTTTTAATGTAGCAATCTGAAAAAAGAGAAGACTGAAAAAAACATTTGCTTGACAGATACCTCAATATATTCAATTGTTTGGCCTATCAACGGCTATATCTTCATGTAAGGCCAAGTGTTTTTTAGTAAACAGATGGTTTGTGCGCTATATGCACGTGTGTAAAAAGATGGTATTGATTACAATTACACAGAAATTAAAAATATATCTGGAAAAAAATGCAAGATTAAAAATCAAGTGAAGTTTAAATGGAAAGTTATTTAAACAGATTTACTGTAAAAAAAATTATCAAATCATAAGAAGATGATAATTTTTATTTTAATGTTATGAGATTTAAAGAATCAGTAATAATTCGTTTAAAAAATCTGTAGAAAAGGCAGGAAGTAAAAAATGGAAATAATTGAAATAGTAATATAGTAATGCCCCCCCAAAACACAGGAAAACGGTAAGGAATAAATCTTGTTGGATAATAATGAAAAAAAGAGTTATGTGTAAAATCTATTTTAATTGTTAAAGTATAACCATACAATTTCTAAATGCACGTGAAAGTTAAAAAAAAATTCTGAAAAAAAAACAAAAAAACAGCAAATGAATTTTCATGGAAAAAATGGTTGCTAGATTTTTTATTTTATTTCAATAACAAAAAATTAGCTGTGATATAAGCCTTAAGATAAACAAATGAATTTAAAATTAAAAACTTCAGAAAATTAGCAAATTAATTTAAATGTAAAAAAGGGGATTGTTTTTTTTATTTATCAAGTAAAGAGAAAATGAAATCTTGTAATTTGAGCGTGGTGTATGAATTGAAACAAAGTTCAGGTCTACATACAGGAAGTCTAACCCAGAAGCGTCTCGCAGAATAGACTTACGAAAAGTAGTTTTATTTTAAGGATAGGCTGTCTGAAAATTTCAATTGAATTGGTAACGAACCGAAATTTATGAATAACGACTGCGAAGCATTTGTTTAAAAAAAAAAACTCTGGAAAAAAAAAAACAAATGTATACAAATAAAAAAGAAACAATAACAAGAAAAATAAAAAATATATGTCTGGAAAAAAATTCAAGATTAAATATCAAATGAAGTTCAAATATGAAGTTCTTTAGACAGATTTACTGTAAGAGACTTACTAAGGAATTATTAGATGATAATTTTAAAGAATCAGTAATAATTTGTTAAAAAAAAAGCAGGAAGGAAAAATTTCCCAATGCCCAAAATAAACGAAATAAATACCTGGAAACTGTAGTGAATAATGCTTTTTGGGTAATGATAAAAAAATTGTGACATGAATGTCAGAAAAAAATCTTGGGGAAAAGGTTTGCTTTCAAAACAGCAAATGAATTTGATCAAAAACAATGGGTGCTATTTTTTTTTTTTTTTTTTTTTTTTTTCAATAACATAAGAAATCAAGAATTAGATTTATTTTAGGTAGGCTTGGAGAGGAAAGCTTTAAGAAAAACAAATGAATTTAAATTTTTTAAAAAGTGGATTCTTGGAATTCGAGATGTCGTTAGATGCCATGAAAGAAACTAAACAATTAAAACATAATGTTTGATGGGTGAAAAGCCTTAAGATGAGCAAATGAATTCAAAATTAAAAAATTGGGAAGATAAACAAATGAAGTTAAATTTTAAAAATAGGGGATGTTTTTTTTTTTTACTTATCGATTAAACAGACAATGAAATCTTGTAATTTGAAAATCATCAAATCGTAGTGCATGAATTGAAACGGAAGTTCAGCTCTACCAAAATAGAGTCTCACAGAATCAAATTACGAAAAATATTTTTATTTTATTTAATAATAATTTTATAATTTTTAATTTTAATTTATTTTAATAACATAAAAACATTCCTAGACTCTAAGGAGAGACTGTCTGAAAATTTCAATTAAATTGGTAATGTAGAAATATTGCTTTATTGATAACTAATGAACTAACAATTAGATTTATATATATATATATATATATATATATAACAGTTTTTTTAAATTAATGTAGAGACGATTATACAGGGTGGAATGATAAAATTATCCTAGAAAAAAAACGACATGATTCCTTTCCATTTGATGAAAACTTTCTTTTTTTTTTTGTTGCAGACCATCTACTAATTGGCCAGTTGTGTACAAATTTCAAGAGCAATAGGAGCCTTCTATCATGTCTGAAAGTGACGTAATGTTCAACAAGCAAGATTGGAGATGCACCGCTGTACAATTCATACTCCCTACCGATCCAAGTTATGACAATAGAACCATTGCCAGCATCCTCAAAATGCAAATCTGAATGGTTAACACTTGAGAGCACAGCTTAATACATTGGACGACCCTTTGGAGGTGGTGGAATGGAAGCCCAAGGCCGAGAACACCGCCAGGAAGACCTGGACCAAGAAGTTCATTGAAAAGGCCCAGCAGATCATTGATGAAACTCCCCGGCAGCCTATTTGGAAGATTGCCAGAGTTTTAAGCGTCTCACACACAACTGTGAAGGAGGATTTGAAGTGTAGGTCCTACAGGTGCCATACAAGCCAGATCTTGACTGAGAAGACAAGGAATCTCAGGCTAATCAAGTCTGTCAGGTTGTTCAACAAACTGAAGCATCCCAAGAAGCCAAACATGGTCTGGTTCTTTTCAGACAAAAAAAAACTTCTGCCAGGACCAGGTGCACAACAGCTAGAGCCATCGCTGGAATGCTATGAATAACAAGGGACGTGCCCAGAGTGATAAAAGCAGTTTCCATGGTTATGGTCTTTGGTGTAGTGTCAAGTAAGGGCCACATCATACTAGTTCACATCTTTGAAGTCAACTTGAAAGTTAACAGCAAAGTATATCTGGATGTGCGTGAAGATTTTGGTGATCCCCTGGTGCAATCAGGTGGCTGCGCTGATGATTCCCAGAAGAATGAAACATTAGTGTCTGTAGGTATTTAATAATTATTATAGTAAATAATTATATATATATATATATATATATATATACTAGCAAAAGTACCCGTCATTGACTGGGTTCAAAAACAGCCTACAGAAAATGGACTCTGATTTATGAAAGTATGATAGGTTATGAAAAGGAAGGGTTGTAAAGATATAGCTTCGAATTTGGGTGTATGAAAACCAAGCAAAATATGATGAAAGTAAAAATAAAATAGATAAACCCCATAATTTATTATACCATACCTGTTCACACTGAAACACTTATCACAATATTCTGTGGATCTGTATTAAAAAACCTTGTTAAACTTTGTGACATATTTCCATTCTATGGAGGTCAGGCGCGAACAAACACTCCATAATTTTATTATACCATATTTCTTCAAACTGAAACAATTATCAAAGTATACTTATGCAGATAGATATGAAAAGTCTTTATTAAAGTTTGTGCCTATTTCCATTCTATGGAGACCAGGCGCGAACGCTGACCCCACAATTTTATTATACCATCCCTATTTAAGTTAAAACATACTTATCAAAGTATTATTATGTACATCTATATCAAAAACACTTGTAAACGTTTTTTTTAATTTTTTATTTCCATACTTTGGGGACCAGGCGCGAACGCAGACTCCACAATTTTAATGAATCACCGTTCTGCCAGATCAACATACCCATTCCTGTGTCTCAATACATCTTCTATCATCATATGTAAACAGTTTTTTAAAATAGTCAACCATATAGGAGCCTATTCGTGACCAGACACACACACACACACACACACACACACACACACACACACACATTCAGCTTTATATTATAGATATACAAGGTTGAACAATAAAATTGTCACCCCAAAGACACTAAAGCTTTATTTCAAAACTTTTATTGAAAAAATCACAGACACTAGAGTTTCATCCTTCTGGGAATCATCAGTGCAGGGTGTCACGATTAACACTGGTTGATAGATTCAAGCCCGGTAACAGAAGCAATCTCTGGCTTCATTAGCAAGGACCATTCAGCCGCTGTTAACTGCAAGAAATACTATTGAAATTTAAACATTTATTTTTAAATGTTTTTAACGTCATATATATATATATATATATATATATATATATATATATATATATATATATGGCTTGAGGTAGTTGCTTGTCTAGCCGGACTGATGAGCTGTGAAACAACGAAACAGTACTGTATATCGATGACTATAATGCTCCTTATCTTGGGTTGAGCATATTGGGAAGTGATATGCAAGTTACCATTAGCATATTAAGCGATGCTCTTTGTGTAAACAAATTGAGCTTTACATTTACACATACATAGCTTAGAGGGTGTTCAAACTTAATTATCTCCGTTTTTGCCACACTAGAGGCACTGATGTTGATACTATAAAAGCAGAGACACAAGGAGAATCTCTTTCTCACTTCGGACGAAACGTGTGCACCACATACGCACAAAATCCAAGGTGCGTGAGACACATTCTTTCAACTTTACACATTCTTTTCAGATTTCATTGGATCTATGTACGCATTTTTATGGACGCAATCCAACCGGATGTGAACCTTTTTGGATTCACAGTAAATAAAGCATCCACAAACACCTTAACTTAAAAGTCAATTTTGCCCCGAGAAAGTAAGTAGTAAGAAAATGAGAAACATTTTAATTAATTTGCTATATGGCCTTACTACTGTTATCTGACCTGGAAGTGTGTGATTGGTTAAAGTTAAATTTATATGCAAAAACTGATCCCTAACTCTAAAGTTTGAAATACAGTAGAATCCCGGGATACGGTGGCCCTAGGATACGATTTTTTCAGCTTACGGTGTGAAATACGATGTTTATCCAGACTCTGGTTACGGTATTTGCCCTGCCTTATGGTGTTATTTGTAATGTTATTTGATCATATACATGTGTATTATATACTGTATTGTATTTTGTTGCTAATTTTTAATGTTGTATCCCAGGGTTCTACTGTATTTGTTTTTTCTTTTATTCTTATAAAGTTTTTCACACTGTTTATATGTAATCACACACACACACACACACACAAAAAAAATAGAATCTCATTTTCCTTTTTGGGTGAACTAACATAAAAGGAAAAACTCCAATAAAACCCTTTTTTATCTATAATTTTGAGGTGCTTTTTGTATGAAACATGTTTTAATAGCAGAAAAAAAATCTTTCCAAACACTCTTGGTAATTTTCTAAATAATTACAACTGTCTCCAAAGTAAGCCCTAAGCATTTTTTTTTTCGTATACATCGCCATAACTGTAACCAGTAAGTGTAACTGTAACTTCATGCCTTCATTGACAAATTGCAGAAACGTATCTGTAATTTCTTCTTCACTGCAACCTCTCACACACAGACGTGATGTTACTAGTCTCAAATTTTTCTACAAATACTATTATGGCGTGTGTTCCTCAGAATTGGGTCCTGGATATAACCTTAAACTATATCCGATAGTGAGGCCCCAGCTTGCGGGCTTTGGGAAGTGTGGAGCCACTCTTTAATTGCCATTGCTCCCAGGTCCACTCTGCCCCGGAGTGGTAGTACCTGTTAAGATCCCAACTATTGGTTAAATAGAAATCGACTTGAAAAAAACAAAACAAATATATTCTATTAATAAAATTTTCTTCAAAATAACTGGATTCAGCATTAAATAACCTGACAAGGTTTGATATGCCGTAAAACAAAAGCAATTTCCCCCACTCTATATCTGTGCTTAAAACGCGGATTCCATGAACAAAGCTTCTTTCTAAGAACTGCACGCCTGTGGAACTCTGTTCCGTCTGCCTGCTTCCCACCGGACTACAACTTGGATGTCTTCAAGTCCAATGTTAACAAATTCCTAATGAACCGCCCCCTTAAGTAAACACTTCATCAAATCTCCACACTAACGTAATGTACTTGAAATAACCCTTATCCCTGAGTGGCTTCCGGGCCTTGATAAGTGATGATCACTGTGTAAAAAAAAAAAAAAAAAAAAAAAAAAACCAACCTCAGAATTGTCTGATCTATTCCATGCTTCCTTTGTTTCAGCTTGTTTGACTCGTTGGTCTAAAGGTCTTCATAAACCTGCTACTATAATACTTCATTGTAATACAACTTCCATTTACAGTTAAAGTTACAGTTATGGCGATGTACATGAAAAAAGAGTGAAAGGGTGAAAAAGAATTTGGGGACGGGAGTAATTCTATAAAAAATATTACAAATGCACAATTAATTTCCAAGAAACATGTCTTTTTTTTAAGGACATTAAATGTAATTGGTGAACATTTTACGTTAAATTTATATGCACAATTGATTCCCCTTTCTGAAATATAAACTAATATTTTGGATGTTTTATTCATTCTTACTCGGCTAAAATAAGTAGATTATCATTGTAGATTAATACCCTCCGTAAACACCTCCGTCCCCATTAAAAAAAAAAAAAATGAGATTCAGCTATTTTTAAGTGATTACATTTAAAAAACTTGGTGGAAAGGAAAAAAACAAAAAAAACAATTACCTTAGAATTTAGAATGAGGGATCTATTTCTTATATAAAATTAACTTATAATGATTCCCCCATTCCGGGCCATTGTAGCTTTTTAGAGTAGTTAACCAAAAATTTTTTAACACTAACCCAAAGTCTGCGTGGCAAAATCGTAAAAACACACATAATCGATTTTTAAAAAACAGTAGAAGCATTTATCCTCCATAGCAAAAAGAAATACAAATAAAATAAGAATTCAGTTAACTGCCCTGAAACACTAAAATGTTCCGGAAATGGGTATTATTTTACGCAAAATTCTTGAATAATTGTTTCTTTATGGTTGTTGTTTTTTTTGTTTTTTCTATAAATGTTTCAGTGTTTTCGCACATAATCGCCTAAAAATGTAGAATCTTATTTTGTTTTGTTTGGGAGGAGGCATGATTTAACAGAGAGTGTTTATCTATGGTAATGTCATAAGTAGTTTGTATACATCGCCTTTGCGGTCGAGTTTATTACTAACTGTCCGAGGCGGAGGCGCCCCAATCGAGGAATGCCGACATTCTTTGCAACATCTGTTACTTACTCATAGGTACGTGCAAAATGAATGCTGATGCTCAAAATGAATAAACATTTTGACCTCTCCCTTTATTTAAAAATTCACCAAAAATCAGGAAATTAACCAATTTTAATGAAATTTTCAGTATTTAGCAAAAAATGATCACGGAATATATTCAACCCATTATTTTTATTTAAATCTTAGTGGAAATGTATTATTTTGTTTAAACAAAAAATACCTTTACTAAAGTTATAGTTTTCAGTAGTAAAAAAAATGATTTAATTTATTTTTGCTTTTTTTTTTATATAAATAAAGCATCGTAAAATATAACAATAAAAAAATGATTTAATTTTTACCGAAACATTACGATAAAAGCCCCTAAAGGCTGTATTAATGAATTCGATATAACTCGAAGAAAAATGAATTTCTCGAACTACCGATATTATTGATTTAAGCATTGTTTATTTAATATTTTCACACAAAAAAATTATAATTGCAAAAAATATTTCGACTTTTTTTTTTTTTATTACAGGTTTCGCATAATTTTTATATGTCAGATTTTAATATTTTCCTTGCTAAATGAATGTGAAACTTTCGGCATATCATAATTTGTAATGTAATATTGAACAATAATTAAAAAAATAATAATTTAAAAACAGGAACACAGAAAAATAATTAAATTAAAAAATGGTAAAAATGATACAAACGTTCAGAATAGGAATGTAGGGATGCACTTCTGGGGAAAAAAGAAAACTAACACACCCCTATCTCCCTTTAGTTGCATGACGTCGTTTTCACAGTCTTTCGACTGGCTGAAATTTTGGGTTTCCGTATATTCCGTGTTTACAAAACCTTAGTTGGCTGCGCTTTTGCGAACGGCAAAATCACTCGGTTTTGGGTCTAAGTAAGCTATTTTTTTGTACAGCAAGGTGTTTATTATTATTATTATTATTATTATTATTATTATTATTATTATTATCATAATAATAATAATTAAAAAAAAAAAAATTTTAATCAATATCTTAGGACTTTACTAATTATCTTTGAAATAGACCCAGAAAACTAATATTTATCTTTTAAAGGATTTTTACAATGAATTTATTTAACTTCAAAATTTAGCGGACTTGAAGACAATGTTTCATAACTTTTTTTTTTTTTTTTTTTTTTTTTTCACGTGTACAAATATTTTTTTCATTTTGGAAATTTAGTTTAGTCTTTAATCTTTCAAATACAATCAAAAAGTAGTTGGAAACCTACAAAAAAATTATGATAAATCGGCTTTCAAAACTATGTCCCCCTAGCTTTATTCGTTCATTTTTGTCTGTACCTAGTTACTCAGAAACGTTTGGACTGGAGAATCTATTTTCGACAATTAGTTCGGCAGAAACTGGACGATTTCTGTCGGGATTAGTTATTAGTCCTGAGTAGTCCTAGAAGGTTCACTCTTCCAGGCCTTGCCATACCCCCCCCCACCGGGGAATGCTGCTCAGGCAACTTTTTAATAGGCCAGAGTGCTCTCTCTTGCGGTGGAAAGAAAATAAATACCCAGTAGCGAGATAAATAAGAGGAGTAGTACCGGATCCAACTGTACTCTGTAAGCGGTTCGTGCCGGTTCGTTCAAATTATTTATGGTTCTACCGTAGATTAACATAGAATATCATTTTTCTTTTGGAGTGAAATAATGGTGCTAATGCAGAGAGTGATCCGCGCTATTTTTTAAATCGCATTTCCACGTTTAATTAAAGTTTTATATGTTTTTTTTTTATTCAATTGTAAGGTTAAAGTACAGAATAGGAACAAAACACCTTCCCCTCCCCATGTTAAGAATGGCTTTTAAATAATGACATAATTATTTCAGCATCGATCACTCTCTGAATGAGTACCGAAATAATATATGGTGCAAGGAAGGCTACAATAAAATACATTTTAAAACGTTCAAGAAAAATCGGTGGTTTTCTGGAGCAAGAAGGCAGTTATAACGGGCGTATTGGAAGGGACTTTTGTTGCCTCGACACCGGCGACTTCCTGTTCTGGTCTGTCTCCCTCTGAAAAGAGACTGACTTTTTGTAAAAGGTAAGTTTTATAATAATTGTAATAAATAACTTTCAGAGTTTCATTTGATGGGAATGACAGGAAAATGTCGCATTCGTAAGAATAGAAATCATCTTTAGCCCAGATTGCTGGGTTATTCATTAATCACTTCATTAGCCAACGGTCAAAAACAATAACAAGGCGAATAGTGTTTTGTGTAGTAGCGGTTCGTATTCTTTCAACCAACCAAAAGAGGAATTCTCTTCGAGTGGACACTTTGAAAATATCGCAGAATTTAATGTGAAACCCATTAGTTTTTAATTATTAAACGACATTATTGGATGATTTTCTTTCAAGTTTCTTTTTCTGTCTATCATTCATGCTGGGTTTGTTGGGCCAGCCGGTGGTCTGGTGTGATGACCCGACACGTTTTCTAATTTGTGTGTTTAACCTGTTATCGATTTCTAGATTTCGATAAGAATTTATCAACTAGTAGAACATATGTTAAATATCTTTTTTTAAAATGTGTTTTCTTTTTTAATTAAAAAAATTCATTCATTTGAGTTCAGACATGGGGTAGAACGGCGAAAACGGAAACTAGGTCAGAAAAAAAAACACTTTACATTTTTAGTATTATTTATTATTATGATTAGTAGTAGTACCGACTCCGCTAATTAAAATATCAAAAACATATCGGTTTCCTTTATCTTAACACTTTTACCTAAATCATCCCCCATCCCTAAAAATTAGATTCAACTTTTTTAGGCGATTACATAAAAGCCACTTTATTGGTAGTAATATTATTAATATTAGTAGTGATACCGATTACTCTAATTGAAGTAGTAAAAACTTCCACAGGGAACTCATTCAAATGTAAATATATTAATGTTGGCATTGTATACAGGTTCAGTGTAGCTAAATGGAGACACTCTGATATTACTGAAGTTTGTTTTTTGTTTTTTGTTAAAACTGCAAAAGTATTTATCTAAGCTAGCGGGGACGCCCGGTCGTATAGTACGCTTAAATATGATATTTTAATTCTTGCAGATTTCGGTACTTATACAGTTTAATGACGACATTAAAAAATGGAAATATTGAAAAAAAAATTTTTTGTACGTACCTGTTATAGACTGAAGTTCTTCGAAAAAAAATTTCACTTAATTTGATCAAGTAGTTTTTTTTTTTTTACAGCGAAAAACAATTATTTATCACGACGACGTCAACGTACCCATTTTGGAAATGTACCTAGCAGAATACCTCCATTTTAGGCCAGATTTCGCAATCTAGCCTTTTTTTTTCACCAGAATGAGATGCGCACATCACATCTGCAATTTTTTTCCGTTTTTTTTTTATTTTTAAAGCAGAATACTATTGAATATGCCAAGAAATTGAAGAATGCAAAGAACTGAAGAATTTTTTACGCGATTATTTTCGAAACATGCGCAGTAGTGTTTACCGATGTATTGGAAAATTCAAAATGGTGCCCGACACTCTCTTTAACATGGTAAGTTTGGGAAAAGGTGTTATAAATAATAAACTACACAAAATACTATTTAAAAAACACCGAATATATGTCAACTTATGTCACGGTAATATATATTGAGCGAATTTCTAACAGTACTTTGTCTAGTTTATTATTTATAACGTCTTTCCTGAAGTTACTGTGTTAAAGAGAGACTCTGGCGCCATTTTGAATTTTCCAATACATCGGTAAACACTGTATGCTTTTCGAGCTGAATAAACATGTTACATTGAATAAAAACACTAAAAACATATCCATATACAGTAATACAAACCCTAAGTTTTTTTTTTTTAATTCGAAAATTTCGGTTGCATATTTCTAATTTTTCTAATATTTTATTTTTATTTTCTTCTGTTACAAATTAAAAAAAAAAAAAAACACTCCAAAAATGGCATCTGTCTTCAAAAAAAAAAAAAAAAAAAATTCTCATTCTGGTGGAAAAAAAAAGGGCTAGATTGGCCTAAAATGGAGGTATTCTGCTACGTAGGGCAGTTACCGGCCCTTGGGGAAAGCTACCTGCCCTTGGGGAATTCCTGGGCGCTGCAATAACATTTCCAAAATGGCCACCTTGACGTAGCCGTGATAAATAATTGTTTTTCGCTGTAAAAAAAAAACTACTTGATCAAATGAAGTGAAATTTTTTTTCGAAGAACTTCAGTCTATAACAGGTACGTACAAAAAATTTTTTTTTCAGTATTTCCATTTTTTAATGTCGTCATTAAACTGTATAAGTACCCAGATTTCGTATATATTATAGAGTTAATTTTCTATCGCTTTTTATATATTATAAAGTTGTGATTTAAATTTTTAAAAAAAGGGGGGTAAATGTTTATTTTATTACAACGCCGACCGTTCTAGTTTGTATTTGTAATGGTTATCGAAACTGCTGAAAACGAACCTGGCATGTAAACCCATCACAAATTTACCGTTTGCATGGTATAACCCCTGGCCCCTGGACCCTGGGACTATTTTGCGCCATTTCACTGCTTTTGTAAATGCTTTTCTTACATGATCACATTACATGATTACTTGAATCTAGGAATCTTTAGCGAACATTTGAAATAAGTTTAAAAGAAAAAAAGTGATTCATTTTTTTGTGTTACATAGTTTTGGTAAATTTTCAGATTAGGTCCACCTCAACAATTTTCTTTTAAATGACGACTTTTATAGGTTTTAGACTATGCTGAATACGAAAATCGCATTGAAAGTTTGCAGAAATAAGTAGTTATCGAGATATAAAAAGTTGTACTATGCATTGTATTCTTTGCCGGCCATTTTTTTACGCGCGTGCGCGCGCCATAAACAAATCTACTCATCTATGACTGACATTGCACGTGCATAAAAAAGATGGCCGCCAAAAAATACAATGCATAATACAACTTTTTATATCTCGATAACTAATTATTTCTGCAAAATTTCAATGCGATTTTCGTAGTCAGCATTGTCGAAAACCTTTTAAAAGTTGTCATTTAAAAGAAAATTGTGGAGGTGGGCCTAATCTAAAAAAAAATACCATAGTTTCTAATGCTTTTAAATCGAAAAGATTAAGTTTTCACAAGCGGTTTACAAAAACATTTTATGGTTTTTGCGTTGTGGTGGCTGCGGCTGCCACAACATCCACCGCCCCCTTCCGCCAATGTAAACAGAATTTGTGTGAAATATTAAACTTTTCTTCTGCTCGGTTAATGTCGTCGCGTTACTTACAGAAAAGCAGTTAATTAAACTGCAGAAACAACTGTTAAAAAATTTACAAGTTATATAATTGACTATCCGCTTCAAAAAAAAACAACAACAAAAAAAAGTCTTTGTAAACCGTGCGTGAAAACTTAATCTTTTCGATCAATTAAAAAGTATTAAATCTACGTAACACAAAAAATGAACCAATTTTTTTCTCTTTTTAAACTTTATTTCAAAGCTCCTTTCTGAGAACTGCACGCCTGTGGAATTGTCTTCCGTTTTCCTGCTTTCCAGCTGACTACAATATGGTTGTCTTCAAGTCCAAAGTAAACAAGTTTCTGATGAGCCGTTCCACTTAAATTAACAAATTTACCGAATTTCCATTACTATCGATTACTATATTGTTCTTTTGACTGCTGTACACTCTTTAACCCTTATCCTTGAGTGGCCTCTCGGCCTTGATAAGTGGTAACGCCTATGTAAAAAAAAAAAAAATGTCCGCTAAAGATTCTTCCGCAATGTGAAAAGTCACTTTACTATGCAAACGCATCATGTTAGAAAAGTGTTAACGAAAGCGGTGAACAGGCACAAAATAGTCCTAGGGTGCAGGGCTGCAGGGGTTAATACCATGCAGACGGTAAATTTGCGATGGGTTGAAATGCCAAATTCGTTTTCAGCAGCCTCAATAACCCCTAAAAACACAAACTAGAATGGTCGGCATTGTGTTACAGTTAAAATAAACAGTTACCCCCACCCCCCAAAAAAAGTATCCATATGAACTGGTGCATCAGCTTGAACTGAAACCAAATCGAAACTTATGAAAAAAAATATACATATAACTTGAGTTTCTTCAGTTATAACTGAAACTGAAACCAAAGCTTATGAAGAATTCTTGATAAAATTATATAAAAAAAAAAAAAAAAAAAAAAAAAAAAAAAAAAAAAAAAAAGATAGATTACTGGAGTGCCATCAGTTATAATTGAAACCGAAACTAAAACTTATGAAGAATTCTTGGTAAAATTATTTATAAGAAGTAAATGACTTGAGTGCCATCAGCTATAATCGAAACTGAAACCAAAACTTATGAAGAATTCAAGAAATGGAAGTCCATAACAATTAAACGACAGTCACTCGGATGTAAGCTTGGCACACAAAATAAATAACACACACGATATTCTATTAATATATAGACTAGATGTAATTGTTTTCATTCAAAAATTCATCTTTTTCACTATTCTTCTGACATAAATAATAAGTTTCTTTGCTTCCATATCCTCATAATCATTATTATTGTTGTTGTTGTTGTTGTTTATTTTGATATTAGTACAGCTTCTGAACCAGACAAAATCAACTTTTTACTTGGCATCTTTCGATTGTTTGCATAAACAGCCGGGAAATGCTGAATCGCTTAGTAGAACCAGATGACAAATTTACCTGTTAAGTAACTTTTGACATTGCTGGTAGGTTAACTGAATTGGACAAAATATGAACTGCTTTTTTTTTTTCTTTTTTTTTCTTTTTTTTTTTCTTTTTTTTTCTTTTTCTTTTTTTTCTTTTTTTTTCTTTTTCTTTTTTTTCTTTTTTTTTCTTTTTTTCTTTTCTTTTTTTTTTTTTTTTATAACTCTTACCCCAATCATAAACTAACTCTAATCTAGTTGGGTTTTGTTTGTTTCAAAAGCTCCAAAAATTAAAGTAAAATAAATAAAAAAAACCACATAAAAAACAATTTATCAAAAAAAAAAAAAAAAAAAAACTTTACCATAAAATAAAAAAAATTAAAATTATTGATTTTCGTTGTCAGAAAATAAATAAATAATACAAATTGGCATTTTTAACGATAAACAAAAATTGAAGAAAAACTTTTCTATTGCACCTACTTGTACCAGAATGGAGATTGTATATTCCAAAAATCACAAAAATTGATCAAGTAATTTTTTTTGTATTTATGAAAAACAAATTTGTCGTTTTCTTTTTTGTTTTTTTTACCGATAAGTGACAGTTCTCAAGAAATCATAGTAACAGTAGGTTATCAGTGATTATTTTGACAGTTTTCATGTGCATTAGGGTTGTCTACCCTTGTTCACTGATTGCTTGACTTTATTTTTTTCACCCTCATCGAAACCAAGTAAAATTTCATTTTTTTTAATAAAAAAACAAAACTACTTGATCAAATTACGTAATTTTTGGACTTTTTCATCTTCATCCTGACTGGTATGTACATCATACAGACATTTCTGGATTTTCTTTAATTTTAAATGCTACCATAAGTGCCAGTCTGAATATGCACCTTATTAATAAGTAAATAAAACATACGACAGGCCTTTTTCTTTCATTATTTTTTTCATCAGCCTCATTTTAATTTTGACACTGTTTTGTTTTGATTCGCCTTTTTCCGACTATTTACGTATGTCGGCTTCGACAGGTTCAAAACCTTTCTTTCATATTCAGTTTTATATCTGTTTTACATGCTAGAATGTGCTTGACAGCTTTTAGAAAATCACTTCCCAACTAACCAAACTCTGACCTAGTCTTTATTTATCTTTCTTTAGGTCCTTCTTTTTTTTTTTTTTTTTTTTTTAATTTTTTTTTTTTATCTCTTTCTCACATGTTAACAGTCTGGGATCAGTTTGACAGAAGGTGGACCATTGTAGCATCTTTTAGCTTTGTTCTGTTGGTTGAGATATTTGTTCTGGGTGGTCCTAAGATGTTCACCTTCCCAAGCTTTTTTCTCTTTTTGAAAAGGCATTGTTTATGGTCTGTCCTCTGGTGCCGATGGGGTTGCTCAGACATTTTTGTGGGTCCAAAGTGTCCAAAGTCCTTTTCTGGGTCCAAAGTGTCTAAAGTCCTTTAGTGCATTTGGTCTAGCATCCCCAGCTCCCTGAACTATACCTTACCATCGGTGGGGTGGGGGGGTAAATATCTTCTTTTAATGTTGCCATACCATTGAAATGTTTGTTCTACTTTTAAATTAATGTTTTTACCGATAAGTCATAAATTAAAAGTACTTTTCAGGAATCTACAGACAAAACACTTCAACATATCCATGTACTAAATTCATCTATAAATGAACTTCTAATAACTCGAGTTTCCGTATAAAAACACTCCACCTTAGCACCATAAATAAGGTAAAACTATATAATTATATTAACAACAATAATAATAGTATTTCAAATCTAAATTGCTATTTACTATCCATAGCGAGTATTCACGAGTGATTTTTTTTTTTTTTTTTTTTTTTTTTTTTCTTCCCAAGTAACAAGAAATAATAACACTGGAATCTTTTGGTGATTATGGTTTTCCCCCCCCCCCCCCCCCTGACAATCCTCCAAAGCTCATTACTGAGTGAAAAATGTCTTTTCAACATTTATCTTTTTTAATAAAACAAACAAAATCAAATTATTTAAACAATAAAAGGTTTAACAGAACAATATACCCCTTTTTTCTTTCTTTTTTTTTTTTTTAAACAAAAGCCGTTTAAAATAAAAATCTGGAGTTCAAGTCTCGACATAAAATTCTACAGTTATTTAGAATTACATTTATTTAAAAACAAAATACAGAAAATTCTTTGATATACTTACTCGTCACAGAACAAAGATATCATATTCCAAAAGTTATATGGGTTTCTATTTGGCTAGTAAACGAACATCTTTAGTTGGCAAAGGTCAACTAAAGATAAATTTTTCCACGGAGTTGTGAAAAGATAATAAATTAATTCATTTATTAAATTGTCACTCCTTAATACAACTTCAGTGCGTATGTCATCAATTGATCCATATAAAATTGGTCAGGAATGAACTTATGAACAAGTGAAAAAGCTGAGTGGGTTGTTTTCTCGGATATTAAATTCAGATAAGAAAGTGGGTGGCTCCCTTAAGGACATCAACTTTGATATGAACTTGCCTAACACTCCCATCCTCCAGCCTTGTGGTTCTGGATATGACCTTAAACTATATCCGATGGTGAGGCCCCAGCTTGCGGGCTTTGGGGAGTGTGGAGACACCCTTTAATTGCCATTGCTCCCAGGTCCACTCTAACCTGGAGTGGTAGTACCTGTTAGAGTCCCAACTATGGGTTAAATAGAAACCGACTTGAAAAAAAAAATATATGTATTCTATTAAAAAACTTTTCTTCAAAATAACTTGATTCGGCATTAAATAACCTGAAAAGGGTTGATATGCCGTAAAACAAAAAATCAACCAACCATCTAGCCTTGTACCACATGGCAGAAGTGAGATAATTACCTTCTTTCAGTGTAATCATTAGGGCTACAACAGCAGCATATTCTTTACCTTGTTTTGATTCTCAGGTATATATCCATTGATATCTTATGTTTTTGTATAGAGTGATGTGGTTCTCGGTTGATTGTGTCTAACTGTGTCAGATATATACTCGAGAGTCAAAACAATGAAAAGAATATGCTGTTGTCATAGCCCTATTTATCATACCATTGAAATTTCCTGTTTTGCACACATCTCCCTATACTGTCCAGATTTAATCTTCCTTTGCGGTAGTCAGATGCAGCCACACATTGTGCATTTAGAGATCTTAATAAAAAGACTGAAAACACTTGATTGGATGAATGTTAGTCTGTCATGATCGAGGATATTAACTATTCATATATGTATAGTGTGGTCAAGGCTTGCCTTTTCATTTTTACTGGCTCACAATGATGCAAGGCAGTCTTTCTGTGAGAGATGAAAGCTAACACAAAACAAATAAATTTTATAAAAGGCAAGATAATTTACTCTTCTACCTATCTGAATAATTTTATCTGTGTGCTATAACTTCAAAGCGTATTTTGGTTCCAAAAAAGCTAGTAACAATTTTGTTGGAAAAAAATGTCTGACAGTAACATGGAATCTCGGTAATTGCTCTAAAATTAGACAAAAATATTGATAATAAAAATATACAGTTTGGTTGAACATTACATCCTCACACAATTGGTGACAGTTATTAGCTGATATGATGTTTAATTTTTTATTTTTTTAGAGATTATGAAGACTTTGTGACCGTCTAATGTATGCCATTTTTTTTTTTTTTTGTTCTTGCATAGTTTTTACTTGTCTAATGGTAGAAAGCGGTTTCCTTGTGATGAACACTACTATGAATAAACAAAAAACGAAACTAAAGTGCTCGTCTGAGCTCCAATCTATGTACCTCCCTCGCTAAACTTTCACAAAAAACACTCGTCTAACTGAAACCACTATCAATAATTTCATCTGTAATTATTTAAATTAAATTAAATAATTAATGTAATAATTTTTATCTGTGCCTAAATCTAAACGTAGATTCCATGAACAAAGCTTCTGTCTTAGAACTGCATGTCTGTGAAATTCTGTTCTGACTACAATTTGGTCATCTTCAAGTCCAACGTAAACAAATTCTTGCTGAACCATGGCCTAAAGTAATCCAATTTACCAAATTTCCACTACTAACGATTACTACGATATTATCCCATTGACTACTGTATACTCATTAACCCTTATCCTTGAGTGGCTTCTGGACCTTGATAAATATTGACTCCTGTGTAAAAAAAATTTTTTAAATAATCTATTAGAAAGACTTCAAGAGATGACCATCTATTGACAGGAAAATGTGTTGAGATAAATTTTGTATAATTTCATATTCAGATATATTTGTTTGCAGTAGGATATGTTGATGTAGAATTATTTAGCTGGTTATTAGTGTTATCGAGGTTTCTAGTTAATTTGTTTGTCTAAAAGATAATTGGATAATAAGTTGTTAATTAAGAACTGCTTAATGTGCTTTTCTGGTTTGTATTACTATACACATAGATTAAAAAAAATTGTCAAAAAACAAATATCTTAGAAACTCACCGAATATGTCAGTCTATGTCACGGTAACATATATTAAGTGAGTTTCTAACATTATTTTGTATAATTTTTTAGTTTTAACTCATTTTCCCAAACTTAACATATTCAACTAAGAGTCTGTCGCCATTTGTATTTTTCAAATACATCAATAACCCTGTATGTTTTTTGAGCCGAATAAACATTTTACATTAAATAAAAACACTAAAAAATTATTCAGTTAGGTAGAAAAGTAACTTCTCCTGCCTTTGATAACATTTATTTGTTGTTTTTTGACAACTTTTTCGAATCTATGTGTATAGTAATACAAACCCTATTTTTCTAATTGAGGAGATGAATTTTGCAATGTTTAATAGATTTTTTTTTATCATTGCAATTTTATATTGATGTGGGCGTTCTCCTCTGTAATTTAGAATGCAAGAAGTACTAGAATAAACTTTTGCTTGCAGTAGGTATAAGAAATAAATGAAAGCATGTCCAACTGTAAGTGTAAAATATAGATTTTAAAAAAAGTCTGTATCCAACAAAGAAACGAAGACCAACAAAGTTTCTGCCATTTTTTTGCGGATGACATTTTTGTTGTCGATCTGAGGTATGGCACTTTACTGTTTTAAAAAGCCCATCTTCTTAGTTTTAAAAAGCCCACCTTCCTAGTTCCTGTTTTAAAAAAAGCCCACCTTCCTAGTTCCTGTTTTAAAAAGCCCACTTTCCTAGTTCCTGTTTTAAAAAGCCAACCTTCTCGTCCCTTGAGAATTGCTAATCGTCTGAGCCCCCCCCCCACCTACCAGGGGGTATATGTCCAGCCAATTTTTAATTGCCTTGAGTGCTCTTCCTCCAGGACTCTGGTTTCAAACCTTACACTTTCTGACATTGTGTCACATCTCCTGTAGTATTAGCAAGAATATAATAAAACTAAGAAGTGAAGTGAGTCCTTTGACTATAAAAAATGAGGCAACTGCTACAAAGAGCGTCTGGACTAACAACAATAACATTTCTAAACCTGTTATTTAGAATGGCACAATCAGGTTGACACCTCGGTTCTCGCCAGATCACTGAAGTTAAGCAAGGGTGAGCCTGGCCAGTACTAGATGGGTGACCATTTGGGAAGGCTAGGCGCTGTATGTATTGTGCTGAGTCTTAGAAATTTCCAATTGGTATCTGGGGGTGCATTTAACTCACTGGAGGAGATGCAACCCCGAATCAAGACAGAAAGCAACAGGAAACTCTCGTCTTTACTTTTCTTCCTGAGATTACCATGGCTCTACAATTTGAAGAGCCGTGGTCGCTGATGCATTTAAACAGCAGAGCTGCTGCTGCTGTTATTTAGAATGAAAAGAAAGAACAACAATGAAAAAGAATGACAATGGTGTAGATTTAGAGCTTATTGTGGAATGGTACCCAGCTGCAAGCAATCATCCAACTCCCTAAAGGTACAAACCTGGAGATGTTTCTTTAAAAGAAACTCTGATTTATGTCCCTATATATATATGCTAGCTTCGGTCTTTTCAATAAATACTATCATAGAATTGTCTGATCTAATCTCTGCTTCCTTTATTTCAGCTTGTTTGACTCGTTGGTCTAGTGGTCTTTACAAATTCACTGTTTTGATACTTCATTGTAATACAGCTTCTTATTCTAGTAGCTTCTTTGCAAGAACTCAAGGCTTGTGGAATTCCCTTCCTGATGATTCTTTTCTTATCTATCGTCTTGGTATTTTCAAGCCAATAGATATCTCATGTCTTGTGAAAATCATCTTTCATTCTTGTTAGCTCCGTACATTAAATGGCTTCATGCCTTGTCTGGGAGGATTTTCATAAAAATGTGTTAATATTATCAAAATAAAAAAGTTTTTCCTTCAACTTCTGTGTCCTTGATAAATTATTCAACTAATCCAAATGAAATTTGTGATTTTATTTACCTTTTTAAAATTTTATGAAAAAAACTTCACAATGTTAGTAAATTCTTTATAAAATAAGATGTAGCACAAGGCCAAAATTGGATGGGAGTGATTTTATCTTAATTTCAGCTTGGAATCTTTCTCTTGCAAACAACCATGTTTTTTTTTTTTTTTTTTTTTTTTTTCTTAGAGCAAACATTTTTTTAATATTTTAAACTTTTGGAGAACTGGATTTTTCCACATTAAAAAACCGACCTTGTATCTAACTCTGCCCTTGTGGGGAGGTAAGTAAATAGGAACTGTAAATGAAGCTAAATTGTGGCAAATATATGCAGGTTCAAATAACAAATTTAGATGAAATTCTTTAAAGTTTTTTTTATTTCTATTTACCAAAATTGATATTTTTATTAACAAAACATTTTTCAAATTATTTTACAGGTGTTTTTACTAATCACTAGTATATCATTCAGTTTGTTTTTGGTTGTTGTTTTTTACTGCCCCCCCCCCCCCCCCCGAGACAGGCAGACCGTGATCCCTTCCTTCCCTTAGGTTGGAAAGTTTATCTCAATTTCAGATTGGAGTCTTTCTCTTGCTAACAGCCATGTTTTTTCTTTTACCTGAACATATTTTTAATATTTTTATTGCACATAAAAAAAAAACTTTTCAATTCACAAAATAAACTTTGAACATGCTTTTTACACAAACATTTTAATGCATGTAACAGATTTAAATTTAAAAATAAAGTTAAAACATATTCAGTCGATATTTTATGAGAAAAAATGTAAATTAACACCATTTGTTACCCCACCCACCTTCGAAAATAAAATGAGATTTTTTTTTTTTTTTTTTTTTTTTTTTTAGACAATTATTTGGGAACATCCTAAAGAACTTATCAGAAAAAAAAAAGAAAATAGAAACAATTATTTTAGAATTTAGATTGAAGGATCAGTTTTGCATATGAATTGAGCATAAAATGATTCTCCATTAACGTTTTAGGGCAGTCAACTAATTTTTTAAAATTTTGTTATGGGGTATAAATCTTATGCAAGAAGGGATGATTCTACTCTTCGAAGTGATTAGATGTGATTGTGCTAATCTTTTTATTTAGCTGGGAGTGCCATTTGAACATGATAGGGTTAAGGAAGTTTTTTATGATTGGGTAGCACTTGGACCTAGTTTTAGTAGAGTAATTATTATTATTATTATTACTAGCGGGACCTATGAAAATTCCACAGCAGACTCTTTCATATGTAATATATTGATGTTGGCATTCTCTGGATGTTCAGTGTAAATGAAGAGGCCCTGATGTTATTGTAGCTCTTGGTTAAACCTGCAAAAGTATTTATCTAAGCTAGCAGGGATGCCCAGCATTGCCCACTCATAAAATACGCTTAAATATGATATTTTAATTTATGCAGATTTTATATATATTATTATAGTAAATTTTCTATCGATTTTTATATATTATAAAGTTATGATTTCGAAAATAAAAAATATATCCATATGACTTAAGTGCATCAGCTTGAATTGAAACTGAAATAAAAATTTATAAAGAAAAAAATATATTGTTACATATGCGATAAAAGGGGTGGTAAGGCAATTTATAACGTAGGGGTATGAACGGAAACCTAATGATAAAACAAATATCGTTTACCTTTGTAACACATTGCCGAAAGGGAGGGGTATAAGGGAATGTACGGGAAAGCAAAAACCCAAGTATTTTTCTCTTTATTGCATATGTGACACAGCAAAAAAAAAAAAACAAGTTGATAGAAACACAAGGATGAACACAATAAAAATGCGATGAAATAACGAGATAACAGACACTTTCCCAAATGATACAAAAATAGATTTATTTAAGATGAAAAAAAAGGAAGAGTTAACGAAAGAAAAAGAAATGTATTCAAAGTTATGGAATCTGAAGTATATCTACGCGTATTGAAATAAGCAAAAGTCCTTTGGGGGGGTAATCAAAGTCTTTGCACTTACAGGTCTCTTTTGTTTTTCCTTTCTTTTTTTTTATTTCTTTTGCTGGTGTGTTTCCCAACTCGTCAATGACGCAGTTAATCCAAGATATTTCCTTTGGTGGAGGAAAAGTTTGATAACAAATTCACGTGTTCTCTTTTCTTGCTCGCGCGTTATATATCTGTCTCCCTCGTGAGGGATAAGATATCACATCGTCCTCATTCAGTACATCCGCATCTCCTTCGCATGATGGGGGAAAAGTCATCGTCTCTTTCATGAGAAAGTAAATTAATCGCATTCTCTCGCATGACTGAAGAAGAGGGTTGCGTTGTCCATGTGTCGTGTATCGGTATCTCCTTTTCGCAAGAGGGGAAGAAGTCGACCCCCCCCTCCTCCTCACACGAGGAGGGAAACCTCTTAACAGGTTGGCGACCAAAACCGAAAAGAGCGACTTCCGCTAGTGTCCAGTTAAAAAAAGGGAAAGGGGAAGCGATACCACTTCCGGTTCCTCCCTCTTCCTCTCTGCTTCACAATCCAGTCTAAAAATAGACTTGACGAAATCTCTAGCCGGTAAAGTCTCTGCAAGGTTTTAAAGGAGGGCAGTACATTAGACTTTCGCTCAGTTCCAAAACGACTACTGTATTAACGTATCTTGTGGGAATCATGCTTTATTTTACCTCGGCGACAAAATATAAAAACAAAAAAACGATATATCTCGTCAGTCTAAAATTAAGTATTTAAATTTTTATTTAAATATATAATCCAATTTAAAGATTAGGTCACAATATGCATGTATATATGTGTATAACTTGAGTTCCTTCAGCTATAATCGAAACTGAAACCAAAACTTATGAACAATTTTTGGTAAAATAATTTTTTACAAGAAATGGAAGGTCATAACAATTAAAACAAGTCACTCAGAAGAAAAATAATGTAAACATCACATACAAAATAACACACACTACCATATTAATATATAGATAATTATTATCTATCTATTTTTTTTTTTAACTTTCAACATTGTTTATATCTCTTTATTTTTATTTGCAGCCTGTAAAATTTCTAGGACGTCGTCTGCAAGGAAACCTAACTGTTGGAGAAGGGAAGAATCTATCTCTTTCAGTTATGGAATCATCTACCGAGCTGTGTGGTGAAGCTGTTGATGTGAAACCCATTTTAATTCCTGATCCGGATGCAAAAGATGACGATCAGAAAGATCCGGACTTTAACATCTTCGATGAGATAGCCGCCGAGAGAAACGCCAGCCTGAAAAGGACCGCCTACCAGTGTAATGTTTGTAAGCGGAATTTCTCGTACACGACGGATCTAAAAAGACACCTGCGAATACACACGGGCGAGACGCCTTATCAGTGTGAAGTGTGCGACCGGTCATTCTCAGTTAAATGTAACCTAAAGACGCATATGAGAACACATACGGGGGAAACCCCATTCTCGTGCAGTATTTGTCAAAAATCATTCTCTTACAATGGAACCTTAAAAGCGCATATGCGAACACATACGGGTGAGACGCCCTATTTTTGTGAACTCTGTAACAAGTCTTTCTCCCGAGATACACACTACAAAAGACACCTAAAAACGCACACCGGGGACACCTCGTGTACTTGTGAGGTTTGTGGAAAGGTGTTTTTACGAAATGATAACCTACAGTTGCACGTCCGGGCCCACACAGGCGAAACCCCGTACCTATGTGTAATCTGTGATAAATCTTTCGCCGCAGGTTCTGCGTTAAAAGCTCATATGAGAGTACACGCAAGCGTAAACCCCTTCCAGTGTCAAGTCTGTGAAAAAACTTATTCCAACAAGTCGCACTTAAAACGACACATCAAGACTCACACCGAGGAAACTCGCTTCGTTTGTCACATGTGTGAAAAGAGTTTCTCACGGAAAGACCATCTGAAAAAACACGTACGAACCCACCCTGGCGTGACGATTTATGATTTTGAACTTTGCGGCTAGTTTTAGCGTGTTGAGCTCTGCTTTAAAACAAAACACTATATATGATTATTTAAGAGGTAGGAATAACATTTTGTCAAGTGAAAAAATTCAAACTACCTGTCCCAGGAAAGGTACATGCTGATGAGCTACAGAACTTTTTAATAAGTACAAGAATTCAAACATGAAAACATTTTTCTGTGTTAAAATAGATGAATACATAAATATGTAAAGTTATGGATTGTTTAAAAATGTTTTTTAGAATAGCTTTTTTGTCAGTCAGCCTTGTCATCCCTTCCTTCCCTATTGGGTTTTTGAAGGGCTTTCCTATTGAACACTGATGGTGGGGTCTCTTTCAGATTCTCTTTGTCTGATAACTGACCAATAATGGTAAAGAATAAGATCATAATGATTTTTTAGTTGAAGCTTTCCCGCATTGTAAGAGACCGAATTTGAGAAACTTCTCCATCAATTCACACTAAATGTCGGGCTAGTCTTCAGGCGGCTTGCATAGATTTTTCGTCACTTTTATCTGCTACACCATGTATCCTTGCAGACTGAAAAAGGTCGAAGATTATGTAGCAGTCACAAATAAAATTAAGATTTATTTTCTCTTGCGAATCAATGTGATTCAGTGAGACATTGATTAATTAGCATCGAGGGTCGCATTGATTCCATGTTCGTTCATGGATGTGTGTCTCTTGATGTATTTCTGGCATGGATAACTGGGTCTGTTACTGCCATGCTAATATTCCAGTTTGATTATCTTGCCTCTGGATTTATCATTTTCAGTTAAAAGACTTTTGTTTTGAAGTTATTCGACCTTTCACTCCATTTATCTTATGTAATTTATTCATCTTTCATTCTTTTTAGCTTCTTACAGCAAGTGGCTTTATGGCTTGTCTGAAGCAATTTCCATTAAGAAAAAAAAACAAACAAAATTATTTATTTATTTATCTTTTAGAATCTACCAGTTCTGCTGGTTAGTAAGGATAGAATTTCGCTGAACATATTCCATCCATTCTTAGCTCGTTCGCATGCTGAGGAGGGGTTTCTCATATTAGTCAAAGAGACATCCTCAAAAAATCCGCTTCTGTCGGGCTGAGGTCTGGTTCTATTCAGTCCTAGGAGGTCTACCTTCCCAGGCTTTACTTTCTCCCTTTAAGAAAGGGTTAGTTTAATGCTAATCGCTTAAGGTGCCACCTATCAGCGAATGTCGACAGAGCTGCTCAGGCATTTTTTGTAGGCCAAATCACACTTGTCCTAGTGTGCTTTCTTTTTCCAAACCTCCTCTATTGTAATAAATTCTAACTACCTATTGAGGAGATAAACACAAGACATCCTTGTCCATGCAATCCAATATTATTTTGCTACTGCACAAGGTGGAGCAGGTGCTAATGTGATTACAAGAGTTAACAAAGGATGGAGCATGTTCAGGGCTTTTTTACCATTACTAATGAACAATGTTAATAGTGTCAAGCAAAGGACAAGTCTATCAGACGTGCGTATATAGTGAGATGTTGCGTGGAAGTGAAACCTGGCCAGTGAAGGTTGCAGATATGCATTGCATGGTGAGAAATGATATGAAACAGGTTTAGATTTGATGACCTCAGAGGAGAATCAAATCTGTACAGCATATGAAGATGTGTGTGTTAAACAGGAAACTTTGTTGGAATTATGATATTGGAAGAAATGTGTGTTCTTTGGTTGGATGTAGAGCAGTTGAGGTAGCAGGTTCAGTTGGCAGGGAAAAACCAAAGAAAACATGGGAGTAAGTGATGAGGATGCGTTTTAGAGAAAGGAGAATACAGAGTTAGTGATATGTTAGTTTTGGAAGCAATCTCTAAAAACTGTCCAACACATGCCAGCATCTAAAACGGATGTGAAACCAAATATGATGATGATGATGATGATGATAATGTCAATATTAATTTTGTCTGTTATCTTTTTTTTTTTTAATTTCACATTCTTTTTATCTAGGGAAAAATGAGAAGCTCAAAGAAAATATGACTAATTATTTTACTAAAACTACAATTTTAAATATCATACCTAATAACCCACTGCACTTTCCAAATCCTATTGCCTTAATAGCTTAAATAGAGAATAGCTTAAATAGAGAATAGCTTAAATAGAGATCATTGATGAAATGGACTTAGGGGCGTTCCAAAAATGGACAAGGGGCGTTCCAAAAATACTGCCTCCTATTTTTTACTCCACCCAAATGGATCACACTGGATTGTAAATTATTATGATGACTAAACTTATGCATTTATGACCTGAAAGTTTCATTTCTCTGTTACAGATATTGACAGTGTGCGACTCTAAGAATGCAGTTCCTGTCATGGATGTGCATCAGAAGTACATGATGAGATGCATCATTGAATTCCTGACAAATGTGCATTGAGAATGGTTGTGACTATGTAGAGAAATAAATTCTGCGGCACAAAAGGTTGCTCTTTTTAATGGTACCACTCCCGTCTTTGCGACTCATCAGCTTTTTCAGTTAAAAAAAAAAAAAAGATAGGAGGCTTTACTTTTGGAATGACCCGGGTATGACAAAGTGAACTGCGGATGCCCATGCACAATCATCATTCAACGTTGGCTTTGAGAATGGTGGTGACTATGTGAAAAAATAAATTTTGGAGCACAAAAGGTCACTCCTATCACGCCTGTCTTCATAGCTTTTCAACTTTTTGAGTTAAAAAAAAAATAGGAGGCTTTACTTTTGGAACAAAGTTTTGACTGATGTAACCTCCAATTTCCAGGTGTGTTCAGAAATCTTTATGTCAAACTCTAGAATTTGTATGGTATTTCGGATGATGCCCTTTATTTAATCTACAAGAATATCTTGCTTTTGTTCCATCAACCATGATCAGGTAAAAGTTTTAAATAATTTGTAATTGTAGTCGTATCGACTGTACTGAGAATCGAGCCTTTAATCTTCAGATGACTCGCATAGAACTCTTATCGTTTTTATCTGTTACACTAAAGATCACTGCAGACTGAAAAATGTCAGAGGTTATGTAGCAGTCAGAAATAAAATTAATATTTTTTGTCACAGATCAATGTGATTCGGTGACACATTGATCAATCAGGGGTGCAGTGATTCCATCTGTCGATACTTGTATAGTTTAATCAAGACATTAAAAAATCAAAATATTGAAAAAAAAGTTTATATTGTATGTATCCGTTATGGAATGAAGTTCTCAAAAAAAAAAAAAAAAAAAAAAAAATTTCACTTAATTTGATCAAGTAGTGTTTTTTTTTTATACAGCGAAAAAACAATTTGTTATGATACCAAGCAAAAGGTTCGATTTTTAGGAAGGAAAGCTAGTATTAAAGATGGGGAGGGAGTGTCGGTGCTTTAAACGGAGTTATCTCTCCGTGGTATGGTCCCAAAATTCCAAGATGGCTACCTTCAAGGTGCTGTCATAAAAATGTGTGTTTCCGCTGTAAAAAAAACAAAAAAAAAACTACTTGATCAAATTAAGTGAAATTTTTTTTTTTTTTTTTTCAGAGATCTTCAGGTCCAAAACGGATACGTACAATATAATCTTTTTTTCAATATTTTCATTTTTTTTAATGTCTTGATTAAATTGTACAAGTACCCATCTGCCCCCTAAGGAACTTTTTGTCGCCCCTTTGAGAACCGCGGTCAATCAGCGGAGAGAACCCAACAAGCAGCGAAGACAGACCTCACTCCTTTTTCTCCTGTCCCTGTTTATCCACTGAGCATTCCAATTTAGACGACCTTTGCTGAAGACAACTGCTGGCCAATGTACGCACCCAAAAAACTTTCTGTTCTTCCTTTTGCAATCAGACACAGGTTAACTTCCTGCTGTACAAATAAACTCTTTGACCGTCGAAATAAACCTTTCGTTGTTTTGTTTTAAAAGAGGTTTTGTTCTTTATTTCCTGCTACATGTTTGACTAATTATTTTATAAGGATGCTCCGAACGTATGTATGGTCTGTTCTATTATACAGTTGTGAGTGCTGGACAATCACCAACACCACGCGGAAAAGACTGGAAGCAACTGAAATTTGGTTCCTGAGGAGAATTTTGAAGATATCCTGGACAGAAAAGAAAACAAACCAAGGGGTATTAGAAATGGTAAACACAGAAAGGTCTCTAATAAGAACAGCACGAAAAAAACAAATGGGATTCATGGGTCATGTCTACAGAAAAAGCGGAATAGAACAGATTAGCTTGACAGGAAAGATCATGGGTGGAAGAAGCAGAGGACAACAGTGAAAAACATATGTTGACAGTCTGAATATATGGGCAACAATAAATTTATGATGAGCAATAATGAATTCATGAATGCCTCGAGAGAGATAGATGGAGAGTCATAGCCGTCAATGCCTGTACCAGGCAGAACACCACTTGATGATGATGATGATGATGATGATAGGGATACAAACACGCATTCCTTACAGTTATATCGGTCGAAATGTAGTGAAATTAAACATCCAAGATAAGAACTGTAATCTAAATATAACAAATTATCAATTTTCATCTCCAAATTTCTAAAATATGGAGTTAACTTATAGTCTATTTTAATTGAAGAAATTCTGTGGAACATTAGCTCACCATTAAAATCAGGATTCCAAAAACCTTCTTATGCAGCTAAATGTTAAAGAATGAGTCATCTATTATAATAAAAGTCGTATTCTTGTCTGTCTGTTCACAATTTGGTTAATATCTACAAAAAAAAAGAAGAGTACACTGTTTCACAAATAGATTTTAAAACTAAAAACAAACTTTTTATGGGAATTCCTAAGTTCAAGTCAGTTGACTTGATCATTGGTCAACATTTAAAGCATAATCTTAAATGTCTAACTGTATACACTGACAATTGGGGAACTTTTTATTCTGATAGTGTAAGACTTGTGCTACAGTAACGCTATTTTTATGCTATGAAATTATTCAGAAGACAGATTAATATTGCTGTCTTCTCTTCGTTAGCTGTTATTTTTTTCGTTTTTTTTTTTTTTTTTTGCTTTTTTATAAATTATATATTTATTTATTTATTGCCGAAGTCATCATGTCTTTAAAAAAAAAATCATTGTTGCTTATTACTAGGGCTATGATAAGAGAATATTTTTTTCATTGTTTTCACTCGAGTTTATATCCGACAGTTAATCAATCGAGAAGCACATCACTCTATCTAAAAACATATAAGATATTAACTGATATATACTCGAGAGTCAAAATAATAAAAAGAATATTCTCTTGTCATAGCCCTAATTATTATGCATGCAAGAACATTTCAACGCATGCTGTTTTTATCAGTCTTTCCTTTCAAACATAAAACTTGTACTAGAAACAACATTCATGCAAGGCTGATTGAAGCTCCAAATATATTCACCTCACAATAGTGGGGCAGATTGCTGAAACAATCTTCCGCTTAATGCTTATATCATTAAGTGAAAGATTCTTATGGAATATTCAGATAACCTGCCCCCACTACAAGGGCCAAATGGGTTTGATGATTTTAAGTTAATCATTGGGTGATTTTTTAGCCAACCCGTTCGAACGGCCAACTCCATAGACAGGGGTTAGGGGTAAGGGTTCCCAGGTTAGCTTTAACCATCCTCAACCAGGCTTTTCATTATTCATCACATTTTTTTTTTTTTTTCCAACAATGTAGAGGAGCTGAGGAAATGGCTTAGATATGAAATCTCTCGCTTGACTGCAGAGTGTATGACACAACAATGGCAATATCATCACAATCATCATTGTGTATCAAAAGTTTTTTTGTTTTTTTTTACAGAAATTTACAACAAAGCTAATTTCACATACACACGTATAACAACTATTTCAAAATTATTATTATTTGATATTTCTGAAATGAGTTGCTGTTGTTATTCATATGATTCAGATTGTCATCCTCATTCTTGTTGTTCATTATATATATACATATATATATATATATATATATATATATGAACAAATGATTAATAAAACATGTTAAAAGACATCTTGAAAAAGAGTTAAAAACATATTTAATTTTAAAAAAAAGGAAGCACAAGATAAGTGGATAGTCCTTAATCCGCGGAGTTTCGAAGAAATACTCTCCTTCTCATCAAAATGCAGGATCGGATTTTGCATATAAAAGTATTTAATGAAACTACAAGTAAGTCAAAGATCTTACTTGGTTAAAAAAAAGGGTGAGGTAAGGGGAACAAGAGGCAAAAGAAAAATAATAAAAAGATTTCACATGAATGGATAGTCCGGTGAAGGGTAAAAATCCAAAAATGGTAAAATCCAAAACGGTCGAATATATATATATACACACTCCAATTATTATATTCTTTGGCCTTCTTAGTGACTTTTATCATGCTCAGTCACCATTCAGAAATTTCAAACTGAATCTTTTATTGTATACTAGCCTGAGTGCCTAGCATTGCTCTGGTATTTGGAGGTGTGTGTTGAGCAAAACAATAAAAAAAGTGGTAGTAGGCAGACAGGCTAAAACCCATACTGCGAAGGAGGAAAAAAAATTTTTTTTTGTTTTTTTTTTTTAAAAACAAGTGATGTGTGTGCTGTTGTGTCCATCACCAAAGCAGAAGTGACGTAGATTTAAATTAAGGCTAGACAATCAAAAAGAGGGAATGACTTTCGAAAATATCGTCGAAAAAAGCAACCCCTCCCTGTAGGAAATTGCCCAGTTGAGGGTAAAGAAATTAATGTTTTTAGCCAATTTTTCGATATTTGTCGTCCAAAGGGTCAGGTTTCAAAATGATACCGATCTCATGAAAATCCGCCTCCTCTGTTGCAAGTTTTAGGCAGGCATACATACATACATACATACATACATTTAAACAGACAGCTGAGATTTATAATATAGATTGTCCTCATTCCTTATTTTGTCATTTTTTTTTTTAATAAATATTTCACGTACAATTATCTTTTTAGTTCCTTTGCTAGAGATTGAACCGGGCATGCAAGTTCCCCACTTTTTAGCAGAATTCCTCATTTTTCTTATCCACTTTTTGATCAAATTGGCTTTTTTTTCTTTTTTTTAAAGTAAAGGTTGATTTTTGCCAAATTGCTAGAACCTTACATCCTAGTTTTTTTTTTTTTTTTTTTTTTGCTATTTCACTATATTTTATTTCCCTTTCTTTTTCGTTGTCATTCTTTGTCTCTCATTTTATTTTATATTTCTTTCTTCCTCTTTCTCTATCCCTTATTTTGTCAAATTTTCCAAATTAGACTCCAACATAACATGCGGCTGCAGCTGAGATTGAACTCACTACACGAGTTTGTAGTGTAATTCAAATCTTATCAGTAGCTGAATACTTGATGCTTTGCCAGGGCTATCAAGGGTATTTTTTATTGTGACAACATCACTAGATGAGTTGCCTGCCACGGCTTAAGAGAGGCCCATCTACCCTCGAGAGGATAGACAGCGCCAGTTTCTCAACCTGATACTTTACCTCACGCTACATACAGCGTCTTGCTTCCCAAATGTTCACCCATCTGGTATTGGCATTTTTCAAGGCAATTTTGTATCCAATTAATACAGGATAACATTTTAAAAAACACTCAATGTTTACTCCCACCCACTGATTAATTTTGTTCGAGTTGACTACCCCCCACTACCACCACCAAAAAAAAGAATGAATATCTTTTATTTTTTTAAAGTGCCTATAGTTTGTACCAGGTAATAGTGAAAACAAATATATCGGCTTTGTGGTTGTGTTTTATGTAGTTTTTTTTTCTTTTAGCTGAATTCGCTTGCACAGCTGTCCTTTTTATATAGTTGAATAAAAGGAAAAAAAATTATCCCATTTAAATGTTTTTTTACTTGGATTAAGTATTTTCAGAAAGGAACTAACATTAAATATTTTCCTGCCAGTAACATAAAAGATGAATAAAGAAACGGGCTAGTTTGAACCAAATATGAATATTCATATTATTTGGATTCTTCAGACTACTGTTTTCATATTTAGTGTCATTTTCACATTTCAGCCGATGTAACTTCCAACCTTCTTCAGGTGTATCCTGTCAAACTTGGTAATGTTTTTATCAAACTCGGGGATCTACATGGAATTTTGAATGGAATCCTTTATTTACTTCACAGGGAAGCATGCTCTTGTTCTGTCAACCATGACTGGCTAGAGGTTCTAAGTAATTTGCAATTGTATTTTTCAGTCCCCCGCAAAGACCTGTAGTGCAATGGTTAGAGTACATGGAAAAACTCAATTATAAAATGATATTCTCGAAGGTTGAAGGTTCAATCCTTAGTGTGGCGACTGAAAAATACAATTGCAAATTACGAGACTTGGGTGATGGAATGAGAGCATGCTACCTCCCGTGAATTAAATAAAGGGTTCTTTTTGAAATTCAGTGCAGAGTTCTGAGTTGACAAAAACCTCTCAAAGTTCGACAAGATACACCTGAAGAGGGACAAAGGTTACATCAGTCGAAACATTGTGAAAACGATGCTCAAGATGACAGCAGTAGTCTGAAGAATCCAAATAATATGAATAATCAAGCCTCATTTTAAACATTCAGAAATGTAATAAAAATGAATATGTTGGCTGGATTGCTATTTGGGCCAGACTTTGAAAAATCGGCAAGATAAACTTTGAAAATTGTTTGAATAAATTACGTGTGTTGTGTGAAATTATCTTGAATCAAAAATTTATAGGAAGAGAGATGTCACCTTTCAGAGAGACAATTTGTTTTCTGATTGTTTTTTCAGACTTTTTTTTTGTTTTTGTTTTTCAACTATCCTAGTTTATAATTGAAGACTGGTGTTTTTCAGCAACTTAAAACAACCTGATGTCCAGATGACAACTGCTCACTATCTTTCTCGGTTTGTTTTGAGTGGTGTGAGTATTTTTTTTTTTTTTAAGGGGAGTTCCGTTTCCATCAGAACTTAGGGATAGTGGTAGAGTTAGAGAGAATATGTTTTATTATGTAAGATACAAAAAATTAAATTGGTGTTTATTAAAAACTAGGCTGGGTGCCCAGCGTTGCCCGGGTATTTGGAGGTGTGTGTTGAGCAAAATACAAAAAAAAATGGTAGTAGGCAGGCAGGCTCGAACCCGTACTGCAAAGGAGGAAAAGAATGTTAAAAAAAAAAAAAAGTGACATGTTTGCTGTTGCGTCCATCGCCAAACTGGAAGTGATGTAGGTTCATTCCCTATTGACTTCTAAACAGTAGGGGCGATTTTTTAAAAAATTTCACACACATGTACTTCATGTGAGTGGCAGTATTCTTAGATAGGTTTTTTATCGGAATGTCTTTGATAAGTATTGATAATCGATAATCAAAACAATCGAATGAAAGAAGGAATAGGCGATTTTAACTAATGTTAACGTGTTGTACAGCCTAGCATCACAAGTGCATTTGAGAAGTTTTATTACCGCACAACTAGAAACGCCCAGACTATAAAATCAACAATTGGTTCTTTGATATGACAGGGGTGTGTTTGAAATTAATGTTTCTGCTTAGAGCACAATTGCACCATAATACTTGACTTTTGAATTTTAAACTTTAATTCAAGCTCTTATATAAAAATAATTTTATACATCAACAGTAGGTTCTCTACAGTGCAATGTTGACTACAACGTACTGTAGACTAAGTCACTGTGGAGAGGCATGTGAAGCTCCCTCCTGGTGCATCGTGTTACATGATAAGGGCTGTCCCCTTTTCATGTAAGTATAAAAATAGAGAGTTTAGTTAAAATGAAAATGAAATAGCAATAGACGAAATTCGAACCTCGTAATTTAGGTTTAGAAATAGATTACGTGTTAGAATTAAAAAGAAGGAATGTAAAACAAACGCTTGTTTAGAATAGAGATAAAATATTTCAAGAAAAGAATGTACACTGTCAAGTTTGTTATGAAATTTTAATTGAAAGAATGCAGCTATAAGATAATGTTTTTAACATATTGGAAAAATAGGTTACTGAGTATAGGTTAAAATTCCTTTTGTAGAAAAAGGAAAAGTTTTTGACACGCATGTCCAGAACACGTGAAAGAAGGCACATGTTTTAACATGTGTATGACGTCACGGAAAATAGAAAGTTCTAGGGATAGAGAAAAACTTTAGAGTAAAAGAAGACAGAAACTGGGAGAAACTCAGAGAGTCTGGAGTTTGGAATTCGAACGTCTAGAAGCGAGACGATCACTTTTAAACTTAATATGTGAAGCTTTGAATTCTTGATGATGGAGATCATGGCCGGTCGTGTGAAAAGAAATAAAACCATCATGTGTTTTTTGTAAAACGTCGTCTTGTCTTATGATTCTACAAAAAGGTAAATTGAATTGTTATTATACGTCTGTGTTATAAAATGTCGTGACATACACATCTCATATCTACACTAAGACTGTCTGAACACTATCCCCTTCACTCAAAGAGCTTCCCCTTCTTTTTCTTCCATAAACACAATTAAGGAATGAACATTTAATATATAGAAATCGGTATAAACGAACAATCTCTCTTACAACATCATATGTAATAAAACTCTCCCAAGACAAACACTCTAATAAGACTCTTACTCTTCTCACTAAGAAATATATATCTAATAATAATAACTATATAACATTACAACAACATACATCTCTCTCTGTGAGTCTTTCAACATTCCTCTTAAACACTCTCTCTAAGATAAGCATCTCTCTCTTTTAATAGAACTCTCTTTCTAAGCATCTCTCTCTAAGACTCTTTTAATGAAACCCCTATATGTAACACATCGCAGTGGGTCCCCAACTAAAACAAACAATCAATTTGAATGAAAAGATGGACGATTTCATTGATTTCAATGACAATAAAATATGGGAGTGTGAAACATTCATTGATCATCATTCAATCCCGGACAACGTTGAGTCTCCCTGCTCGTATAGTATAAATGAATGCTCCAAGTATCCTATAAAGTCAAGTAAATCTTTGAATGTAATTTTTATCAGGATTTACAAAAGATAAATACAAGAAAACAGGAACAATATATGAAATATGAAAAATATGAAAGGAACACTGTGTGTGTGAGTTCGTTCCCTATGGATTCCTTAACGGATGGCCTGATTTTTTTTTTTTTTAAATTTCACACAAACATACTTTATGTGCCTGACAGTCTTCTTAGATAGGTCTTTGGTAAGTTGTTTTTATAATCAACTCAAATTTTTATACATAGTACTAACAGGCCACCCAGCATTGCTCTGTTATAAAATATGCTTAAATATGACATTTTAAATTTCATATTTATTATTTTAAAGCCAATTCTTCATTGATTATTATGCTAAACTGAATATATAGTAGTAATTTCAAAAGTTAAAAAACAAATGACTTGGTGCCATCAGCTAGAATTGAAACCAAAACATTTAGTGCTCTATTTTTATTTATTACCATCTGAGCTAACGGATGGATATCAAAATTAAAAATTAACTAACATAAATGCATATTTATCAGGGGCCTTGTATTAAATTTTTTTTCAAATATCACGCTAAGTCATATTTTCGGGTTAGGTCACATTTTCAGAGAAACGCAGTATTAATTAGTTATTTGAATATATTAACAACGCTGAAGTTTCAGTTTTGAGTATGGTGTTACCAGATCAGGCTGTCAGAAGATATTGGCTTCCTGAGGCGAAATGCACCTAACATTGATGTTTTTTGTTTTTCTACTTCATTTTGCAAAACTTACTTTTGTTCTGCAAAACCAAAACCAAAAACAACAACCCACCTTTTCCCCCGTCTTCCTTCTTCCCATTTCCCCTTTCTCTTTCTATCTCCCCCACTTCCTGACTGGTTTCCTAACTTAAAATGTACCAAACATTAATACTGTAACCCTTTTCCCTCTCCCATTGCAAAGCTCATTCATGTTCTGCAGGTCAGGAAACAAAAACGATAAAATTCACTATAAAACAATAAAACCAAACACTACAAGCTAGCGATTGAAAAGAGCTTGAAGAATAAAAACCTTCTACAAAATAACTGGATGCAACATGAATACTATTTTTGGCATTAAATAACCCAAAAAGGGTTGATGTACCGTAAAACAAACCAGCCAAACCAGTTTTGAGTATTTTGTGAAAATCTTATATGGAAGGATATGTTGCAGGGCCGATCGTCCGGAGACAATCGACCCCACAACTAACAAGGTAGACATGGGCAAAAAATAAACAGCAAAAAGGCAAAGAAGAATAGCAGACACAGGTTGTTTGGTTAAAGACGCTGGTTGTCTGGAAGGCCACACGTCACTGGAGGCTAAGGTCTGGAGGGCTGGAACAAGTATTCTAGACGTAGCGTGGTTTAGGGTTGCTTGCTGGATCTGGACGTCAGGGCAATCCGGAACGGACAATGGACACTGAGAACACAGAGGTCAGTGTTAAGGAACAGACGACACTGAGAACGTAGGGTCAGTGCTAAGGAATGGATGACACTGAGAGTGTAGGGGTCAGTGTTAAAGAACGGACGGTCTGTAAGGAGCCAGGTGCAGGTGAGGTTGCAGACCGAAGGAGCAAGATGCATGCGAGGTCGGAGGAGCGAGGTGCAGGCGAGGTTGCAGGAAAGCTGCAGGAGGAGCTTGAACACACCAAGGGTTGGAAGGCTGCAGGAGTGAGCTGGAGGCACTGGAGTGAGCTGGAGGCACCAAGGGCTGGAAAGGCTGCGGGAATGAGCAGAAAGCCGCTGGAGTGAGCTGGAAACACTAGAGACTGGGAGTGAAGTTCACTGCTGGTAGGTCTCAGGAGGCAAGCAGTAGTGAATTGCATTAGTAGAAAAACTTATTAGCACTGACAAGGGCTGGTTGTTTAGCCCTGATAAGGGCTATTTGAAATGTTGCTGGGAATCCTTCGGCTGGTGGGTTCAGTCGACGTGACTGGTAGCGTCAGACATTGCTTCGGGAGCCTCCTCCTGTTCCCAGCCGGGACTGGTGCCCAGAACTGTCTGGTTGGGCCGAAACCGGCTGTATTCATTTGGCCAGCATGATGTCACTCCCAATAAGACAAACAAACGACTCTAATTAATTCCAGAACGAAATTTATGCAATCAAAAGTAGCTTGGGAGTTTGTTGATTCCATTTAAATTAATTTTGTCTAAAAAGTAAAAAGTCAGTTGCCTGAATTATTAGTGTTTTGTTTGATATATTTGAATTCAGACGTGTGTAGCAAAGTTGAAGACAAAAAGAAAGGGAAGGTGAATGTATTCACTGAACCCGGATAATTGTTTATATCTAAGCTCGCGTTAGCCTATCGCATCCTTTGTTTAAGGGAAGGTGAAGAGAAGAGCAGGGTACTCTCTCCAGTTCAACTTAGTGGCAACCTAAACTGAGATAATGTTGCCGATAATACACACAAACAACATTAGTTGCCATCTAAGAAAGATCTCTTCCTCAAGCAAAAATGAAACTCCTTTTACGCAGCTCTTTTTTGCTGCCAAATGTACCTAATTTGCATAATCATGACTGCTGCCTTCCCACTAGATAGTTCCAAGTTTGCTCCCATGTACAACCACTGTTTCCTTGCAGCTGGCACATGTTAATTGTGGCCACTTATCTCTCAGTCTCTCCACACTGTCAGGACATTATTTAATTAAAGTTTTTGGTAAGCCATCCTTACAACCAACTAGATGTAATAATCGGGCGGTTGATGGTTCAATCATCAGTCCAGGCAATTCTAAGAATACAATTGCAAATTTCATAAAACTTCTACTCAATCATGGCTGATGGGATGAGAAGATTATATCCGTGTGGACTAAATAAATAGTTCTATTTGAAATTCGATACAGATTTCTAAATTTAACAAGATACACCTGAAGAAGGTCGCGGGATAATATTCAAGATGCGAACAATAGTCCAAACAATACAGTTCATACCTATTGTCTTATGTATTATTGGTGACATTGATGTCTCAGTTTTCAGTATACTTATAAAATCCAGAGTGAAAAGATACAAACAGTTTCATCTCTTATTTTTTCTTTTTTAATTTTTTTTTTTACTCACGTTCACCTTTAACAAAGCATATTGCTACTTGGATGTAAGGGGCTACTATTTGGGACCATGCCTAGGAAATATTAACAAGATGTTGGTTTATGTTACATTCAAACATCTGAATATCAGTACAGTCGGGGAAGCAAGTAGCAGGAAGGAAATTCCAAAATCTAGCTGTCCGATAGGGAAAAAATTTTAGAGTAGAAAGCTTTCTGGCATTTAGGGACCTCAACAGTGAAGGGGTGTGATTTTGTTGCTAAGCAGGTTTGTTATGTATATGTACATCGAGGGGACACAAGTGCAACGAGTTCATCAGAACACATTCCATTAAAATACTTGTAAAACAGGCATCGATGGGACAGGGGTTAGAGCTTAGTTGACAAAGTGGGATATATTAGATTGAAGACTCTTTTTTTTAGACCCTATCCAAGAGGGACAGACTAGTGGTAAATGTGGCAACAAGACTCCATGCATGGGCGAATGGTGACTTTGTAGAGGTACAGGATACTCTCAGGTGTGAGTAGTCTTCTAGCACGATAGAGGGAACCCACCTTCTTTGCAGCAGCCTTCACAATGTCCTCAATTTATTTATTTCAGTTCATATTGCCCATGAATGTTATTCAATTCAAATTTTTGGTAAGTTGTCTTTATAATCAACTCACATTTTTATGTATATATACTAGCAGGCTGCCCAGCATTGCCCGGTCATAAAATATGCTTAAATATGTTATTTTAATTCATGTAGACTTCATATTGATTATTATACTGCACCAGATATATAGTAGTGATTTCAAGAGTTAAAAAAAATGGCTTGAGTGCCATCAGCTAGAATCGAAACCAAAATATTTAGCACTCTAATCTTATTAATCAAAACTAAACATTAACCAACATAAATGCATATTTGGTGCATGTGTAGAGAAGCTCTTTAAGTTGACTTATGCCTGCCAAGTTCCATTGTTTTTTTTTTTTTTCAATTTTTACCCCTTAACTGCTATTTTTATCAGCTAAATACCAATCCGAATTTGTTTCACAGGTCCAAATCCCTATTATATCAAGTTTCAAGTCTGTAGACCAAAAATTGACAGTATTTTGGTAGAGACCGTTCTTCACACAGACAGACAATAAATATATTAAGCACATATCAAAATTTTTGGTAACTCGTCCTTATAGCCAACCCATATTTCATATATATATATATCTCAAAATTTAGACGATGAAAATGTACACAGTAAAACAATACGTTTTATTGTTGCATTGATTATTTAGTATAATATATATATATCGTATATATGAAACAGATCAGTGGTTATACGTATTATTTGTAATCACGTTTTGCGTCTGCTTCCCATATCTTGGAGTTTTTTTTTATTCAATAAATTTAAGATATTCGCTTTTCTAAGGACGTCTGTTTGTTCGAACGAAACCTGTCCATCAATTTGTGTTTATTTGTTTATGCTGTTATGAGTTTATGCTCAACCGGAAGTCATAAACCGGATGTTGAGTTACAACACTCGTTACAAGGTCATTTGAGTTTTATAATCATAAAGATATATCAAAATTTAGGTATTTCAATTTTATGATTTGAAAAGGTTAATCTTCAAATATAGAATTTTTTATTGTTTGAAAACAAAGAATAAAATTGAATTAATCTATTTCCTTAACCCATGAGTTTTCAATGTTATTCATCTCCTCAGAGGAAAAATATTAGCAAACGTTTTTATTGGTTTGCACCTTATTTGCTAAAAGCAATAAACATATATATATACATACATATATATATAACTTTTGAACAGTACAAAAACTATACAGCACTTTGAAAATAATATACGAACAAACCCTAGAGGTCTCTTTAACCAACAAACTCATCAGGAGCTAATCGTTGGATATCAATAGATGCAAAAAGAAAAATTAAATTGTCATAAAAGAGCAAATACTCAAATATATATAAAAAAAAAGGGAAGAAAAGGCGAATGTGAATTTGTATAAAATATATGTACAATAATATAAAATATATATACAATAATATAAAATATGTATATACAATAATATAAGATATATGTACAATAATATAAAATATATATATACAATAATATAAAATATGTATATACAATAATATAAAATATATATACAAAAATATAAAATATGTATATACAATAATATAAAATATGTATATACAATAATATAAAATATGTATATACAATAATATAAAATATATATACAATAATATAAAATATGTATATACAATAATATAAAATATGTATATACAATAATATAAAATATATATACAATAATATAAAATATATGTATAATAATATAAAATATATATACAATAATATAAAATATATGTATAATAATATAAAATATATGTACAATAATATAAAATATATATACAATAATATAAAATATATGTATAATAATATAAAATATATATACAATAATATAAAATATATGTATAATAATATAAAATATATATACAATAATATAAAATATATGTACAATAATATAAAATATATATACAATAATATAAAATATATGTACAATAATATAAAATATATATACAATAATATAAAATATATGTATAATAATATAAAATATATATACAATAATATAAAATATATGTACAATAATATAAAATATATATACAATAATATAAAATATATGTACAATAATATAAAATATATATACAATAATATAAAATATATGTATAATAATATAAAATATATATACAATAATATAAAATATATGTATAATAATATAAAATATATGTATAATAATATAAAATATATATACAATAATATAAAATATATATACAATAATATAAAATATATATACAATAATGTAAAATATGTATATACAATAATATAAAATATATATAGAATAATATAAAATATATATACAATAATATAAAATATATATACAATAATGTAAAATATGTATATACAATAATATAAAATATATATAGAATAATATAAAATATATATACAATAATGTAAAATATGTATATACAATAATATAAAATATATATACAATAATATAAAATATATATACAATAATATAAAATATATATACAATAATGTAAAATATGTATATACAATAATATAAAATATATATAGAATAATATAAAATATATATACAATAATATAAAATATATATACAATAATATAAAATATATGTATAATAATATAAAATATATATACAATAATATAAAATATGTATATACAATAATATAAAATATATGTACAATTGAGGTGAAAGGGGGTATGAGAACGATTAAGATCTCCAAGCAAGTCTAATGATTTAACAAATTCTTTTTATCGGCAAAGCGACAGCTTGCGTAAAAGAATTGAGACTGACTCTAAAATCTTTAAATGATTTTGAGAGTCAGCCCCATGCAATATTCTGAAACAATCCATTTTATATGCATTAGCACAAGCTGTATCTTCAGCTAAATGTTGGTCAATGGCAAATTCCAAAGCAAAAGAAGGACAAAAATGACGTGGCTTGCTTAGTCTAATTTCTGCCAATATATTTTGGTTGATGCGTGTCTGCAAGTTCAAAGAGGTTCAACCTACATAGCCAGCAGCGCACTGGCAATTAAATTCATAAATAACATTAATTGGCATGATGTGGGGCAAACCATCCTTTGTGACCAGTAGGAATGCATATCTTACACAGAAAAACAACCATAATACGACAGACAGGAAACAATTTGTTACAGATTTAATAACAGGTCTGCCCAAACACTGACCAGCAACTCCAATCTAAAGTAGTTTTAAATAAACAAGACACTTGGACAAACCCAAGGCTATAGGAGAATTGTATTTTTTCACTTGATTATTAATAGCATAATTAATCAAATTCTCCGAATCTGTATATAAATCCATGAGTTTCTTCTCTACCGAATTCAAATGGGTTGAGCCAACTTAAAAAAAAAAAAAAAATTCAGATTAATATTTCCATTACTAACGATTACTACTATATTATACCATTGATTACTGCACACTCAATAACCCTTATCCTCGAGTGGTCTCTGGGCCTTGATAAGTGGTGACTCCTATGTAAAAAAAAAAAGTTAATTCGTGTTCGAGTTTGTTGGAAGAACAAATTCTAAGGGCTCTATATACTAATGTCTTAATAAGCCCTATTTTTGTAGAAGTAGTCACAAATGAGCACCAATCCATATAAAAACCAGTAAAAGGTCAGTTTGCAATAATATAACTATTAAGCCTTGCAAAAGATTATGCCCAAAGATGTGTGCATATGTGTGTATGACAAAAAGTGTTGGAAACAATGAGAATACAAATTAAATCTATCAGTTTTAGTCCGATATTACTTGAGTTTGTGTGTCACAACTATCATAGACAGAAGTAATATGTCTCCTCCTTTATTTGTACTGGTTTAAAGTTGTACCTTAATGGTGCCCACCAGCGTCTGTCTCGTCCCATTCTCACGTTTCTACATGAAAACTCGTATAACAGAATTAAAGGTGGGAGGCAACTCTGCCTGAAATAAAAATAAAAAAAAGGATTACCTTCCCTTGATCTTAATCTCTCTGACTTACACTCATACTACCTTGGCCTTTTGGTCAAGATCAAAGTGTAGTATCTGTTCTTCAGATGCTGCACTTCCATTTCTTGTTCTCTTTCGGTGGAGGAGAAATCCTTCACGACTGAGACAATTTTTATTTTTGTACCTTTTCTCCACGTTAAAAAACGACCCTGGTGTCTAACTCTGTCCCGTGGGGAGGCATTAAATAGGTACACTCATACTATCTTATTTTGGTCCATATTGTTTGCTCACACATAAAAAGTATTTTACTCTGAATACTGCCAAGCTAATCAAAAACCTCGATTCCAGTAAAGAAAGCACCCCTCTCTCTCTCTCTCTCTCTCTCTCTCTCTCTCTCTCTCTCTCTCTCTCTCTCTCAACAAGCTTGTCGGATATCTAATCTTCGTCTCTACATCAGGAACTCTTTTCACAACTACTACAAACACAAGTGTGCATGAACACTGAACTCTCCTACTAACCTGTTTCTCTATTGTATACGCCACTAACGAAGATGACTAATAAAGTTGCTTTTGAATATAGAATGAAACTCTTTTTCGTTGTCTCTTATGCTATACGTTGGATACGTTTAATTCTCGAACATCTAACATTAACCCCTTTACTCGAAATGTGCTTTGTATTAAATCCTACATGTCTCTTGAAGTTTTTCAGATACTTCAAGACAACTTTTTTATAAATTAAAAACTTTTTGTTTGTCAATGAGAATTTTTTTTTTGGGGGGGGGGACAATAAAATTATTATTTCCACATGTTCGAACAGTCAAGTTCGATATTTATTTTAATATTAGTGTTTTATATTGAAGATGTATTACGGCATTATTATAATTACTAGCAGGACTTGTGGAAATTCCATGGAATGAGAAATATATTTAATCACTAAATATACTTTGATGAAGCTGATATTTTTTCTGGATAGCACAAAAATTAGTTTTTTTTTTTTTTTTCATACAAAACCTAATAACAGGCAGCATATACGAGTTTATTAACATTTCCATGAAAATAGTGTCCATTGTATTTTAAAATATGGAACTGATCCAAATGTGATAAATTAATAAGTACTAATAAACACTCAGAAAGTAATATTGTGCTACATAGTTCAATACAAATAATAAAATTCCTTCAGTCCAGCACCTCTTCGTAGAAAATGTTCTGCGGAGGGAGTCGGGTGAATTTTTTTTTTTTTGCTGTGTTTTTGTCTAATGTTCCCTTTTTTATGTAATGTTTTGTTGACTTCTTTCTTCAGCAAAGAACCGCTGCATATTGATATTACTTGGAGTTCCTTCCTCAAACCATTACAACAATGATGATATATTATTATTATAATGATATTTGAAAATGAGTTTATATTTAAGGGAGATCACTCTCATATTCTTGGCCATGATTGCTAGATTGACCTTTTTAGAGCCAATTTTAGCAAATTTGCCCTTTTTCTGAAGCAGTTTGGCCTTCAAAAATTGTATTTGGCATTTTTTAAAGCATAACGTATAGCCTAAGGGAAGGAACTTGCAGAATATTATATAGAATTATTATTAAGATGTAGAGTGTCGTTTATGAAAAATATGCCATAATTTCTAACAATTGTTCTTGTTCTTAGCAAACTAAATTTGCTGGTAGTATATGCAGAAAAGTTTTTTTTATGAATATGGTGCTTATTTATTACAAGGGTCCAATTGTCATAGGGGCCATTAGATTTTCTTCTCCAAATCGTGGAGAATACTTATGGTCTTAATTGTATGTAAATTGTTCTAAAATAAAAATTTTGATTTACTTTTTAAAACGGTGAGAATGTAACGTTACTTCAATATTTTATTGTGAAGGTTCACATGAATTGTATGTCACTTGTCAACAACTGGAGATATCCATTTTTGTAGATGTAGCCGTGTCTGGATCGACTTTTAAATATTATATGTGTGTGAACTTGCATTTGTGTGCATTCCTTCCACAGGTCGTTGGTTGTATGGCTGTATGACGTCAGGGCTCACCATTTTTTTGTGGGTTGCTGATCCTAGTTGAACAGTTGCTAGCTGGAAACAGAAAATAGTTATTTTGGAAAAGTGACCATGTCTGGATCTATCTGACTGAGCTGGCTTGAAAAACGCAATGGGGAAAACAGACATCAGAGTTCCATCTAAATATACCGACATATAAACTTTGACATTTCATTTATATAGAAATATAAAAATACAAAGCAAATTGGTTCGATAGGTTTTAGCTAAAAACAGAAAATTGAATCATGGAGTTCTATCTCATCTTGCCGTTTCCAGCCAAGGAACAAGAGGATGATTTTTGCATCTCGTCTCCACAGTGCATGTTTAGAAATTAGGAAGTTAATTATATTGTCATGCCAACAAAGTGGGAGATATTTTTACATGGCTTTTAATGTGCTTATTTCATTGAATAATCACTGCGCAATAGATTGCATGTAAACACAAAAGAAAGTAAACCTTAGTAACGTAACTGCTACATTACCTATTGCTAAGGCTTTTAGCTGATTAAAACATTTATTGGTTGGAACAGCATATGAGAACAAATTTAAATGACACATGTTACGAGGGAGTAAATATAGGGAATAATCTTATCTGCCATTTCAAAAAGATTTTCTTTCATAAAAATCTACAAAAGCAGAAACAGAAAAATTTAGAAAAATCCACAAGGTCCCAGAATTTCTAGAAAAATCGAGTGGGTTCTAGAATTTTCTAATATTCGGTGACACTCTCTATATAAGAGATTTTTTCGCTAAATTGGCAGTTGTTGGTTTGTCAACGTTATGAGTTAAAACCCAGCTCCAGCGTGATTCTAGGTTTATAAATTCAACCAAAAGAATCCTTTTTAAAATCTTCTATTAACAAAAGGTAACTTCTTTGGAAATATTTCTCTGACTAAAGATACCATAAATTAGAAATTTTGGGATTATCTTTATGTGAATAATTAAACTACTTGGCGTACTCTGATCTCCTTCCTCTAATACCCTCATCCACCTAGGTTTTCTGACTTTGTAAAAGTAAAAATATATTTTTTTGTTTTTCATTTATGTTAAATATTTTTTGTGTGTGTTACATAAAGATTATATTTAAATTAATCTTAGTTCTCATTTAATTTCTTATTTTGTTACATGTCTACAATCTACTGCAAGATGAAAAATGTAAGTTCTTTTGCTGAAAAGAGGAAAATGTATGGGCAAAAATTAACCAAGAAGAAATAACATTTTTTTTTAAGTTTATCATATTTAAAATCTGTGACTGTTCTAATTTCAAAGTCTGATGGTGATGAGGTGGGAGGGGAGCAGGAAGATCCAGTCGAATTAGGGTAACATGAGAAGGTCCTTCAAAATAGACTTGGTCTATAGTGTTAATCTGAGTTAAGATTGTTGAGTTATCTCTCCTTGTCTCTAGATAAATGAAAGTCTGTTTGGAGTGATTTCCTGTTGGCTGTTGTTGTTGTAGTTTCCTTTGACAAGATGGCGGTTTAGCTGATACTGGATGTTTGAGAAAAGAGTGCATTAACATTGATAGCAAAGCATAGTTAGCATTGGTCTTAGAGAAAGTAGCATATGTATAAGAAGAGACATTCATGAACTACAATACATAAACAATAGCACATACACACTGCTCACTGAACACATGCACACGCAAGTTAATACATACTAACAAAACAGATGCAAGATGATATACACACACATCTGCAATGTCTACACAACTTCCACTTCCACATGCAAACGTACATAGGGAGAGAACTTGAATGCCCACTGGAGAGAACTTGAAATCCTACTAGACACTATTCTCAAGTATCTAAAGTCTCTCTGTACAGGGAATTGTCAGAATAACCAGCATGAGGATATTTTTCCCTACAATTAACTCTGACCAAATATTCAAAATCACATAGTATTCACAGCCCTTTCTATGGCTGACCCACATTAGCTTTTACGAGGGATGGTGCACCTTCTCCAAGCCTCCTGTGTGTTATGAGTATGTTGCTGGAATCCATATTAAATAGAGAAATAGTAAACCACCTCAGCAGAAACAATTTTCTTAGTGACAAACAATATGGTTTCCATTCTGCAAGATCTACCGCAGATGTGCTAACGGTTATATCTCGCAGGATTAGTGAATCTCTTGACAAAGGCCTCCTTTCTAAGGCAATTGCTCTTGACATATCAAAGGCCTTTGATAAGGTATGGCATAAGGGCCTACTTCACAAGATTTCCAGCAACAGTATAACTGGAAATGTTTTCTCAATCATTAAATCATTTCTCTCCAATAGGCTCATAAGAGTAGTGATCGATGGACAAAAATCAGAGGCCTGCAGTATTAATGCTGGAGTCCCTCAAGGGTCAATCCTGGGCCCAACTCTCTTCCTGATCTACATCAATGATCTCCCTAAACACATACTTAAATCATTCGTTGACATCTATGCTGATGACACGACCATCTACAGCAACACATCAAAGGCTGTAAATGACAAAGTTCTCTCTGATTCTCTCTCTTCTGGTCTCGAGCGCGTGGTTCAGTGGGGGAAGTCGTGGCTGGTTACCTTTAATGCATCTAAAACCAAACTCCTATCTTTACATCATCAACGCTCTGATCCTCATCTGGCATCAATTGAAATGGATGGCTCTCGTCTGGGAGAAGCCCCGTGTTTTGACAAGCTTCTGGGTTTGTCCTTTACTCCTGATCTGAAATGGAACACGTACATCAAGTCTGTTGCTAAGATCGCTGGAAAGATGGTGGGATTCTTCTACCGCTCCAGAAGATATCTCACTACTGATGCAATTCTCTATCTATATAAAAGCCAAGTACGTCTAAGGATGGGATACTGCTGCCATATCTGGGCAGGAGCTGCTAAAAACAGCCTATTCTACCTTGACAGAGTACAAAATAGACTTCGTGGCTTAGTGGGGGATGCCCTTTTCTCTACCCTGCAACCTCTCTCCCACAGAAGAGACATTGCAAGCCTATCCTTGTTTTATCGTTATTTCCATGGCAGGTGCTCGTCTGAACTCCAATCTCTGGTCCCCCCTCGCCAATCTTTCACGAAAAATACCCGTCTAGCTGAATTCACTGTGAAAAATTTCCCCCACTCTTTATCTGTGCCTAAATCAAAACGCAGATTCCATGAACAAAGCTTCTTTCTTAGAACTGCACGCCTGTGGAACTCTGTTCCGTTTGCCTGCTTCCCACCTGACTACAACTTGGATGTCTTCAAGTCCAACGTTAACAAATTCCTAATGAACCGCCCTCTTAAGTAAACACTTCATCAAATCTCCACACTAACGTACTGTACTTGCAATAACCATTATCCCTGAGTGGCTTCCGGACCTTGATAAGTGGTGACCACCATGTAAAAAAAAAAAAAAAGAAAGCAGCTGAATACTCCACCAGACTAGATAAATTCTTGTCCTGGAATCCAGTCAGACCAACAGACCAAAACGAAAGATATGCTGCAACATATGAAAATAGTTAATTGAGGAGAGGAAAATTATAACTCAGTGTTTGAGAGATAAAGAACTTTAATAGAACATTCGAATATCTATGTATCTCATATAGAGTTCAAGTGTTAGCCCCAGGTAGTGGGCTCCTTGTTTTCTGAGAATTTCGACTGAAATAAAATAAAACAAAAAATGAGAGTTGAAGCAAACTTTACCGACAAAACAACCTTGGATACTTAGAACTATCATTCATTATCAACTTTTTCTTGTTGGTTGTGTCAACAAGTTGTCAATAAAATGAATATATTTATGCATGGATATTTGATATTGCCTTATCCTCAACAGCAACTTCAACAACTGTTGATAACAGTCACGTTTTATCCATGTACTATTTTTTTTCTCACAGTAAATAGACAAAATTTATAGCTGAATCAGATGTTATAGCATAGAAAAGTGTTGCTTTCTTGTAGCGCCTATAGAGACTGTACCCCTCATGCTTTCACATAGTTAAGAGCCAAACAGTAACAGGTATCATGGTGTTAAGACTGGTCTCATCAAATACAACATCCTAAAATAAAATTTGGCACCTCTCTTTTTGTAAAAATAACTAGCAGGCTGCCCGGCATTGTCCGGTCGTAAAATACACTTAAATATGATATTTTGATTAATGCAGATTTCGTATTTATTATTATATTATATTGGATCCAATGTATAGTAATGATTTAAAAAGTTTTAAAAAAAAATCACTCGTGCACCACCACTGAGAATCAAAACCAAAACGTTTAGCTTACGATTTACTGTTTCCTTTGACATTAATGCCTGATCTATGAAGACATGTTTGCTGCAAGGCTAAAAATTAAAACATAAACCAATAGCTATTACGTCATGCATGCATATTCGTAATGCTGTTGTTTGATCTTCACCTGGCAAATTCCATTTTTTTTTTTTTTAATTTTCCCACTTTTGTACCGATTTTCCCAGGCTAAAACCCAAATATAAAGTTTCACATGGGTTCAAATATCCTATATATTAAGTTTCATGTCTACAGACCAAAAACTGACAGAGGAGTTTGGTAAGCAAAATTTTTTACACACACATATACATACATATATATATATATATATATATATATATATATATATATATATATGCATAAATAAGTATATATAGAAAGAGGTTTGTGTTTGTTATGACCTTTATACACAAGTATAAACCATGTAGAATATTTGTATGAATATAATTACACGTAATAGTTAACTAAAGATAATCACTCCCATAAGAAAACCGAAAAAATAGGAAATTAATTAAAATGAATGTTTAAAAGAATATGCAAATTAGCTAGATCTTTTGCAGATGAATGCAATTCCATGACCCACATATAACAAAGTTGTATTTTCTTTTTAAATAAATAGAAAAAAGGGGGTTTAATATGAATATCAATACACACAAAATAAAAAATTTATAGGAGTATAGATTGTCTGTTTCTGCCAAAATAAAAGGTACTTTCCATTAATAATGCTGTCTCTTTCTCCTGTCGATCGGTGGAATATTCTGTTTCAAACATAGACCACTGATCTCAATTAAAACCTTAATTATAATACTTATGGGTACTCAATCATTCATTATATATAATATGTTAATCCTCAAATGTCTGAACAATAAATTTTTCTTTTGTAAAGAGAAAAATTAATTGCTCTATAAGAAGAGTGAGTATGTTTACATCACAACCGCACACGATTAAATTTCCTCAAGTGTTTACTATCATCTTTTATAACTATTTTAAAACTCCCAAACCGAATATATACTTCCTTCACTTCAGAACATTTACAAAAGACTATATCACACTTTAGATTTAACCAATCTGGTTTGATTTTCCTGTTTTCTTATTTTCCTTTTTTCTTTATCCCTTTTAAGAAACCTTATAAAAACCTTATTTTACAAACATTATTTTATAAAAACATTATTTTATACAAACATTATTTTATACAAACATTATTTTATAAAAACATTATTTTATACAAACATTATTTTATACAAACATTATTTTATACAAACATTATTTTATAAAAACATTATTTTATAAAAACATTATTTTATACAAACATTATTTTATACAAACATTATTTTATACAAACATTATTTTATAAAAACATTATTTTATAAAAACATTATTTTATACAAACATTATTTTATAAAAACATTATTTTATAAAAACATTATTTTATACAAACATTATTTTATACAAACATTATTTTATAAAAACATTATTTTATACAAACATTATTTTATACAAACATTATTTTATACAAACATTATTTTATACAAACCTTATTTTATACAAACCTTATTTTATACAAACATTATTTTATACAAACATTATTTTATACAAACATTATTTTATACAAACATTATTTTATACAAACATTATTTTATAAAAACATTATTTTATACAAACATTATTTTATACAAACATTATTTTATACAAACATTATTTTATACAAACATTATTTTATACAAACATTATTTTATACAAACATTATTTTATACAAACATTATTTTATAAAAACATTATTTTATACAAACATTATTTTATACAAACATTATTTTATACAAACATTATTTTATACAAACATTATTTTATAAAAACATTATTTTATAAAAACATTATTTTATACAAACATTATTTTATACAAACATTATTTTATACAAACATTATTTTATAAAAACATTATTTTATAAAAACATTATTTTATAAAAACATTATTTTATACAAACATTATTTTATACAAACATTATTTTATAAAAACATTATTTTATAAAAACATTATTTTATAAAAACATTATTTTATACAAACATTATTTTATACAAACATTATTTTATACAAACATTATTTTATAAAAACATTATTTTATACAAACATTATTTTATAAAAACATTATTTTATACAAACATTATTTTATACAAACATTATTTTATAAAAACATTATTTTATACAAACATTATTTTATAAAAACATTATTTTATACAAACATTATTTTATACAAACATTATTTTATACAAACATTATTTTATACAAACATTATTTTATACAAACATTATTTTATAAAAACATTATTTTATAAAAACATTATTTTACATTCTATGACCAACATCATGGACTGCAGTTTCATAAAATGCTTAAACCAGCAAATGTTTAGCTTCACTCTCTATATGATTTGCTTACTAGTTTCTTTCCTTTGAATAGAAGAATCTTACATTCTTTGAAACCCAGCGGAATTTTACCGCCTTTCTTTAATGGAGGTATTCTGTTGAAAAATAAATTTTTATATGTAAATTTCTGGTTTGCAGTTTTTATTTATGCTTATGGTATATATATATATATATATATATATATATATATATATATATATATATATATATATATATATATACCACTTCTGGCAAAATGGCACAGGATTTGAATAATAGATTTGTGATCACTGAGTTGTACAAGTCAGGAAAGATATTAAGGGATATTGTGAAATCACAAAAAGGTTAAAACAGAATATTTATTTGAAGAATGCTCAAACGATCAAAATAGATTGAAGAGTTTACTCATAAAACAGGGAAAGGCTGCCTCTGTACTGCTCGGACATCAAAAGAGATCAAATTCGCCAGGGTGAAGCTGAGGAGAAACCCAAGGAGATCTCCCAGAAATTTAGTAAAGAAGACTAAAACCTCCATTGAAACAATGTCCACTATTCTCCACACTGATCTCAAAACATCATCTCACAAATACAAAAAGAAACAATTGTCATCTCCAAGTTCTGTCGATAAAATGGAAGCAAAAGGCTGAAATTCTCCCTTCACATATTAGAACTGGCATACTGCCTTATTTGATTTTTAGTAATAGAAAAGAAATTGATGTCAAGCAGCATGTTAACATACAAAATAATTAACTTAGGTCTTAATCAAGTGATGCTGAGTTGCAAGTTTTTACTTGGAAGCAGTGTACAGTGCCAATGTCGGCCTGAGCCGCCATAACCAAAATTTCAAGAAGTCTCTTGATTTTTTTGGATGAAAGTGTAAAATTGAATGAAGAGAGTTATCATATAAGCATTCTTGAGTCATCATTGTTGACCCGAGTCAATCACTAAGCATCAATTGATTGTTGGTTTTGAAAATGCTTGAATGTTTCAATAAGATTGGAGAGTTTACTCATAAAACAGGGAAAGGCTGTCTCCATACTGCTCAGACATATATCAGGACAAGGTCGCCCTCATACTGCTCAGACATCAAAAGTGATCAAATCCACCAGGGAGAAACCCAAGGATATCCCCCAGAAATCTAGTAAAGAAGACTAAAGCATCCATTGAAACAATGTCCACCACTGATCCCAAAACTTCTCACGAACACAAAAATAAACAGTTGCCATCTCCAAGTTCTGTTGATAAAATGGAAGAAAAAGGCTGAAATTCTCCTTTCACATATTAGAGCTGGCATGCTGTCTTATCTGGTTTTTAGAAATTTGACGTCAAGTGGCATGTGTACATTAGAAATGATCGGATTTGGTCTCGTACAGGTGATGTTGAATCACAAGTTGTTAAAAAAAGATATAAAATCAATGATGGTCTGAGCTGGCATAACTAAAATTGGAAGAAGTCCTTTGACCCAGACCAAAAAGGCACTTCCGCAAACGTTGTTTCTCATTCCAATAGGTTTTAGCTCCTCTATACAGCAAAAATGTTCTTAAGAATGGTAAGCCAAGAATGTTGCAAAGTTCATTACCAAAAATGAATGGCCTTCATCAAATCCAGACTATAATCTTTTGAATTTCCATATTTAGTCCATTCTAGAGAACAAGGTTTCAACTTCCCATATCAATTTTTGGATGCTTCAAAGATAAAATTGAGGACAGAATGGGCCAAAAGCTAACAGGATATCATTCATGACTTTTGCAAAGCTTTCCTTAAACATTATCAGTAGGTTATTGACGTCAATGGAGGTTATTCTAAATAACCTTGGAATATTTTGAAATAAGAACGATGTGTCTATTTGTTTATTTGGGTTTAATTTGTATGCTTTTATTTAATAAATATAGACAAATGAAGTTGTAACATTGATTATTAAACAACCTTTTATATATTCTCATTATATAATAGCAGTCGTTTTGGCCTATTCAATAGAATTCATAATGAATACTTTGCTATACATATAAAAAGGTTAATTTCAGGTGAAATCTACTCAATGATGTCACGTGAGAAAAGGCTTTGCCACACACCTTATATTTAAAAGATGTTCCTCCAAATGCGTACACTGTTTCCCGTTACTCCTTTTAGAGAATCCTCTTTCCCATATCTTACGGTGCTAATTTTTATAAGGATGAAATAGATAGTCACTGAGATAACCAGAAAATGCAGATATACAGAAATTAGCAACTCGTGATTTGTGGAATATATACACTAATAATAGGAAATCAACAATTCCTTTGCTATTCAATAACAATGGTGCCACCTGCAGGAAAAATTATAAGGTCGAACTACTTGCAGAGCAATTCGCTTTGAATTCCAACTTGGACTCTACAAATCACTCCTTCAGAAACTTACCATTGTGAATTGACATCACAATGAATGACCTGATCATCACTCCTTCATAAGTCTGCGACATAAAACCCTTGATAACTCCAAATCATATGAGCCTGATCTTATCCCTGCTATAGACTTAAAGAAATGCTCTTCTGAGCTAGCCTCTGTCATCTCTAAACACTACAACAGATGTCTTGCTGAATTTTGCTTCCCTAATAGCTGAAAAATTTCCTATGTGATACCAGAACTTGCTTGCAAAATTATTGCTCTATCAGTTGCTCCCCCCTACTCTTTGTTAAAATCTTTGAATCTTTATTTAACTTAGTGATAGTCCACCACTATGAAAAATGCTAAATTTCTTTCTGACCAACAATATGGATTTAGGCAAGCCTGTTTTTCTTCAAATATCTTAATGGTCACCTTGAAATGTATTTACAATACACTGGACAAAGTGCTAGCTTTTGACAAAGTCTGGCATGAAGGTCTTTTAATGAAAATAAATTTGGATATTACTGGACGAATATTTAATATAATCAGATCTTTCTTAGCCAAAAGAAAGATTCAGGTTGTTCTTAATGACCATGCATCTAAACATGGCATGTGAGTGTGCACTAAAGCAGAGCTTCCCAGGGACTTCGTGAGTTAGGCTGAGAAGCTCCGCAAGCCCTTTTCTTAAAGAGAACCAAATGCTTCATAGGAAAAATTAAATAGCTACAGACATTTAATTATTAGTCTTTTTACTGAAAATAGATATGATACATAACTACAGGTGCAAAGAGTTTCAGGATGGTTCATGAAAAATAAAATAAAAAATAAATGAACAAAAATGCAAGAATTTTTGATTAATCAAAAACAAAAAAAATGATTTTAAATACGAAAATATAGTAAAATCACAAACAGGAACAGCTAATGGACAAGTATAAGTTAAATTTGAAATTCATATTTTTCATATTTATTTTAGAAATTATTTTGTTAGCGCTCCGTGAAAAACCTCTGTTCTGTTCATGGGCTCCATGGTGTCCTGGAGTTCAGGAAACCCTGCTTTAGAGGTTGATCCTTGCACCGTTATTATTTCTTATTTGTATTAACGACCTTCACTATTCACCTGTGTTTGAGATAAGTATATTTGCTGACAACATCATGATCGATTCTAAGTGTGTGAAAAAAAAAAAATGAGCACACACATATTCAAAGCAATGACCGAATCTTTAGAAAATTACCTTCAATCTGTAGTAAAATGAGGAAATAAATAGATGGTAGCATTTAATGCTAACACAAAGCTCTTTTCCTTTAACAATTATAAAAAAACCTTTCCAACCACCAATTGCAATGGCTAATAGCATCTTATCTGAATGTTGATCATTTAAACTCCTTGACCTAACATTCACAGGTAATATGAATTGGAACAAATACATAAAAGACATTGCCTAGGCTGCTGAAATGCTAGAAAACTTCTCACACCTGCCAATATCCCATATCTCTACAAAGCCACCATTTGACCATGCATGGAGTATTGTTGTCACATCTAATGCCAGAATGTTCGACCACCCCATAATAAGTATGCTATAATGGAACTTTTATCAAATTGAAAAAAGTCTGGTTATTTTTAACTCGTTTAAAAAGCTGGTTAAGAAGTAATACCTTTAGAGTTTTGTATTAACTTTAGCTAGAAGTAATACATACTTAAGAAAATAAATAAATAAATGAATAAAAATATACAAAAAAGCCGCATGTTTTTGAGTTCAGATAGCCAGATTTAACATTGAATGTAATAAGTCTTCAGACGTACCTCTCCACCGTACTGTATATCAATACTCTATGGCTGACTGAGATAGCTTCTGTACATTCATATCTGACCTACCTCTGCATTCCATGTTTAAAAAGGATATGTCCTCTATAGTATCAGACCTGACCAAATGGTTAATTATAGGCATAGACCGATTCATACCATCTAAAAAATTCCAACAAAAACCTAACAGCCAGCCATGGTTCTCCCCTAAATGTGCTGCTGCCATCGCGCACAGAAATCACTTTTTCCATAGCTACCAACGTAATAGATGTACTGAGACTAAAGCTGCTTTCAGGACTGCCAGCAACCACTGTAAAAGAGTAATAAAACATGCAAGAGAGCTATATGCTCAGTCTGTTAAATCCAAAGTAGCTGAGCAGCGGCTTGGTTCCCACAAGTTCTAACAAATAGCAAACAGGATCTTGAACAGAAGTGTGCGTTCTATCCCAACTATCATCAATGGACCTGAGGTTATCTCGTCAGCATCAGACAAGGCCAGACTATTTGCCAAGAACTTTGCAGCTAATTCTACCCTATGCGACAATGACCATCAACTCCCTGTATTTCCTCCTATAACAGACAACATGCTATGCAACATACAAATATCTGTGTGTGAGGTCGCCAAGCTAATCAAGAACCTTAATGGCATTCCAGTTATAGTACTGAAAAAGCTCCAACCAGAACTTGCCCCCCATACTTACAAAACTGTTTAAGCGTTGCCTTAAGGAGAAGTGCTTTCCAACACCCTGGAAAACCTCATCAGTATGCCCTGTATTTAAGAATTCAGGTGAAAAGTCATTTCCTTCTCAGTACAGACCTATAAGTCTCCTGTGTGTCATGAGTAAGTTGTTGGAATCCATATTAAATAAAGAAGTAGTCAACCACCTCAACAGAAACAACCTTCTTAGTGACATGCAATATGGTTTCTGTTCTGTAAGATCTACAGCAGATGTGCTAACAGATCTAAGGATTAGTGAATCTCTTGACAAAGGTTTCCTTTCCAGGGCAATTGCTCTTGACATATTGAAGGCCTTCGATAAGGTATGTCATAAGAGCCTACTTCACAAGATTTCCAGCTACGGTATTACTGGAAATGTTTTCTCAATTATTAAATCATTTCTCTCCGATAGGCTCATAAGAGTAGTGGTTGATGGGTAGAAATCAGAGGCCCACAGTATTAATGCTGGAGTCCTTCAAGGGTCCATCCTGGGCCCAACTCTCTTCCTGATCTACATCAATGATCTCCCAAAACAAATACTTAAATCATTTGTTGACATCTATGCTGATGACACGACCATCTATGGCAACACATCAAAGGCCGTAAATGACAAAGTTCTCTCTAATTCTCTCTCCTCTGATCTTGAGCACGTGGTACAACGGGGGAAGAGGTGGCTGGTCACTTTTAATGCATCCAAAACCAAGCTTCTATCTTTACATCATCAACGCTCTGTTCCCCATCTGGTATCAATTGAAATGGATGGCTCTCGTCTTGGAGAGGCTCCATGTTTTGACAAGCTTCTGGGTTTGACCTTTACTCCTGATCTGAAATGGAACACGTACATCAAATCTGTTGCCAGGGACGCTGGGAAAATGGTGAGATCCTTCTACCACTCCAGAAGATATCTCACTACTGATGCAATTCTCTATCTGTATAAAAGCCAAGTACGTCCAAGGATGGAGTACTGCTGCCACATCTGGGCAGGAGCTGCTAAAAACAGCCTATCCTACCTTGACAGAGTACAAAATAGACTTCGTGATTTAGTGGGGCTATGCTCTTTTCTCTTCCCTGCAACCTCTCTCCCACAGAAGAGACGTTGCAAGCCTGTCTTTGTTTTATCGCTATTTCCATGGCAGGTGCTCGTCTGAGCTCCAATCTCTGGTCCCCCCTCGCCAATCTTTCACGAGAAACTACTGTCAATAATTTTCCCCACTCTTTATCTGTGCCTAAATCCAAACGTAGATTCCATGAACAAAGCTTCTTTCTTAGAACTGCACGCCAGTGGAACTCTCTGCCGCTTGCCTGTTTCCCACCTGACTACAACTTGGACATCTTCAAGTCCAACATAAACAAACTCCTGACAAACTGCCCCCTTAAGTAAGACACTCTACCAAAACCCCCAATACTAATGATTACTATAATACTATCTCATTGCAATAACCCTTATCCCTGAGTGGCCTTCGGGCCTTGATAAGTGGTGACCTCCATGTAAAAAAAAAAAAAATCTGGGATTGTGCATCAATCACTAGCCTCTCTCACTTAGACAGGGTCCAAAAAAAAAGCCTTTAATAGTTTATATACTATCTAACAAGCTCCAGCTGTGTCCCATCTTCATGATAGTGAATCTTTATGCTTTTTTTTTTTACAAGTACTTTAATGAACTTTCTGTACTGGTGCTTCTTTAACATAAATATTCCTGACTAACCCATCAGTCAGCAAAATCCCACCTCTTAAGTGTAGAGGTTCCCAGGTACTGAAGGGCTTTATGCTCTTACAGTTTCTTTCTCCAAAATGCGAGCTTTTGGAATTCTCTTCCTGCTACCCAGAATGTAGCAACACGCAGAAGTTTAAATGTAATGTTAACAAGCATCTTGCTGCACAACTCTCTGCTAAGAATGCCCCTAACTCACAGTAATCCCTTACATCTCAGTAGCAATGTACCTTGTTTGGAGTGAACAGCAGTAAAAAAAATAAAAGTTATGGAGTTTTTCTCTTTTCTGCTTTTATTCAGTTAGTCCTCAGATATCAAAAGGTCCCCTTCCTGGCGATAACACTTGATCAAGAATCAAAAGAACAGGCGACTTGAAGTCTACAAGAAGTGATGTCAGATAAAAACTTTACATTTATATAAAAAATGTTTATGATAGTCATCAAAGAAGCGAGCATTCACATGTTTGTGCCTTGTGTGACTGTACATAAAAACGACAACAATAATGAACTTACCTTCAAGTAGGATCTGAAAGAGAGGTGCCATGAAGATTGACTGAGCTTTTATACCAAACCCGAGTTACATGTCTACAGGTCATGTGATGGGAAAGAAAGCTGGATAAAAATGGTGTAAGAAGTGGAAGAGGAGAAAAAGGAAGGAAATGAATTCAACAGGCATTTTGTTTGACCACTACTAGGAAACAACTGTTGCAAGAACAAATTTATTTTATTTATTTTTTTGGGGGGGGGAAAGGAAAAATCGGCAACTGAAGTTATTTCAACATGTTCTGCTTACTAAATAAGACTCCCTGTTTTAATTAAAAATAGAAAAAGCAAATTTATTCATATTTTACGCAAAAAATCATCTATTTTTGTAAAAGATGTTTTTTAAAAATAAAAATGTGCACAAAACTTTTACCTATTTTCTTTCATGCCAACTTATTTTTAACTACAACAGGAGCTAGCACTTGAATTCTTTATGCATTACTTGAGATATATAGATACCCGGGTATTTATTTAAGGTTTTTTTCTAATTTTCAAAACTGGAGTTAATATAACGGAAGGATATTATATATTTACTTTCTCCAATCGACCAGGTAAGTATGTTATAGTTTATCTTTCGATGATAGTCAGCTAACGTACTAACTTCCTAACTTCCAGTGTGGCTGCTACCAGAAATGGTGACAAGGCAAATCAGTTCCTTTACTTTTTTGCTCTCATGCTTATATCTCTCCTGTGCATGCACTCTTTTTATTACAATGTTTTTCTAACTGTTATTTGGTTTATTAAGAGGAACATTTTTATATCAATACAAGACGTGCAGGCTTTGATTTGCCTGTTCTTTTGATTTCTTCATGAGGTACACAAATATCAGAATGTACATTTATGGATCTTCTCTACTTATAAAACCGTTTCTCTCCCCAGTGAACCACTTGACTATTTTATTTTTCTTGTTGTCTTTGTTGGATTCCAAAAGCAGAATTCATCTGGTCTGGTGCATTATCCAACTTAATGTTGTTATTTGAAATAGTATCACTAAGAGAAAATGCAGTATCACTTTTCTTGTATGAGCCAGTTATGGGGAAGATGGAGCTCCTTAGCCATGGTAAAAGCAGTGCATCTAAGAGAAGAAAAACTAAAAAAAAAAACAAAAAAAACATTCTCTCTGATGATAGTTCCCATAACTGAGCTGTTATTTTCATCAGATCAGAGCTAACAGAGCAGATAGGGCTTCTGGACAGTGTGAAAACATTCTATTGTTATGAAAGGGCATTTTCCTTATACAAAGTGTCATAAAATTCAATTTTCCTTATAAAAATTAATAGAATATTAAAATATTTTCGGAACAATCTGAAATGATAAAAAATTTTTTTGTTATGACTAGGGCTATGACAACAGTATATTCTTTTAAATATTTTCACTCTCAAGAATATATCAGTTAATATCTTATATATTTTTAGATAGAGTAATGTGGTTCTTGATTGATTAACTGTGTCTAACTATGTCGGATATATATACTCGAGAGTCAAAACAATGGTAAGAATATTCTCTCATCATAGCCCTAGTTATGACATTCTATAGAACATTAAAGCATTCTATTTAGAAGATTTCAGAACAATCTGGAATAATCATGCAGAAACCTAGATAAGGACTGCACTAGTAGCTGCATCAGTTGTTAAATTAAGTTGCTGACTTGCTGTTAAGAACTCCGGTAATCGTTCTAGGATGAAAAGCCAGCTGAAAGAAACTCCTTAAAAGCGAACCATCACATTGTTTGAGGAAACAGGAAATATTTTTGTATTTTTTCTCACTTGACCAAAGAACTATATTTTAATATTTTTAATATTAGATTTACCCATACATAAAACAGTTATTAGTTCTTATCTCCCCTCTATCATCAACATGATAGACCTTACAATCACTTTCAAAGCTAGTAGCAGTAGCACTAAGAAATATTTATTTATTTTAATTGAGTTTTATTTTTTTCTTTTAATTTGTTGCTTATTCATATCCCTGGACAGACACATAATACTATCTAAAAGAAGGTAAATTTTAACTAAAAATTTGAGTGGTAAGGACCAATCATCTCATTCAATGTGCTTTTGAACCCTCTGTACCTCACTCAAAAAGTGGATGGCGTTCTGTGCCACCCCAACTCCACTGTAAAGAAAGTCATGTACAGGTACCTTTAAAAATTTCCATATTTTTATTTGTGCATTCTGTCTTCGACACGAGAGCACAAAACCTGGAAAATCTCTGAAGGGTGGTCACACTTGAAATCAAGTAGACAGATCACTTGAGCCAATGTGTAGCCATGCCAAAGAGATATTATTTAGGCTTCAAATACTTTATTTTGAATACTTGGTCAGAGTTTACTTGTTGACTGAAGCATAATTGTGTCAGGTTTTGCTAAAAATTCTGAACAGAGAGACCAAAGATACTTTGGGATAGTAGTACTATGAATTGTCAAGACCTCAGAAAATGCTAAGGACAGGATGTGCAAAAAGTTGAACTGATCAGGAAATAAGATAAGCAATAATAAAGTAGCCCAGTCACTTAACAGCTTGTTTGATAGTTTCTGGGTTATCGACTGAGAGTGGTTGAGAGGACAAGCAGATTTCATTATTTTTGGTGACCAGTTAGAGATGATTGAGGAAAAAGACTACCTTTATGATTTTGGTTTAGAGAAGACCAAAAGAGTGAAATCTCAGACGAGATTTAGATCAGGTCGATCAGACAATGAAATCTGATGAGTAGAAAACTTCGGTGGACAATGATCTCAGCTAATCTTAAGCTGAGATTCTGTATTTGAAAAAATGAAACCTAACTCAAATGTAGATACTTATGGTGGGGTCTAACGACACAGTCCTGGATATGACCTTAAACTATATCCGATGGTGAGGCCCCAGCTAGCAGGCCTTAGGGAGTGTGGAGCCACCCTTTAATTGGCATTGCTCCCAGGTCCACTCTGACTCAGAGTGGTAGTACCTGTTAGGGTTCCAACTATGGGTTAAATAGAATACGACTTAAAAAACAAATACACTATATTAAAAAATCGTTCTTCAAAATCACCAGATTCGGCATTAAATAACCTGAAAAGGGTTGATATGCCGTAAAACAAAACAACCAACCAGCCTAACGACACACACACATCCATTACCAACAAGTTATATATGCAATGTATATATTAGAGTTTGTGGGTTTTTTTTCATGTAAGTCTGTGTCGCTTCTGATTTGAATGCAACTTGTAAACCAGTGCTTACACATCAGCAATTGCCGATATAACAGATGACACTGCTAAAACTGGGCAGAGAATATGAAGATGTAGAAAAAAAATTATGGCAAACAAAACATTGAGGTTGATGGTTATCAAGGGACTAACATATAGTCTTACAGACATTCAAGCTTTCTTTACCCTTTTTATTTTAGTTGAATTTGCAATCAAATATCAACGGGCCCCTTCCTGGAGCTAGCATTTAATTTCTTTATACATTACTTGAAATACATAGATACCCAGGTATTTAGTTAAGGTTTTCTTCTAATTTTTAAAACTGGAGGTTATATAACAATAGGATATTATATATTTACTCTCCCCAATCGACCAGGTAAGTATGCCATAGTCTTTCTTTTAGTTATAGTCAACTAACACACTTTCTAACTTCCAGTATGACTGCTATCTTCGCTTTTTATCTCTCATGCCTATATCTCCCTTTTTGTAGGTTTTTCTGATTGTTCTTTTTTATTTAATAATCATTGAAAAGTTTTTGTGTCTTATTTTAATTACTAATTATTAACATCAGTTTTATTTTTGGTCCCTGGCAAAAGAAGGGTGGGCCTGTAAATTCACCCTTGTCTGTTCGTCTGTCCGCACTTTTCTCAATAGCTACACCTTGGAATTTTTTGAAATTTTGCACAAGCATTAAACATGATATGAGTAAAAAAGTAACAGAACGGATTTTCTGGGAAAACTCCTGTTGCCCCCTAGGGGTGCCTTTTGGGTTAAAATGGCTAAAATTGACACTTTTGTGCTTATTAAAAAAATTGATGCCTTGGATTTTTATAAAACGTTGTGAAAAGTTGTAACTTACTGATTTCTGTATAACTTTGTTTGTCTATACTTCACGATAACTCTTGGGTGTGCTCCAGGGGTTCTTTTAGGGCTAATAAAAACACTCCATTTTTGGGACTATTTTATTATATTGGTCGAAAAATTTCTGTGTATGTCTATTTAGCAGTTTTGCATGGTGCTGAACTTAAATTTAAATATGTTAAGGCCTTGGGGACTTTTAGGGCAAATGGAGTAATTTTTTTATGCCTCGTTCACTGTGCACTAACGAGGGACCATGCATGCCTCACTTGTTTTTTTTTGAGAATTATTGAAAACACTTTTTAAAATTTTTTAAAACTATTTTGGGAATATTATCTATTGGATACGTTTTTTTATGATGTTTGAAATTTTAATAATTTCCTTTGTTATTTTGATTTCAATAATTTTATTTTTTTATTTTTCGCAAACATATTTATTATATAAATTCAAATAAAACACTTATTGTTAAAATTAAAAAAAAACATTTTTACAATTTCATAAACATGTTTGGTACTTATACACTTATGTTACCATGCTAAAATAATAACATTATTTAGAAAGCCATTCTTAACATGGGGAGGGAGAGAGTTTTGTGACTTCTGTACTTTTACCTAACAATTTAATAAAAAAGATATCGTAAAACTTGAATTTAACTTGAAAATACGATTTAAAAAATAGCACAGTAACATAAGTGCATAGGCATATATACATGGTTATAAAATTTCAAATGAAATAACTTGTGTTTTTTAATTTTGTTATTAAAAGTGCAAATAAAGACTAATTATGTTATTTTTATCTGTATAATTTAGTTTATTTTTATTGCATATTTTTCAATAATGTCCTTTTCTTCTATACTATTTCAATAAATCGGTTTACAATAGAAATACTAAAGAACACTAAAAGTGAAGGAACAGATTTGCCTTGTCACCGCTTCCGGTAGCAGTCACACCGGAAGTTAGGAAGTATGTTAGTTGACTATAACTAAATTTGTTGTTGACAAAATGGCGTCACTTTGGTTGGAATACGGATAAGTATGTTAGCTGACTATAACCTATCTTTCTTGTAATCTTGGTTTGGTTGTGCTTGATTTGAGGACAAGGCTTCACTGGTCTGGTGCTGCTTTCTCGTGTGTCTAACTAAATTAGCTTTACGAGAAAAAGAATGGCCACACACTTCACATACAAAAGATGACTCTTCAAGGTGGACAGTCATATGCATTTTTAAGTGATTGTGTACTGAGAAAGATTTCCCACAAATTCCGCAGTGATATAGACTATCATACAGGTGGGAGTTGAGGTGTTCATGTAAGTATTCCTTTTCAGTGAACCCTTTCCCACAGTGCTTACAGTGGTTTAGAACTTGATTAGCATGATTTTTCATGTGTATACTCAACGACAAACTTTTATAGAACACTTTCCTGCATATCTCGCAACTGTACGTGGTTTCGTTACTATGTGTTGTTTCGATATGTGAAGCTAAATCTCCTTCACAAGAAAAAGTTTTGCTGCACACTTCACATGTTAAAGATGTCTCTTCATTGTGGTTGGATGTGCGCATTTCTGAGCAGCGTTTAACAGTGGCAGCTTTTTTGGCATGAATATGCATATGTCGTTTCAGTTTCTTGCTCTCGGAAAACTCCTTGCCACATATCTTACAAGAGTATGGAGTTTTCTGGGTATGCGCTTGCATGTGAGCAGTTAAATCCCCTTCACGAGAAAAAGTTTTGTTGCATGCTTTACACTTAAAGCATGCCTCTTCGGCGTGGTTGGGTCTATTTATTTCTAAGTGACTGTTTGTAGACGCAGGTTTCTCATTCTTTGTTTCAATCTTATGAATTTGCATATGTCTCTTCACTCTTAAGCTGAGATCCTGTATCGTGCTTTTATGAAACGCTTTCCCACATACCTCGCAATAGTAAGGAGTATCTCCTGTGTGTGTCCTCATATGTACCGTTAAATTGTCCTTACGCGTGAAATATTTTCCACACACTTCGCACATAAAAGGTGACTCTTCGAGGTGGACAGGCATATGCATTTTTAAATAACGGTATACTGAAAAGGATTTCCCACACACTCCACAATGATACTGGTTATCATCTACATGTGATTTCAGATGCTCTCGCAAGTATTTCTTCTCAGCAAAACCTTTCCCACAATGTTTACAGTGATGTAGAACTTGATTTATGTGCTTCCGTAGATGCGCTTTCAGTAGTTTGCTTTCTGTAAAAGACTCTTTGCAAATCTCACAGGGAAATGTCATGTTTACAGCTAATGAGAATTCCTTATAATTCCGGATAGAATATTTGTACCTTTTGCAGGCTGAAAAAAAAAAAGAAGATTATTATAACAAAACAAAAAGCATGTTAGAAAATGTGTTTAAAGAAAGCATTTAAAATAAAATTACCGCATTCTTCTAAGACATACAAGGTAGAAGAGAATTCATAATTATTTCCTGTTTTGCCTTCTGTAAAAAATAAATGATTTCTTTTCTACCATATTAATTCAATTACAAAACTTTCAGTTGAGAAAGTTATTAATCAACATTATAAGATAATTATAACAAAACAAAAACATGTTAGAAAACGGGTTTTTATTGGAAAGACTACCCAACGTTGCTCAAGGGAATAGTAATTTATTTTTATCAATAATAATTGATTTTCTACTGTTGTCATACAAGAATTAAATGCTACTGTAAAAACCAAGCTCTCTCCTAAGATCCACGTCATCTTAAGTGACATCAGACTCAAGACGTCGGACCTATTTTTAAACTGTTGTTTGTGCTAGTTATGAAAACTAACATTCCTTTTTCTAAAAAAATTTGTTTTTATTTATCTGAAATTTCTTCTTGTTATTGTTTATAGAATCTGATCAAGTTAAATTCCTAAAATGTCATTCAATCATATTTGTCCTTGAATTGCATTTTTCTCTTTAAAACAAATCTAATTCAACTACACAATAATAATAATATTAATAATAATAATAATAATAATAATAATAATAATAATAATAATCTTACTTAGGTAATTTGCAATAGAAGATAACTTTGCAAAGTTTGAAATACTTCAAATCCTTAATTTAAAATAATAAACATTTCATTGATAAAGTTTGCTGTAAACTCAGAACAAAATCTTTCTCATTTATTCATATAAGCATTAAGATTTTGTTGTTTTAAATGTGTCTGAAACGAAATCTAAAGTAAGAAATCAATTTTCATGTTCATTTAAAATTTAGAAATAAATTACAACTTGTTTAAAAGCAAATCAATTGCTCTAAAGACAGGAACATTCAAACACAAATGCTAAATAAGGAAATGAAACAACATTGCAAAACAGAGCTACTTATAATATTAGAATCAAAACAATCATATGTAAAGTGATAATTCATACATTAAATAAATGAAAAAAAAAAAACGATGAATAGAAACAGCACTAATGAACCACTAGAGGGAGCTCAAGGAAAAAAGATAATAGCCTATAGTAGTGTGGAAAATAGTTCAGCAGGCCAGCACATGTAGAAGCTTAGATGACCCATGTAGACTATGTTTTAATGAGAAATTAGCTATCCCAAGTTTAAAAAAATCTCAAAATTTATTAAATAGCAGGAATGAAATAGTAAATGTATGTATACACAAAATAAACTTTACCTTAGGATAACACCAACAGACACCATGAACATTAAATAACAACAACAACAAAAATGATAATCATTATTTTAATAATTAATAAATACACTCGTATAAAATAAAATGGAAGTGAAAAACATCTAGATTAAAACTAGGTCACTTTCCAATACAAAGAAAAGAGAAGCCTGATCCTCACGAAAAAGAACAAAGAAACGGGTGAATTAGGTTATGTGAACCATTGCTTGATAAACGTGTGTCATTGGCTACAATAAATAGGTGTGTGAATAACAAAGAATCTGACTGGCTTACTAGCAAATGCTGTACCACAGGAATTTATATAAACATGAAGGAACATAGATCCCATGCATTAGCCTCACGAGAATGAAACATGGTGAATTTTGTGTAGTTTAATTGCCATATATATATATATATGCTTCTATTGAAAATAAATTTAAATTTGTAGATAATCAGATTTTTGTAAATTTTTATAAAATTATCATTTTTGTGTGCACAATCCTAAAAAAATGCAATGCAAGAGACACTGTTAGAACAATAACATAGTCAAACAGAAATAACTCTTTTCTGTAAAGGCAGAGTTGCCTCTCCTACTATAACTCTGAGATAACTTATCGCATCTTCATGCAAGAACAAAATAATATGTCATCCTGAGTTAGAACATCTAGAAACAAAGCAGCAGCAGCAGCAGACATCAACAACACCATGTGTGGACCTTTTTGAATTAAAATTAAATTACAAGAAATAGACTTAAAAGAACCTTTTTTCGGCTTATAAATAGGAAGACTTAATTCATAGCAACTAATTCATAACAATTGGCAATGACAAGTTTCAACCTTAAAAGAAAGTTTCTATTTTTGCAGACGTTCTTAAACAAATCCTCGCTCAACAAGATCAATTTGAAATTTAAATTTAATAACATTAACACAAAAATTTTAACTTCAAGATACCAGTAATTTAGCTTGTGTTGATCTTTCAAATGCAATATATCAGAATTCACCTTTGACTCTAACAACGGATGCACTTTCAATTCATGGCTTTCATGATAGAAGGACACTTTTCAGCACAAATTTCCCAACAAAGATGATTGTTGGGAAAAATGTTTACTCATCCGAAAACTATGCACAAAACAAAATAAACTGTTTGCAAATTTTAGACCCTTCTGAATCAACCCTCACCAAGATCATAATGATTTTCAACGGACATTTTTGGTGAACAGTAATCACTATTCAATATCATTTATAGCACCCGAACCAATATACTAATATGTAGTTTATTTTGGTTATTATTTTAGTAATTACTTTTTGATCCATTGGATACATAGATTTTCATATGTAATTCAATCATATATAATTTAGAGGAAAAATTAAAACCAAAAATTATTAAAAAAGCAGAAGTACCCAATATCTTCCTAATAAAGGTACAAGCAAATTAATTCTTTCCTTGGACAGGTTACAGAATTGGTTTCCATAAAAAAAAAAAGTGAAAACGATCCATTCTCTAACTTCTAAAACAATTGCATTATAAGATACAAGAAGATAAATTACCTCCTTTGGACAATGAAAAATCATAATAAAGAAACGTAAATATTTGGGAACTAAACTCTTCAATATATATATATATATATATATATATATATATATATATATATATATATATATGAAATGCATCGGTTTAAAACATCACCAATCCACACACACAGAAAAATAACAAGGTAAATATTACCTTACACTACAACAGAACACCAAGCACTCTAATTTGGTTTTCTAGGAGTATTCGAGGTTGCTGACAACGAATCTGATAGTTAAACCCAAAGCAAATTTACCATTTTCATGGTATAAAACCCTGGACTCTGGGATTATTTTGCACCATTTCACCATCTTTGTTTACGCTACACGCGATCGGTTTCTTACTGAAATGTGTGCACACGCACGTAGTCACTTGACATTTCACAAAGCGCATGAATACATGCGGACATTTTAAATGACAAGAAATATTTTTCATAAAATAAAAACTTTTCACCTCATTTAATTGTAAAACTGCTGTCAGTAAGTTTTCACAAGTGATTTACAAAAACATTTATGTTTTTCGTTCTTTTGAGGGGTGGTATTCAATTATAGAACTTGTGTAGTTTAACAAGTGCTTCTGCAGTTTAATTAATTGTTTTTCCGTAAATAACACGCCAACATTTACCGAGTAAAATACCATTTAACATTTCACAGAAATTTTGTTTACATTTGGAGGGGCGGTGGCTGGTGTCTTGTGGCGGTGGCTGGTGTCTGGCATCAAATGTTAGCAGAATTTCTGTGAAATGTTAAATGGTATTCTACTTGGTAAATCTCAGCGCGTTACTTACTGAAAAGCGGTTAATTAAACTGCAGAAGCACCTGTTAAACTACACAAGTTTTATAACTGAACACCCCCCCTAAGAAAAATGAAAACATTTTTGTAAACCGCTTGTGAAAACTTAATTTTTTAGATCAATTAAAAAGCATTAAAACTACGTAACAACACAAAAAAATGAACTTTTTTTTAAAAAAACTTTCTTGTAATTTCAAATGTCTGCTAACGATCCCTCCGAGATGTGATAAATCACTTTACTACGTGCGTGCAAACACATCATGTAAGAAAACACTAATGTAGCATTAATGAAGACAGTGAAATGCCGCAAAGTAGTTCCTGGGTCCAGGGTTTTATACCATGCAAACAGTAAATTTGTAATGGATTTGATTATCAGATTCATTGTCAGCGACCTTGAATACCCCTACAAAACCAAATTAGAGTGGTCGGTATTCTGTTATAGCATAAGGTAATATTTACCAATAACAATAATGACGTGAAAAAAATATTTTTATATATTTACGCACATACTCACCATCTTTCATAAAATAAAAAGTTTGTTTGTAAAAATGGTAAATTTATACAAATACCGTGACAGCGAATTAGTAGAAAAAAATGTACCCTAACCCTAACCCTAACCCAGTTTTCAGATTCGTGTTCAGCACACCGAAACGTAACAGAATACTACGTAAAAGATTTTACTAATTCGCTGTCACGGTGTTTGTATAATAATACCGTAAAAATTTGGCTACAGTTATCAATTTGGCCTTTTTTTTTTGGCCTTTTTTTTTTTTTCTGAAAGATTTGGCACCAAATATTTATTATACTATGGCAACCCTATTAGGATCAGCTACTGGACACGTTTACCGTATCATTAAATGTTAGCACACACCGAAAATTACGATTTCTCGACTGTTAACTATACTGCAATTTTACCGACAAATTTTAACTCTAAAATTTAAGAAGTACTATAGACTATAATCGAGAATATAAGAATAACAAATAGGAAGAATTGAGAATTATGGAGACGAAAGATATAATTGTAAAATTTTATATACTTTAAAGAGTAAACTTTACTTCACAAAAAAAAAAAAATAAAATAAAATAAAAAAAAATACAATTTGAGAGGGAGATCCTAAGAGTCGATGTTCTTCGATATTTTGGCGAATAAGAGCAAAATGGGGGAGATATTTCTACAATATCTATAGCACTGTTGTTGAACCGCTCTTTATTTATTTATTTCGTAAAAAATAAACTCTGTAACTCACTGATTGTTTTCCTGTAGTGAGAAAATATTGCAACGCATGAATTCTTATATGCTCCACGAGGAACTAGGGAACTTGAGAAATAACAAAAGGGAGAAACATACGGAACACCGTCACCGGATATTGTTGGATAATAATGGTATAAAATTTTGTGGGGAACTAGTTTTAGATTTACACCGAATTCATCTTTTAAAAAGCGCCATTGCGGCTGGAAATGTAGGAAAGAACTGAGTACTTTTTTTTATATAGTGTTCAAAAAGCGTGGGTATACTTCTGAAAAGTAAGTTACGGAAAAATTGAAAAGAAATTTGGTAACATTTATTTTTTTGTAACTATTAAACATTTCATTAATTTATGTTAAAATATTCATATTTCTGGAATTATTAAACATATAAAATTGCATGCTATTCATAAAAAAGTAAATAAACATATTTATTTATTTATACAATACTGAAAAGAAGCAAGTCGGAATTCTTACAAACGATGACGATAGTCATTCAATCACCGCGAAACTGTGTGTTTATTTAGGTATTGTGGTAATCGTGAAGAAAGAGAGAGCCTGTTTCCTCCGTTTGACTATAGGTGGCGTCAGTGGCGTAGCTAGACCTTTTGCCGCCCGGGGCGGTAGTAAAATTGCCCCCCCCCCCCCGGCATTTGGGTGCCCGGAAAATTCGTACATTTTTTGCTAGGTAGGAAAACTGGTCCATTATTATTAAGTTAACATTTATTCTGTAGTTGCTTAATTTTCATACGTTGCTAAAAATTAGTTCTACGGTATCTAATTTTCCTAAATTCAATTAAATTAAAATTAAAATATGAAAACTGATTTTTAATATTTTTTATTCATTTGAGATTTTATCTGTTTTCCTTTTGTTTTAAGTAGATGGTGGGGGTTGCCCGGGGTGATTTTGTCCGATCCCCCAGCTAGCAATTGTAAAGTTTACAAGGAGTTATAAAAAGTATGCTACAAAAACAAACGTTTGATATTTTCAAAGTCTTAGCCTCATGAATTGGACCGTAATAAAATTAATGAATTCAAACTTTCGCATCTAATGTTATTTCCTCTTTGATGTCGGTGTATATACACCCAAATATCCAACTTTCTTTTCGCACCTATTCGATAAAAATTTATATGAAAGTTCCCCTTTAAGTATGAATTTGTTAGCATTTTTTTCGATTTTCCCCTTTTACCATCTCAAAATGCCGCCCCCCGACGCTCAGAAAATAGGGACACATTTTTTTCTGATTCCGATATCCCCAAAATTCCGATTTTTTACAACCTTTTTGGTATAAAATTTCATATTTTTTGTTAGCTTTTGTTTATTTTTATTTATTTATTCTACTTTCTATTTTTACTCTCTCAAAATGCCGCCCCCTGACATATGCCGCTCGCAAAATAGGGACACCTTTTTGCGATTCCAATAACTACAAAAGTTCCCATTTTTTACAACCTTTTCGATATAAAATTTCAGATTTTTTGTTAGCATTTTTTTCGATTTTCCCCTTTTACCATCTCAAAATGCCGCCCCCGCCCCTGACACTCAGAAAATAGGGACACATTTTTTCTGATTCCGATACCCCCAAAATTCCGATTTTTTTACAACCTTTTTGGTATAAAATTTCATATTTTTTGTTAACTTTTGTTTATTTTTATTTATTTTTTCTACTTTCTATTTTTACCCTCTCAAAATGCCCCCCCCCCTAGCTACGCCAGTGGGTGGCGTTACTGTCTGTCCACCCAGTTACGGAAGCACAGAATGTTTATAATGGCACACTTGAAATAAAAATAAATGTTTTTGTTATATTTTAATTTTAAACATGTTTTTATTTTGTTTTTGCAAACATATTTAAGTTTTATTTTTCCAAACATTTACGTTATGTTGCTTGTTTATTTTCAAACATTTACGTTTTTTTTTGTTTTTTTTTGCAAGCATAAACTAAATATTGTAGAAATATTTTTCTTTTTGAAAAGTTTGCTTATGCACTTATTGTACTGCGTTATTTTTTAATAGCAGTTTCAAGTAAGATTAAGGTTTTACAATATCCTTTTTCAAATATATATATAAATACTCGAGGAAAAGGTAAAATAAGTGCAGAAAAATTAAGAAACATGGGGTGGGGTCCATAAAAAAAAGATAAAAGAAAAAAACGTTGATTTTTTTTATTATTATAAGAGCGTAAAAAATGCTCACAGAAAAACGGTTGTACCCATAAATATGTTTAAAAGAAAAATATAGCAAAAACATTTAGTTTATGCTTGCAAAAAAGCAAAACAAAAAAAAAAAAAAAAAAAAAACGTAAAAACAAAAAAAAAACGTAAATGTTTGAAAATAAACAAACAAAACGTAAATGTTTGGAAAAATAAAACTTAAATATGTTTGCAAAAACAAAAAAAACGTAAATATGTTTGAAAAAAAACAAAAAAACTTAAATATGTTTGCAAAAAAAAAAATAAAACTTAAATATGTTTGCAAAAAAAAAATAAAACTTAAATATGTTTGCAAAAAAAACCCCAAAAAACATGTTAAAATTAAAATATAACAAAACATTTATTTTTATTTCAAGGGTGCCATTATATACATTTTGTGCTTCCGTAACTGGGTGGACAGACAGTAACGCCACCTATAGTCAAACGGAGGAAACAGGCTCTCTCTTTCTTCACGATTACCGGTATTATTTTACTTTAAGGCCCGTCTCACGTTCGTATATAACAATATATATATATATATATTGTAGATTTCAATGTGCTAAAAACGAATCTGCAAATCGTTTCCGTCGCAAAAAAATAGTTTTCATGATATGAAGAAATTACTTTTTCGAAAAGTGGGTGATCACTTTTCCATGTAAATTTAACTTAAAATGAGCACCTACTTTATGGCCACCTGAGAGAGGGGGGGGGCATTTTTTTTGAGTGTTTACTGGCTAAAAAGTTTTTTGTTTGATTTCTTTTGCATAATATTAACCCCTGAACTCTGGGACTATTTTCCATTTTACAGCCTAGCTTTCGTTTATGCTATGCACGAGCATAAACAAAGGCTATTAAATGTGCACTCGCGTACCAAATTGCCTTGTCACAGTGTAGTATTGGCAAAAAATAAAAATTAGACAAAAAGCAAGTAGTTTTCCAAATATTAAACCATGTAATTCCATATGTTATCACGGGTGGTCATTTTGTACGTGGTTGACGCACACAGAAATTATATTTTTGTCCTTTTAATTTTTATATTTTCAGATTGCTGTTTGGGGATTTTTTTCTTGGGTATCTGTTTTCTGCTTAAAGTCTGCCACAAAAGGAGTTTTGGATTCTCATTCAACGCAGCTGGATTACTGTAGCCATGAATATGACCAGATTTTCTGGATTACTCCCTATTTATTGATCAGTTAGAAAACCACAAAACCAAAGGAGAGAATCTTGCAAATAATATTTGTTCTATAATAAATCTGAAATGCAAGTAATCTATTACAGATTTGCTTTTCACATGTGAAGCTTGCAAAAAGAGTAGATTAGAGTAGACACATGAGAATGCATAGAGAACTTGAATGCCTACTTGACACTATCCTCGAGTGTCTAAGATCTCTCTGTACAGGGGTTTGTCACAACAACCTGGCATGAGGATACTTTTCCCTACAAGTAAACCCTGACTAAATATTCAAAATTACATCGTATTCGCATCCCAAATAACACTAACTTATATGAGGAGTGATGCACTTCTCCAAGTGATGTTACTTCAAGTAACAGCATGAAACTGGATACTCTACCAAACGAGGAATTCTCGTCCTGGAATCCAGTAAGACCAACCGACTGCAAAAGATGTAGACTATAAAATAATTAAATGATCAGTTGCTGAGAGGAAAATTATGCTCCAACTTCTTTATAACTCAGTGTTTTAAATGAAAAGGAGAACTTTAATCGAATAGTTGAATATCTATGTATCTCGTATAGATATCAAGTATTCACTCCAAGAATGGGGTGCCCTTAATATCTGATAACTTCAACTGAAGTAAAATTAAGCAAAAATAAAAATAAAAATTGAATGCCTACTATACGCTGTCTTCGAGTGTTCAAGGTTTCTTTGTACATAGGTTTTTCAGGACAACCTAGCATAAGAATACTTCCTCCAAGTAAACCCTGACTAAATATTCAAAACATCGTATTTGAAGCCCAAATAAAATCTCCTCTTAAAAATTACATAGTATTCGCATCCCAATTAAGATCTCCTTGTGTGAGGATCGATGCACCTTCTCTAAATGAATGGTAATAACATGAAGCTGGATGCTCCACCAGACTAGAAGGATTCTTGTCCTGGAATCCAATAAGATCAAGAGACCAAGAGAACTATACTATAATATAGTTAATTTGTCAATAAATGAGAGGAAAATTAATATTTCTGATTTTTTTTACTAACTCAACATTTAGGAGATAAAACTGTGATGGAATATACAAATATCTATGCATCTCATCTAAAAATCAAGTGTTAGCCACAGTAAAGGGCTCTTTGATTTTGGAAAATTTTGAGTGAAGTAAATCTAAAAAAGAAAGAGGTTTGTGGAAAAGTTTTAAGATATAAACTTACCAACACAAGGGCTCATATAGGAGAAAAACCATTCCGATTCTAGTGAAAATAAACGGTTTGAATAAAATGCAAGAGTGTTCTATTGAAATTTGATAAGGGATTTAATCACAGTAGAATAGCCGCCAGAAAAGCAACAGCTGGAGAATTGAAGAATGAGAGTACATGAAATTAAGAGGTCAAATGGATTCTAGATGTTGCTAAAAGCAAGGAAAACAAACTAGGAATACCAAAGTCAGAGATAACAGCTGGAATGATAAAACAGAACGGGTTCCAAAATTACAAAAAGCCTGACATAAACAACCTACCCAATTTCTAACTTAAGCAACTAACAGCACTTCATAATCATTATAGTAGTTGCTTCACCAGACTATTGAGGAGTGAAGAGGCCATGCCAGCATGGCTGTTAAAAGGTGATTCAACCCTCATACCCAAAACGAGTGAAACACAATGCCCTAGTAAGTAAAGACCCATCTGCTGTCTCACTAGGACCTACAAGCTCTTCACTAGCCTGGTTGCAGACAGCATCTATGAACACCTTCTTCAGAGTATGTCTGAAAAAAGAAAAGGCAGGATGCAGGTGGAAATGCAAGGACCAGTTTATTAATAAGACCATTCTTGAAAACTGTAGGAAGAGACAGAGGAACCTAAGCATGGCTTAGATTAATTATCAAAAGGTATAAGATAGTGTTTGATTTATATGAGATCTATCCATTAATCAAGGAGTTTACATAAAAAAATGTGGCAAACAATTATGACATTAATCCAAACTAATGGGGGGTGCGAGTGGGGGCACCTGGCTTTGCCCGGTCATAAAATATGCTTAAATATGATATTTTAATTTATCCAGATTTCATATATATTATTATAGTTATAATTTCAAAAGTAAAAAAGTATATTTGGGTGCCATCAGCTAGAATCGGAACCAAAAGCAAAACTGTAGCATTCAAAGCTGGTGACGTTACCACTGTACCAACGTGACATGCATATGAACCAATTAAAAATAAACTAAGATGAATGTCAAAATGTATAACAATTTTTTTCAATTTTGACCCATTAAAAACTATTTTAACCAGCTAAAGACCCATAAAAGAAATCCAATCATTTGAGCACTGCTCTGCGACTTTTAGTTTTGGAAGAGATAGAGTTTGAAAATATGGAGACAAACAGACAGACAGACATAGTGAGTTTTATAAATTAGATTATTAAAAAAATTTGAAGGTTTCATGTAAACAACCGGAAAAAAACAGAAAAAGTCATAAATACAATGGAATATTTTATATTTTAATGTGGATGATTACTTTTCTATAAATACTTAACAAGTAATAAGAACTCTCTTCCTGCTGAATTAATGGTAAATCTACACATATAAGCAAACTAGCCTGCATGCCCGGCATTGCCCAGGTGTTTGATGTGTGTTTAGCAAAAAAAAAAAAAAAGTGGTAGTAGGCAGGCAGGCTCAACCCTGTATCATGAAGAAGTAGAACAACATGAAAAAAACATGATGTCTTTGCTGTTGAGTCCACAGCCAAACTGAAAGTGGCAAAGGTTTAAATTAAGGCTAGAGGGGATGACTTCCGAAAATATTGGCGAAAAAAAACGACCCTTTCCTGTAGAAAAGTGTCCAGTTGAGGGTAAAGGAATTAATGTTTTTTGCCAATTTTTCAATATTTGTCATCTGAAGGGTTGAGCATCAAAACGATACTAATCTTGTGAAAATTTGTTGCCTCAGTCGAAAGTTTTAGGCAGACATACATACATACATACATACATTTAAACAGACTGGTGAGATTTATATTATAGACTAGCGGGCGAAGGGGATATCCGACGTTGCCCGGGTGTTTCAAGGTGTGTGTGTTAAAAACAAAAACGTTGGCTGGGTGTTTGGAGGTATAAAAGAAAAAAAAGTTTTAGTAGTAAGGTAGTGCGAAGCCTTGACGCGAAGGTGGAAACAAAAGGGAAAAAAAGCCAGCCACCTTACCATCTTAGCCACGAGGGGGAGAGGAATTGATAAGCATGTTAAGTTAAGTGAGTCAAGTCAAAGAGGTTTGATTGACAGGTGGCCGCTTAATGAGGTCATCACCGGAGCGTTACGATGATGCGGCAGTTTTTTATTTACTGCGGGCAGTCTTTTGGGGTTTGTTTACTTTGTTTCATTGCGGGGCAGTTTTGGTTTCCCAATGATGATGGGGGGGGGACCAGCTCTCCACTTAAAGGGGATTTTCCAAATTGAATAGCAATTGTCTGATATAAGGAGAAACTCCGCATTGATCAAAGCTGATTGCTTTTGGATGTTCCTGGCGATCGCGAACAGAACAATGATGCCAGCTCCGAATTAGTTTCGCTTTTATTATACGAAAAAGCCGAATCGATATGCGGCGATCCAAAAATGTGGAATATTTAGCTTTTCAAAGTCGGGCAAATTAAATAGACAGGCGACCCCCGTTGTTAATTCGTAGATATTATGATTTCAATGTGATATAAAAAGTTTTAAGAATGAGCGACGGCCTTGGGAACCCGCCGGAAAAGGCCTTTTGCAGACATACACAAAAAACGAACAGACATACATACATACACACATTTTCACTTTTTTATATATAGATGGTTTCTTAATTTTGTCACAAAGAAATTAAAATATTTTTACTGATCCAAACACTTTTTTTTCTGTTTTAAATAGAAATAGGTGGAATTACTTTCATAAAATCTTCATTTTTCAAAACATTTCATAGTGGTGAGGAAATTATGTAAACAGCAACCACTTCGCACACACACACAAAAAAAGAAAAAAGTGACCTATGTTGTTTTAGTTTTACCCTAACCTAACCCTAAACTAAGTTTTAAGTTTGTAAGAGAAGGTGGGGACACAAAAAATGCATCCTAATACAATAAATATGGTTCTTTCACTTCATTTTATTGTAGGAAAACTTAATTTTAAAGAAATTCCTTTTTATGCAAATAAGTACTTCAGTGAACAGGAAAGGTCCTACTGGAATCGCTTTTGTGAGAAAAAACAATATCCGGGGTTATTTGCATGTAAGCCCCAGGAATGGAGACAATCTTAGATGTTATCTTAAGTAGATGTCTGGAGCAGCTAACCTCGAGAAAAATGAACAGTGACCACTAACAAAGGACAAGAAAGTATCAAGGATAGAGAGATCCCATGAGAATAGGGACGGTATATATGCCCCCCCCCCCACCCACCATGCCCCAAAAAGGAGGCAGAAGATGGGAGAGTTTAATTTTTGGATAGCAGGTTGTTGATTTTGGGGGGAGTTAGTGAACAATTCAGCCACAGGACCTTTCGAGGCAGGTTAGATCCCTTTAGGGTCTCAGCCAAGAGACTTTGTTAATGGGACTAATGTAGAGCAAAATGTTTCAAGTCTGTTATTCACTTAAGTAAATGAATGCGATTTGTAGACTAAAAAATAATAATAAACATTTGTTTGTAAATTGGTTTTGCTAGGTTTGCTAGGTTTGAGGACTCTTCATTGTAATTCTGGCTGGGTGACAGATAGCCTTAACCTGCAACAATATGTGGGAGACGATCACCACAGGTAAGTGCACATTGTGCAGTAGTGAGTGAGCACATTCATTTTAACATAAAGAAACACTCATAGTCAAATAAGTTCACAATGGTCTCTAGCGTGACATTTCATTAAAGAGCAAGGCTGGTAAGGAAGTCTCGTATATTGAGGTCTATTGCTGCGTCCATTTCTAGTGACCAAGAGGAACTATACTAATCTTTTTATTTTTTGGCATCTGTCTCCTTATCTTGCTAAAAAAATGTCATATATTTGAGTGGTGACTCAAATAAAAAAACAAAAAAGATATTAGAGTTAAATCTTCCAAGTGTTTTTGTTTTATGGAAATTGCTTCAGACAAAGCATGAAGCCACATGATGTCAGGAACTAGCATGAATGAAGAATTATTATCACAAAGACATGAGATGCTTATTGGCCTAAGTGATATGTAATTTACTCCGGGTAATGGTGAAAATTGTGAGTTTGCTGTGCAGGTTAGTTAGTGCAGAAAGAGTTGAAGGGGTTAAGGCTGTTGACATATGTCAAACATGGTAGTTGAGGATATTAGTAGCACCTGAAATGTCATTTGGTTTGTGTGAAAGAAAACATGGAAAAGAAAGAGCACGAAATAAAAAGAGGAAGATATATTTTTGCTTGCATGTAAGTGCAGTCTGGCTTCTGATTTTGGACGAAACAGACATGTCAAGTTAGATGCAAAAATGTGTTGAAGAAAGAAATGCAAGAAAGCTTGAATCAACAATGCGATGGCTTCCTCTCAGTTCACTCATAGATGAAATAAAGTGGTCCGTGCCAGAAAATCAGCGTTGTGTTTTCATCTGAGATATTCCCTGCAACTCATTGACCAGTAATGGGAAGAATTGCATCCCAAAGAGAAGACTAAGAAAATAGGAAAAAAAAGTATGGTGAACTTTATTCGCATATGTATATATATACACACACAGTAGATGTATCACAATCGCATACATATACGTAATAAGAGACACGCGTATTAATAATAATAAGATATATATATTACAACAGACAATAAATCCCCTCCCCCGAATGTTACATTAGTTTTGAAAAAAACAAAGGCTGAGGAAAACAGTCAGTAGGAAGAGAGTTCTCTGGAATAGGAAGCTGTATTATAATGAGGTATCAAAATTGTATTATAATGAGGTATTGAAATTGTATTATAATGAGGTATCGAAATTATTGTATTATAATGAGGTATCGAAATTATTGTATTATAATGAGGTATCAAAATTGTATTATAATGAGGTATCAAAATTGTATTATAATGAGGTATCAAAATTGTATTATAATGAGGTATCAAAATTGTATTATAATGAGGTATCAAAATTGTATTATAATGAGGTATCAAAATTGTATTATAATGAGGTATTAAAATAGTGAATCCATGGTGATCACTAGACCAATGAGTCAAACAAGATGAAACAAAAGAAACAAGGAATAGAAGACATGATGTAATAGTATTTTTAGAAAAAAAATTGAGACTAGCACCATTCTGTAAAAGAAATAAAGAGAGAGAGAGAGAGTGCAGAAACGAAAAGGGGGGGCAATCAAATTACAGATAGGTTTCTGCACTTTATCAAAGATCCTCAAATGAGATAGAAGGTTCATCAGCCCAAATATGACAACAATACTTTATACATGATTTGTTAGTAGGTTGTTTGTAAAGATAGGAGATAGCCTCAGGTGTAAGAAAATGTTTAAAGCAATATAGAGGATCGGTTTTATGAGAAGCAAAAAAAAAACAAAACAAAAAAAATACATCTAATATATTAGCTCCAAGAAAGATTTGATGAGAAAGAAAGACCAAGAATTTCCAGTTGATTTCTACTCGTATCAACAATATTCTTTTCAGATGTTATTAGATAAGCATTTCTGACCACATGAAATGCTCCCTCTGGGATTATATTGTCACTGTAGCCACATTATAATGGAATTTTATTTAGCCATTGTCATTTCACTGAACTGACCTCATTTTAATTACACCTGTGCAAGCTTTTGGTGAAAATGACCTTTCAAACATACTTTTAACTTATCTTTTGACAATTGATCCAGTTTGTTAGTTCTTTATGTAGGAGCCTGTATCAGGTTTATAATTTTTATTCAAATGACCTTTTGGTATATTTGATAATTATTTTATTTTTCTTGCAGGTGCATGCTTTTGTCAAAATGATTTCTTGATACACATGGCCTAGATATCCAACAGTTAGAAGGCAGAGGATGTTATCCTGCTTAATCTTCATTCTAAATTACTGACTAGTCAAGTGGATTAGACAGAGTGATCGATAATCACTATCTTTATTAGAATATCTTAATATAATTAATGCTAACACTTTTCCAAAGAACTGGATATTTCTCTGACTCACTCTCTCTTTGAACAACAAGAGGTCACATCTGTTTCTATTAATTCCCATGACTGAATAAAACTAACTTTCGAGATGACCTAGGTGACCTCAATTTAAGTTTCATTTCCAGTTATTTTCAACTAACCAAATTACATACTATTGAATCGACTTGTGAAATGTTTAACACAAGAAACAACCAAAGGTGACTGGACATGGGACGGAAACTTTCGAGATGCTGATCTGGACTCCAATCTTGGCATTTTTAACACAAGATGAAGATCAAGGATAATAACAAAAACAATCTTTATATAGGTTCTAGTAATCAATTCATAATAATTAATTTCCAAAGCAATATGAAATTCAATATTCAAACAATTAAATGGTTATTTTAAAAACGTGCAATGAAGCTATGAACAAATAACAGATGTTAGAACATACGATTTGAAATTGATTTTGGAGCAAAGAAAATTCATGAAAGTTTCTCAAAAAATTCAAAATATACTTGAACAAATTCAAGTTGCCATATGAATATCTCACGAGCAAAGTCAGCTGTTTTATATATATATATATATATTAGTGTTGGGTCGATTAATCAGAATCGGGAACTGGAAAAATTGAGGATATCGAGATCTGTATGGGAAAAATGTGTCCGTATTTTCAGATGCTAGAAACGATTCTTTGATTTTGTTTAAAGAAAAATTTCCACTGCTAAGATAAAATAATAGATATTTATTGATTTTGAACTACCAGTAAAACTAAAATTTATAGATTATCCCCCCTCTCCACAAGTATATGTGTGAGAAAATATCTGGACATTTATCATGTGCTTCTAAGGTAATCAGGAAAAAATAGTTAAATATTAAGAACTTTACAAAGAATCAGAATTAGTAATTGTATCGGAATTTGGAATTTAGTACAAGATAGGTAATGAACATTTTGTTGATTTTTAGGCTTTTCCAAAACTTGAATATTTCTGGTGGACACAAGCCCTTTTCATGTTGGTCTATGATTAATCATTTCTTCAATTCAAGACATTGTTAAAAATTTGTATCTTTGGTTTCTGAAAAATAAGTAATCACATTAAATTATCATATAATGACAATAAAATAGTAAATGTATTTTAATATTATCATAAAAAATAGTTCCGAAATTTTGTAACTGGATTTATTCTCCACTGGAAAAAGAATTCCAGCAGAGTGCTCAATTAAAAGGAAAATCCAAATTTTAAGAGCGTATTTATATTTTGTGTACAGAAAGTTGTTAGTTGAGACAGATCATTGGTACCGTCGGTTTCAAGCCCGATAATAAGGCCCGTTTAAGGTATCCTTATCAAGCTCTCTTCAGAGACGAATATTGGCTGAAGAGAGCTTGATAAGTATACCTTAAACGGGCCTTATTATCGGGCTTGAAACCGACGGTACCAATGATCTGTCTCAACTAACAACTTTCTGTACACAAAATATATATATATATATATATATATATATAGTCATCCACATACAGTACTGTTTTGCAGCTCATCAGTGCGGCTAGACAGGCAACTACCTCAAGCCAGGATTGAAACCCGACCATTTGTATGACAGTCAAGGCTCCTAACCACTATGCTATTAGTGGCTGCTGCGTGAGTCATGAGTTTAACGATGTTTTGACATCATCCAAACGACCTCTGCTCGATTTGTTTACACAAAGAGCATCGCTTATACATTAATGGTAATTCGTGTATCACTTCTCAATATGCTCAACTAATCAAGAAGTAAGTCGTCAAATTTTTTTGCTGGTAATGGAAGTTTTTTATACCAGTTACTCTGTATCTAATTAAAAAAAAAAACGCTTGTAAAAAATTTTTCTTTCCGATTGTTTGCAAACTGACTTTTTCTACAGGTCAATTAAATTACATTCATTTTGCAACAACCAATTCGGATTACTCGGACTACTTCTTATGAGAACACTGAATTTTATGAACAATTCTTCTTTAGGAACAACCTAACCACTGCATATCCTTTCATTTAGATTTTATATATATTTCTAAATGTACACACATAAGCTGTGTGTGTATTTTGTTTGCAGAAAGGCAATTATCATAAATTGATAACAACTGTTATGCAAATTTCAAAATGTGTCTTTGAAAATGACTTATGCAAAATAGAGAATGCCTTATCCTTATACACCTCAGTGCAGACTTCGCACCGCAATAAATGTTCACCAAGAACCGACTCATGCTAGTGAACGCCCAGATGTTGGCCATTTTCTGTGCCTGCATATCAAAGGGGGGGGATATTTTGGGAAATTCTCACCTCCAAGCGCTGGATGGTACGCCCCATATAGTCAGCCTTGCACTGACCATTGAAATGATAAATGATCATATTGTATTGTCTAGTAAGGACACCATTCTTCCAAAAGCTGCCTAGTCCTGAATATTAGTGGCAACGAAACAACGCAAATTTTGTGTGAAAACTCCTGACTTTTATCATTGGTTATTGGTGATAAAAGTCATGAGTTTTCGTTAGATTATTTAGCATCCTTAATATGCTTATTTTTACTTCAGCATTACTAGTAATCTCCCCTAGATAATTGTCTTATTTGTCATTAATGCCAAAAATCAAGTGACAAAATTCTGTTGGTTCAAACACAGAAGTTTTAGCCCACTCAAGCCTCCCCCTCAGCAGACATCCCTCAAACAAGTAAAATATTTGTTTATTTTTCTAATATTACGTTCTGATTTGGCTTTCAAGTGCACTTGATACATATTTTATTTTATTTAAATTAAATCAACATTTCTATAATGGAACTCACACCCTTGACATTAATCTCACATTTCAAAATACAACTGCTGAGATACAACGCGTGGCTCTTTACAAACAGACTTTTCTTTCTCCAACATCAAGCAAGAAAGAAGAGGAAAAAAAAAGAAAGAAAACAACATACTGAGGATGGAGTTCGGCTCCGAAATATATTTAAATAATAAATTTCAAACAAGTAACATATTTGTTTATTTTCCTAATATTACGTTGTCATTTGGCTTTCAAGTGCACTTGAAATTGAATAAACGTTTCTATAATGGAACTCACACCCTCGACGTTAATAAATTATTGTTTGGTTTTAAATCTTACACTTCGGTTGTCTTTGCGATATTATCCCCCCCCCCCCAAAAAAAAAAAGATTGAAATAAAAGTAAAGTAGGTTTTCTGCCCTTGATTCTTTCATGGGCGCTCCTTCTCCCCTCCACCCCCCACATTAACATGGAATAAAATTTGATTTTATTGAATAAAAAAAACTACTTGATCAAATTACGTGATTTTTTTAAATATTTCATCTTCTGTTTCGTGACTCTTGCGTATATCATACAGACTTTTCTGTATTTTCTTTACTTTTAATTGCCACCATTAGTGCCAATCTAAATAAACACCTTAATTATTTAAAGTAGGTACGGCCAAAAATGGACAAATAAAGATAGAGGGACCTAGTTTTGAAAGCCGATTTATCATTTTTTTTTTTTTTTTTTGAGGTTTCCAAGTACTTTTTGATTGTATTTGAAAGATTAAAGACTAAAGTTAATTTCCAAAAGGACAAAATATTTGTACATGTGAAAAAAAAAAAAAAAAAAAGTTATGAAAAATATTTTCACGGTGAGCTAACCAATCCAGCTCAATTTTGAAATTAAATAAATTCATTGTAAAAATCCCTTGAAAGATAAATATTAGTCTTCTGGGTTTATTTAAAAGATAATTAGTAAAGCAAAGTCCTAAGATATTGAATCAAATAATAATAATAATAATAATAATAATTATTATATTAATAATAATAATAATTATAATAATAATAATAATAATAATTATAATAATAATAATTATTATTATTATATTAATAATAATAATAATTATAATAATAATAATTATAACAATAATAATGATAATATTAATAATAATAATAATAATTATAATATTAATAATAATAATAATTATAATAATAATAATTATAATAATAATAATAATAATAATTATAACATTAATAATAATAATAATTATAATAATAATAATAATAATTATAATAATAATAATAATAATTATAATATTAATAATAATAATAATAATAATAACAACAACACCTTGTTTGTACAAAAAATAGCTTAATTAGCTCCAAAAGCGAGGGATTCTGTCTTTCACAAAATTGTAACAAACGGCAGTTTTGTAAACACGGATATACGGAACCCCAAAATTTCAGCAAGTCGAAAGGCTTTCTGAAAATGACGTAATGTAATTCAAATGAGGGAGGGGGTGCTAGTTTTCTTTCCCCGTCCCCCAAACGTGCGTCTGTATATTCCTATCTTGAGCGTTTGTATAATTTTTACCATTTGTTAATTTAATTATTTTTCTATGTTCCTGTTTTTAGATTAAATTTTTTATCAATTATTGTTCAAAATTATATTAAAAAATTATGTTACGCCGAGAGTTTCACATTCATACAAACAAGGAAAATGTTAAAATCTTATATATAAAAATTATGTGAAACCTGTAATTTAAAAAAAAAAAAAAAAAAAAAAAAAAAAAGGAAAAATATTTTTTGCAATTATAATTTTTTTGTGTGACAATAAACAATGTTTCATTCAATAATATCGGGAGCTCGAGAAATTCATTTTTCTTCGAGTTATATCAAATTTATTAATACGGACTTTGGGGGGGGGGTCGTAATGTTCGGGTAAAAAATTTTTTTTAATTGTTATAATTTACGATGCTTTATTTTCATAAAAAAAAGGCAAAAATAAATTCATACATTTTTTTTTTTACTACTGAAAACCATAACTTTAGTAAAGGTATTTTTGTTTAAACAAAATAATACATTTTCACTAATATTTAAATAAAAATAATGCATTTATTATATTTCGTGATCATTATTTGATAAATACTGAAGAATTCATTAAAATTGGTTAATTTCCTGGTTTTTGGTGAATTTTTAAGCAAAATGAGGGGTCGCAATGCTTATACATTTTGAGCATCGGCATTCATTTTGCACGTACCTAATTTAAAAAGAATATCTATTTTAAATTATTTGCAATATTAAAAAAAATAAAAAACTGTATTTTATTTTGAAGTAAATAAACGGAAAAATTGAAGAAATCAATCGGAACTTTTACGCATGGTGACGATTTTCACTCAATCACCGTGTTGTTGTTCGACATTTAAGTCTCCATGACAGGAGAGTACCGTGGGTTAACCTGCCAAATAAAACATTTTGTATTCCGCAATTTAAAAGAATTATTATTTTGAAAAATATTTTTTACATAGTTTAAACATTAACCCAATATAATTAACAAACAATTATTAGCAAATAATAAATTCAAACTGTTTTTATAATTTAAATTTTTATTTAAAAATATTTTAAACAGTTTAATTATTAACTAAATATATAACGAAGCAGCAGACAATTATGGACAAATAATAGATACTAACTGTGTTTTATAAATGAAAATTTTCACAAATGTTAAATAATATTATAAATGTATATGTTTTATATAGTCTTACAAATTAAACATATACGATACAAAATATTGCTAAAGAAATTGTTGAAGAGATCAAAAATATATTGGAGAGATTTTTTTGTGTTTTTTTTAAGGGGTGGAGATTTAACACCGGTGAATATTTCTGATTTTAGATTTGACGGCCATAATTAAGTGATAATTTTCTATTTAAACAAATTTGTAGTTTTCACGTTCGTGTGTTCAGAAAGAAATTCACCTGCATGTCAAAAGCGGTTCAAGTTGTGCGGGACTGAGAAGAAATATTAAAAAAAAAAAAAAAAAACTTACATTTTGGGGCATTCAGAACCGAAAAGAGTTTTCCATTGGGTAAAATTTTCAAAATCAGAAGAAAAAAAAACAAGGGCAGATAATTCAAATACTAAACGGTTAGCGTTTTATTAGGGCATTCAAAACCAAAGCAAAACATGGAAAACTATGTAGATTATTAATGTTAGCTTTCTGTCTGCTTCAAAAACTAATGTCACAGTATGCTATTACTTTTATCTTATGATACTGTGACTTATAAAAACAAAGTTAAAGACTGTAAATTATAATTTACAAGAATGTATTATTCGACAGGAAACTCAGAAAGAAACATTAAAAACTCTTTAATCCATCGAGTTTCAAAGAATGCGCTTTTCATCTGAGGAAAGATTTCAGCAAAATAATTGTCACAGCGAAGCTATGATTCTGCTGATATAGTATAAACTGAATCTAAACAATATGAAACTAACCATATATGTATAAAAGTTAGTGGAAAGAGTTTATGAAATGCAGAAGAGAAATAAAAAATGAGGGTAAAAGGATATGTAGCGATCAAGTAGGTCCAGAAATAAAATTGTCATAAGAGGCAATATTCACATAAGTAGTAATTCAGCTTGATTTTATATATATATATATATATATATATATATATATATATATATATATATAATAAGAAAATATATTTCTACAGATATACTGTATTAACAAAACCAAGACTTCAAAAAAGGAAGTGCAGCAATAAAAAGTGTATTTCATTGTAAGTTACAATTGTTTCAAGACCAGTTGGACAATTTCAAGCATTATGAAGATACAGCCCCTTTAAGAAATACGTTTCTTATCGTGTAGCACTTTCTGTTGAATTAAAAAGTCGGTCAATTTAGCTCTTATGCGTAGATCATCGTATAACGATTTGATCACTGTCTGTCTGACGTAATGAACATTTAAATTAAAATGTTTAAAATTCAACGCTATTTCACATGATTAATGGTAGCCGAATGGATACGGCCTCCGCTAATCGAGCCAGAGATGTCTCGTGTCGCGGGGTTCGAATCGTTCGACTGGTAGTAATCGTGACACCCTGCACTGAAGAATCCCGAAAGGATGAAACACTAGTGTCTGTAGGTATTTAATTATTATAGTAAAAAAATAATTATGACAGCCCCTTTAAGAAATACGTTTCTTATCGTTGAGCACTTTCTGTTGAATTAAAAAGTTGGTCAATTTAGCTCTTATGCGTAGATCATCGTATAACGATTTGATCACTGTCTGTCTGACGTAATGAACATTTAAATTAAAATGTTTAAAATTCAACGCTATTTCACATGATTAATGGTAGCCGAATGGATACGGCCTCCGCTAATCGAGCCAGAGATGTCTCGTGTCGCGGGGTTCGAATCGTTCGACTGGTAGTAATCGTGACACCCTGCACTGAAGAATCCCGAAAGGATGAAACACTAGTGTCTGTAGGTATTTAATTATTATAGTAAAAAAATAATTATGACAGCCCCTTTAAGAAATACGTTTCTTATCGTTGAGCACTTTCTGTTGAATTAAAAAGTCAGTCAATTTAGCTCTTATGCGTAGATCATCGTATAACGATTTGATCACTGTCTGTCTGACGTAATGAACATTTAAATTAAAATGTTTAAAATTCAACGCTATTTCACATGATTAATGGTAGCCGAATGGATACGGCCTCCGCTAATCGAGCCAGAGATGTCTCGTGTCACGGGGTTCGAATCGTTCGACTGGTAGTAATCGTGACACCCTGCACTGAAGAATCCCGAAAGGATGAAACACTAGTGTCTGTAGGTATTTAATTATTATAGTAAAAAAATAATTATGACAGCCCCTTTAAGAAATACGTTTCTTATCGTTGAGCACTTTCTGTTGAATTAAAAAGTCGGTCAATTTAGCTCTTATGCGTAGATCATCGTATAACGATTTGATCACTGTCTGTCTGACGTAATGAACATTTAAATTAAAATGTTTAAAATTCAACGCTATTTCACATGATTAATGGTAGCCGAATGGATACGGCCTCCGCTAATCGAGCCAGAGATGTCTCGTGTCGCGGGGTTCGAATCGTTCGACTGGTAGTAATCGTGACACCCTGCACTGAAGAATCCCGAAAGGATGAAACACTAGTGTCTGTAGGTATTTAATTATTATAGTAAAAAAATAATTATGACAGCCCCTTTAAGAAATACGTTTCTTATCGTTGAGCACTTTCTGTTGAATTAAAAAGTCGGTCAATTTAGCTCTTATGCGTAGATCATCGTATAACGATTTGATCACTGTCTGTCTGACGTAATGAACATTTAAATTAAAATGTTTAAAATTCAACGCTATTTCACATGATTAATGGTAGCCGAATGGATACGGCCTCCGCTAATCGAGCCAGAGATGTCTCGTGTCGCGGGGTTCGAATCGTTCGACTGGTAGTAATCGTGACACCCTGCACTGAAGAATCCCGAAAGGATGAAACACTAGTGTCTGTAGGTATTTAATTATTATAGTAAAAAAATAATTATGACAGCCTCTTTAAGAAATACGTTTCTTATCGTGTAGCACTTTCTGTTGAATTAAAAAGTCGGTCAATTTAGCTCTTATGCGTAGATCATCGTATAACGATTTGATCACTGTCTGTCTGACGTAATGAACATTTAAATTAAAATGTTTAAAATTCAACGCTATTTCACATGATTAATGGTAGCCGAATGGATACGGCCTCCGCTAATCGAGCCAGAGATGTCTCGTGTCGCGGGGTTCGAATCGTTCGACTGGTAGTAATCGTGACACCCTGCACTGAAGAATCCCGAAAGGATGAAACACTAGTGTCTGTAGGTATTTAATTATTATAGTAAAAAAATAATTATGACAGCCCCTTTAAGAAATACGTTTCATATCGTTGAGCACTTTCTGTTGAATTAAAAAGTCGGTCAATTTAGCTCTAATGCGTAGATCATCGTATAACGATTTGATCACTGTCTGTCTGACGTAATGAACATTTAAATTAAAATGTTTAAAATTCAAAGCTATTGCACATGATTAATGGTAGCCGAATGGATACGGCCTCCGCTAATCGAGCCAGAGATGTCTCGTGTCGCGGGGTTCGAATCGTTCGACTGGTAGTAATCGTGACACCCTGCACTGAAGAATCCCGAAAGGATGAAACACTAGTGTCTGTAGGTATTTAATTATTATAGTAAAAAAATAATTATGACAGCCCCTTTAAGAAATACGTTTCTTATCGTTGAGCACTTTCTGTTGAATTAAAAAGTCGGTCAATTTAGCTCTTATGCGTAGATCATCGTATAACGATTTGATCACTGTCTGTCTGACGTAATGAACATTTAAATTAAAATGTTTAAAATTCAACGCTATTTCACATGATTAATGGTAGCCGAATGGATACGGCCTCCGCTAATCGAGCCAGAGATGTCTCGTGTCGCGGGGTTCGAATCGTTCGACTGGTAGTAATCGTGACACCCTGCACTGAAGAATCCCGAAAGGATGAAACACTAGTGTCTGTAGGTATTTAATTATTATAGTAAAAAAATAATTATGACAGCCCCTTTAAGAAATATGTTTCTTATCGTTGAGCACTTTCTGTTGAATTAAAAAGTCGGTCAATTTAGCTCTTATGCGTAGATCATCGTATAACGATTTGATCACTGTCTGTCTGACGTAATGAACATTTAAATTAAAATGTTTAAAATTCAACGCTATTTCACATGATTAATGGTAGCCGAATGGATACGGCCTCCGCTAATCGAGCCAGAGATGTCTCGTGTCGCGGGGTTCGAATCGTTCGACTGGTAGTAATCGTGACACCCTGCACTGAAGAATCCCGAAAGGATGAAACACTAGTGTCTGTAGGTATTTAATTATTATAGTAAAAAAATAATTATGACAGCCTCTTTAAGAAATACGTTTCTTATCGTGTAGCACTTTCTGTTGAATTAAAAAGTCGGTCAATTTAGCTCTTATGCGTAGATCATCGTATAACGATTTGATCACTGTCTGTCTGACGTAATGAACATTTAAATTAAAATGTTTAAAATTCAACGCTATTTCACATGATTAATGGTAGCCGAATGGATACGGCCTCCGCTAATCGAGCCAGAGATGTCTCGTGTCGCGGGGTTCGAATCGTTCGACTGGTAGTAATCGTGACACCCTGCACTGAAGAATCCCGAAAGGATGAAACACTAGTGTCTGTAGGTATTTAATTATTATAGTAAAAAAATAATTATGACAGCCCCTTTAAGAAATACGTTTCATATCGTTGAGCACTTTCTGTTGAATTAAAAAGTCGGTCAATTTAGCTCTTATGCGTAGATCATCGTATAACGATTTGATCACTGTCTGTCTGACGTAATGAACATTTAAATTAAAATGTTTAAAATTCAAAGCTATTTCACATGATTAATGGTAGCCGAATGGATACGGCCTCCGCTAATCGAGCCAGAGATGTCTCGTGTCGCGGGGTTCGAATCGTTCGACTGGTAGTAATCGTGACACCCTGCACTGAAGAATCCCGAAAGGATGAAACACTAGTGTCTGTAGGTATTTAATTATTATAGTAAAAAAATAATTATGACAGCCCCTTTAAGAAATACGTTTCTTATCGTTGAGCACTTTCTGTTGAATTAAAAAGTCGGTCAATTTAGCTCTTATGCGTAGATCATCGTATAACGATTTGATCACTGTCTGTCTGACGTAATGAACATTTAAATTAAAATGTTTAAAATTCAACGCTATTTCACATGATTAATGGTAGCCGAATGGATACGGCCTCCGCTAATCGAGCCAGAGATGTCTCGTGTCGCGGGGTTCGAATCGTTCGACTGGTAGTAATCGTGACACCCTGCACTGAAGAATCCCGAAAGGATGAAACACTAGTGTCTGTAGGTATTTAATTATTATAGTAAAAAAATAATTATGACAGCCCCTTTAAGAAATATGTTTCTTATCGTTGAGCACTTTCTGTTGAATTAAAAAGTCGGTCAATTTAGCTCTTATGCGTAGATCATCGTATAACGATTTGATCACTGTCTGTCTGACGTAATGAACATTTAAATTAAAATGTTTAAAATTCAACGCTATTTCACATGATTAATGGTAGCCGAATGGATACGGCCTCCGCTAATCGAGCCAGAGATGTCTCGTGTCGCGGGGTTCGAATCGTTCGACTGGTAGTAATCGTGACACCCTGCACTGAAGAATCCCGAAAGGATGAAACACTAGTGTCTGTAGGTATTTAATTATTATAGTAAAAAAATAATTATATATATATATATATATATATATATATATATATATATATATATGAACAAATGATTAATAAAACATGTTAAAAGACATCTTGAAATAGAGTTAAAAAAATATTTAATTTTAAAAAGGAAGCACAAGATAAGTGGATAGTCCTTAATCCGCGGAGTTTCGAAGAAATACTCTCCTCATCAGAGGGCAGGAATTAGCAAAATGCGGGATCGGATTTTGCATGTAAAAGTATTTAATGGAACTACAAATAAGTCACAGATCTTGGTTAAAAAAAGGGTGAGGTAAGGGGAATAGGAGGTAAAATAAAAATGATAAAAAGATTTCACATGAATGGATAGTCCGGTGAAGGGTAAAAAATCCAAGAATGGTAAAATCCAAATACGGTCGAATTAAAAATTTCCAGTCCAACAGGTAAGTTCCAAATGGTCAAAAATGATCCAAAAGGCAGAATTCCTTGGAAAAAAAAGCACAAATGGAATGAGTTCCAAATCATTAAAAGAAAAGTTCAAATGTGCACAGAAAAAGCACTGGAGAGAATATTTAAAACACGTCTGCCAAGCCAGAGGAATCAAGTAAATTAAGGTTTAAAAAAAAAAAAAAAAAAAAAACGGAAAAACGATGAAAGTTTAAATTTGAAAAGCAAGGTCAAACTGACCCAGACAAAAAGCGCGAAAGCTAGCGTTAATAATTAGGTCAACTTAAATATGCATGTGAAAGTCCCAGAATGAAATTAAGAAACATGAGTCAGAGGAACAAATAAATGGCTAAGTTTATGAAATGGAGCGTCTTTTATATTAAAAAAATTTTTTTTTTTAAAATGAAAATAAATAAATTACACATTAAAAAGGTTAAAAATATTTTAAAAAAACCTATATATACATATATACACACATACATATACATATATATATATACATATATACACACATACATATACATACATACAGACACACAAATGCACACATACATGTACATACATACACGCATATACATATATATACATATATGTATACATATACAATAACACCCACACATATATATACATATATATACAAACACACACACACGCATGCATAAATATATACACATATCCTAAAACATATACAACTTAAACAAAAACATACACACATACATACATACATACATACATACATACTTACATACAATTTAAGGGGAGGGAATGGCCGGTATCTACAAACTCCGGAATAAGGCAAATAAATGTGTATGTAAATGCATATAGTAAAATATAACTAAACAAATACATAGAATAAAAATGAGTAGGCTGATGTATATATTTAATTAATAGGTATACTTATACCATAAAACGGAGACAGCAGATGGGAAACCGGCCAAAGAAATAAAGAAAAACAAATAAAATTAAAAATATAAAAAGCTTAGAAGGTAAGATAAAAAAATAAAAAAAATATGGGAAAAGATATATATTTGAAGGGTTAACTTAATAGCTATGCAATTTCAAATTTACCATATTTAAATTTGGACATATGTTTGCAATAGGAGATCAGTTCGTTTTTAGAGTTTATTATATTACTACTTTGAGGGGAGGTGATAATAGTTATAGCTTCAGATGTACAAGACTTAGATCCTGGAGTATAAGAGGTGACAAGACTTAGATCCTGGAGTATAAGACTTAACTTTTTTTAGGATGGTCCATTTAATTGAAAAGTGGGTATTGGCAGAATTAAGCTTTTTAACCAGTGTAGTTAGAGAAGTTCCCTGGTTATTATTTCAATTTTGGTTATTGAAAGAAGAAGTGTGGTTTGAAATTCTTTTCTTTATTAAAGTTGAAGTAGCACCAATATATGTATATGTTTTATTAATAGCTCGGGGTCGAGAATTAATATTGATTTGTTGATTTATACTGGGAAGAGAATTTAAAGTTTGTTCATTTTGATGAACAGAGGGTAGGACAATGATTGTAGCAGGATTGGTTTGGAGGGTATAATTAGTGTTGTCAGTGTTAGGATGGCTGCTATGAAAAATATTATTATTATTATAGCTGGTTGTATGATTGAAAATAGAGGGGCTGGTTGATTCGTTTGTTGGATTAATAATTATATCAGAGGGAGGGTCGGAGGAAGGATAATTTGGTGGCAAAATGTTATTGTCTATTATGGGAGAATTGCGTGGGAGCTCTGTAATTGTGCATGAATATATTACATCTTTATGGATGCAATCATTATTGAGTGGACAAAGATGTTTGTTAATACAATTGCAGTTGCTTTTTAGTTGGATTGGGAAAGGGATTTTTTGGACTGATTTAATTTTTTTGTTATTAGATGCTAAGATTCTTTGTGCTAAATTAGGCATAGTAGAGTAAGAAATTCTTATTGAGTTTTTATTAAAAATTGAACTATATCTGTGTGGGTATTTGAAAGAGTTTTCTACAATTTTGAAGAATTCTTTAGGTATATTGATTTTAACATTTACGCTAAATGGAGGATTAAACCAAATATTTTTCTTTCTCCAAGTGCGACAGGGTGGGTTAGAAGTATTACGATTAGCATGTTGGTTCGGATTATATTTGTGGAGTGGACCATTGCTATTGATAGCAGCAGATCTTGTTATTTGAACTGGTTTCTTGCGAGTCATATTGTGTGTGATTACAGATTTAAGACGGCATACAGGTGGAGCATAATGGTTATATTGAATCTTTTCATTGTATCCTGAATTTCTTAAGGCATTATTGAAGAAAGTAGCATTTTGATTAAAGATTTTTTTATCGGCTGAGAGCGTAGAAATTCTTCTAGAGACGGATGGTACTATAGATTTTATAATTGAATTGGGGTGGTTAGAAGATTTATCGACATATAAAAGCGTAAGATTGGGTTTATGATAGGGGCTGTAAGTTTCAGTATTAAAATTAAGTGTAATGTCTAGAAAATCTGAAGTTTTTTTATTTGGTTCAATAATTATAGAAAGGCCAAAATTATTAAAAAAGTTCTATAATTTTTTAATTGTATTATTGTACTCTCTTAGCCTGGCTGTTGTTGTAAATCGAGCATCGTCTCTATAAAGGCCTCCTTGGATATGCTTAAAGTGGTATTTAAGTTCTTTCAGTAAGAAGAGTCCCACTAAATCTGTAACCTTAGCAGAGTCAGAAGCACCCATTAAGATGTCAAAATTATTGGGGGTTCTTTACTAGTCCAAAACTTATTGTTAAATTGTATAAGGGATTTTCTGGCTAGGAGAATTAATTTAATTTCCAAATGAGTTAAGTCAGAATTTCTTTTAGCAAAGATTAGAGCCTTATATATATATATATATATATATATATATATATATATATATATATATATATATATATATATATATACTTGAGCACAAAATCCACCATAATGTTCTTTATCGACTTTCATAATAAATTTATCAATTTAAATTTTGTAACCCCATGACAATTCATGAGACTCGAAAATGCAAATATGGCAATTTCTTATTCACAATGAGGCACAACATGAACTCAAAAAACTGGATCAAATAAAAGATATTGCCTGTGTCTACTTACTTAGTGGTACAGTCAATTGGCACACAACCAAATCAGCCCTCTGCAACAACCAATTGACACTCAACTGAATCGGCCCTTTGCAACTATATATATAGTTGCAGGGGGCTGAATCGGTTTAATGCCGATCGGCTGTACGACTAAATAAGTAGACAAGAAATATATGGCAATTGGCAAAAGGAAGAGGACAAATGCAAATGAACAATTATAAAAGAAATGTTGCATTTATTTTGTGATAGATGCATAAGGAAAATGTACAGGAAACTGGAGCAAATCAATCGATGAAGCTTCTGAATGCAAGTTGGAGAACAGGAAATGTACTTTGGTGGACAAGAATGTGGGATACTGGTTAACTGGAAAGCTTGGAGATGTGGAAACTGAATTCTGGACAGCATGAAGTAATGTCACATGGAGATTGATGTAGATGTCCCTGAGGTGTGATGAGATGTCTCAAGTAGGTCTAGACCAGGTGAACGTGGCCAAGAGCTGGACTGACAGGAAAAGAGTTTGCAGGAATGGAAGTGAGGAAGCTAGATCCTGGACAGTATGAAATGATGACATGGAAGTTGACCTCAGGTAGGTCCAGTCCATGTGCATGTGGCCAAAGGCTTGACTGACAGGAACAAAGGTTGCAAGTAAAGGCTGGATCCTGAAGCCAAGCATCCACATTCCTGAAACAAAGAGTCAGATGTTGATGAGAACTGGAACAAGGTGCCGGATGCTGCTGGGTACTGAAACCGACAGCTAGGCATAAACAAGCATTGGTACAAGGAACCAGAGGCTATGGGCAGGAACTGCTGAAAGGCACTGGAGTCAGAGCAGCTGGAAGTTGCAGGAGTTAGCTGGAGCTGGAACTGTAAGAGTGAATTGGAGCTGCAGGAGACAGAACTAAGCTGGGGCTACAGAAGTTGGAGCAGGAACTGGAAAGGAGAGATGGAATCAGAATCAGACAGCCAAGGTGTGAAAAATTGAGTTTCAATCTTAATAGTTTGAGAGTTGCTCTGAAAATGGCCATTTGATTTGCTGTTGTTTTCTTCTCATCTTGGCAGTTTGATGACCAACTATACAGTCAGGGTGGGTTGCCTTCTAATCCCCCCTCTAACTGAACCATTTTTTTTTTACAGCTGATGTGCCTAGGTCACAATTTGTTGCAGTCAAAAGTGTTTGGGATGTTGATTGGCGTAAATCTTGATCAACTATTGAAGTCAGCTGTATTTGGTCAAGTGTGAGAAAAGGACATGCAATGCAAAAGTGTGGATGGTTCGAGACATTTGAAAAAATTGTATCTTTTTTGTTACAGAATGTAACAAGAGCAGCCAGTAATTCTCATTGCGCTTCTTTCGAGTGTTAGGAGCATGTATTAACACTTGTGCTTTCGCAAAAAGAGTGTTGAAATTCTGTAATGTTTATAAACAAATAAGAATAATTATAGTATCCGTAGTATAAATTTCTTTTTTTTTTTTTTTTTTTTTTTTTGTTTATTGACATTCATATTAAAAGCTCTTTTTCTATTTATTTGAAAAGAAAATACAATTTTTTTTTTATCCATGGATCGTTGGATTGCATTCATCTGCAAAAGATCTAGCTAATTTACATATTCTTTTAAACAGTCATTTTAATTAATTCCCTATTAGTTTTTTCGGTGTTCTTATGGGATGATCATCTTTAGTTAACTATTATGTGTAATTATATTCATGCAGATATTCTACATTATTTATACTTGCATAATATTTGTGTAAAACACAAAACTCTTTTTATATATATATTTATGTATGTGTATATATTTTTGTTTGAAACATTTTGCCTACCAATCTATCAGTTTTTGGTCTACAGGCATAAAACTTATATGAATATATATATATATATATATATATATATATATATATATATATATATATATATATATATATATATGAGCTTGATTACAGAGAACTCCCAGCAGAGTATTCAATTATTAAGAAAATAAAAAATAAGAGAATAATGTTTATTTATATATGTATTATTACAGAAGCTCAGAACAACATCGGTACCAAAACAGGGGTTGAAGAGAGTCTAGTATAGGAGACCAATTATAGTTCCATTTTGTTTGGATTTGAAACTAATGATATCGATGTTGTTCTGATCTTCTTTAATTCATATTATATTATTAATAAGTAATTTATTATATATTTTTTTTTTACATAGGCGTCACCACTTATCAAGGCCGATCGGCCACTCAAGGATAAGGATGTAGAGTAGTCAAAATGGCAATATAGTAATCAATAGTAATGGAAATTCGGTAAATTTGTTAAATTAAGTGGAACGGCTCATCAGAAACTTGTTTATGTTGGACTTGAAGACAACCATATTATAGACGGCTGGAAAGCAGGAAAACGGAAGACAATTCCACAGGCGTGCAGTTCTAAGAAAGAAGCTTTGATCATGGAATCTATGTTTAGGTTTAGGCGCAGATAAACAGTGTGGAAATTTATTGATAATGTTTTCAGCTAGTCTAGTGTTTCTTGTGAAAGTTTGGCGAGGGGGGACCAAAGATTGAAGCTCAGTCGAACACTTTCTATGAAAATAACGATAATGCAGAGACAAACTCGCAACATCTCTTCTGTGAGATAGAGGTTGCAGCGAAGAGAAAAGGACATCTCCCACCAGGCCACGAAGTGTATTTTGAACCCTATCAAGGCAGGACAAGTCTTTTCTAGCAGCTCCTGCCCATATGTGGCAACAGTATTCCATCCTTGGACGTATCTGGCTCTTATATAGATAGAGAATTACATCAGCAGTGAGATATCTACTGGATCTATAGAAGGATCCGACCATTTTTCCAGCGGCCTTGGCAACAGATTTGATGTACGTATTCCATTTAAGATCAGGAGTAAAGGTTAAGCCCAGAAGCCTGTCAAAACTTGAGGCCTCCCCAAGACGAGAGCCATTCATTTTAATTGATGCCAAATGGGGATCAGAACGTTGATGATGTAAAGATAGAAGCTTGGTTTTAGATGCATTAAAAGTAACCAGCCACTCCTTTCCCCATTGTACAACGTGATCAAGATCAGAGGAGAGAGAATCGGAGAGAACTTGGTCGTTTACGGTCTTAGATGTGCTACCATAGATGGTAGTGTCGTCAGCAAAAATGTCTACGAATGATGTAAGGATGTGATTTGGAACATCATTAATGTAGATCAGGAAAAGAGTTGGGCCCAGGATGGACCCCTGAGGGACTCCAGCATTTATACTGTGAGCTTCTGATTTTTGCCCATCAACTACTACTCTTATGAACCTATCAGAGAGAAATGATTTAATAATTGATAAGACATTTCCAGCTATACCATAGCTGGAGATCTTGTGAAGTAAACCTTTATGCCATACCCTATCAAAGACCTTTGATATGTCAAGAGCAATTTCCCTAGGAAGGTTGCCTCCGTCGAGAGATTCGCTAATACTATGAGATGTAACTGTAAGCACATCTGCTGTAGATCTAGCAGAACGGAAACCATATTGTGTGTCACTAAGAAGGTTATTTTTGCTGAGATGGTTGATTACTTCTCTATTTAACACAGATTCCAGCAACTTACTCATGACGCACAGGAGACTTATTGGCCTGTACTGAGAGGGGGATGAGCGATCACCTGAATTCTTAAATACAGGGCATACTGATGAGATTTTCCAGGGTGATGGGAAGCAATTTTCCTTAAGCAACGTTTAAACAGTTTTGTAAGTATAGGTGCTAGTTCTGGTTGAATTTTTTTGAGTACTATAATTGGAATACCGTCAGGGCCGGTTGCTTTACTGGAATCAAGGTTTTTGATTAGCTTCGCAACATCACATACAGATATTTGTATATCACATAGTGTATTTTCTGATACAGGAGGAAATATTGGGGGTTGGCGGCCTTGGTTGCAAAGGGTAGAATTGGCTGCAAAGTTCTTGGCAAAGAGTTTGGCTTTGTCTGATGCTGACGAGATTAACTCAGGTCCATTGATGATAGTTGGGATAGAGCACACGCTTCTGTTCAGGATTCTGTTTGCAATTTGCCAAAACTGGTGGGAACCAAGCCGCTGCTCAGCTACTTTGGACTTGACGGACTGAGCATACAACTCTCTTGCGTTCTTTATTACTTTCTTACAATGGTTGCTGGCAGTCCTAAAAGCGGCTTTAGTTTCCATACATCTATTACGTTGGAAGCAGTGGAAAAAGTGATTTCTGTGCGCAATAGCAGCAGCACATTCTGGAGAAAACCATGGCTGGCTGTTAGATTTTTGCTATGAAGCTATATTAATATTTTATACACACACATATATATATATATATATATATATATATATACTAGCGGACAAAAATCTAGGACAGTTTAGTTTTTTTCAATTTCTCCAGAACATTCGGGGGATTATAACTAAACTTACACACATTTAGCATATCTGTTATGTTGATATACTGTATTAATTACACTTCATTATAAAGGATAGAAAAAAGTTATGAGAATTTCAATTTTTTTTTTTAAATTAAAGTAGCCAAAACCGTGAGAGAAAGAAAATAAATTTAAAAATAATAACATTGAAACATAAAAACATTGAAATACCAAAATTGGTGGACACACATTTAATATCTAGTGAACAAGCCTTTATTTTCTATAACCGCAGCTTCTACTGCAAAATTGAATGAGATGGCGACATTCATCACGTGAAACTTTCGCCCATTCTTCTTTAAGTTTTAGCCACAAATCTTTAGTATTGATAGAGTTTCTTGCACTCACATGGTTCCCCAAAGTAGATCATAGATTTTCAATGGCGTTTAGGTCCGGACGTTGAGGAGGCCAATCCAAAACATCCACATTTTGCTCATTCAAAAATTCCATTACATGCTTAGCCTTGTGGCAGGGGGCTTTATCCTGCATGAAAATAGTTGGTTGGTTGTTTTGTTTTACGGCATATCAACCCTTTTCAGGTTATTTAATGCCGAATCTGGTGATTTTGAAGAAAGATTTTTTAATATAGTATATTTGTTTTTTAAGTCGTATTCTATTTAACCCATAGTTGGGACCCTAACAGGTGCTACCTCTCCGGGTCAGAGTGGACCTGGGAGCAATGGCAATTAAAGGGTGGTTCCACACTCCCTAAGGCCTGCAAGGTGGGGCCTCACCATCGGATATAGTTTAAGGTCTTATCCAGGACTGCATGAAAATAGGTTTTTCACACTCAGAATTTCGAAGTATTGGGATGACATGATCTCTCAACAAGTTCTTGTATATTGTTCCATTAACTCTTGTGTTTAGACGGACCAGATCAGTCGTTCCTTCCCAAGAAATCATTTCAAAACAACCATTATGCTACCCTCACCAAACTGAACCATTTTCTTTGTGCAGTTTTTATTAAATCTTTCGCCAGCAAACCTCCTTATAAATTTCTTCCGGTCAGATCCATATACATTAAACTTACTTTTATCAGAAAAAAATACATTTCGCCTCTGATCATCTGTCCACAATACATGCTCTTGAGCAAAGCTTAATCTGAGTTTCTTGTTCTTCTTGTTTATCAATGGTTTCTTAGCTGATGATCTCACAAACAGACCAATTTCATTCAGGCGTCTTGATACTGTTTTACGAGACGCTTTGATGTTATGATAGGTATGTAGTTCATGAGAAATGCTGGCAGCTTTCTGAAACCTATCGTTCAGTGCCATCTTCTTAATCAATCGATCTTGTCTAGGAGAAGTTATTTGAGGTTTGCCATTTCTCTTTGGTGATAGAATTTTCCCAGTATTCTTGAAATCCTTTATAACTCTCCCAATGGTATTTTCGACAGCTTCAAATCATCAGCTACCTTTCATATTTAATGATTTTCCCCATGAAGTTTAATAATTAATTTTTTGACGGAAACATCAATTTTAGGTGTCATAATGATGTTAGAACTGGCTGCAATGACTACAAAGTGACGTAATCGATTTATTCTTCATTTTCGTACTTAAAAAAGTGGAAAAACTGACTACACAGTCCACAATAAATTATTTTCTTTGCTTTGTCCCATGGTTTTAGCCACTTTAATTTAAAAAAAAAAAATTGAAATGCTCATATTTTTTTCTATCCTTTATAATGAAGTGTAATTAATACAGTGTATCAACATAACAGATATGCTAAATGTGTGTAATTTTAGTTGTAATCCCCCCAAATATTCTGGAGAAATTGAAAAAAAAAACTAAACTGTCCCAGATTTTTTGGCCGCTAGTGTGTGTGTGTGTATATATATATATATACTAGCAAAAGTACCCGTCGTTGACTAGGTTCAAAAACAGCCTACAGAAAATGGACTCTAATTTATGAAAGTATGATAGGTTATGAAAAGGAAGGGTTGTAAAGAGATAGCTTCGAATTTGGGGATATCAAAACCAAAGCAAAATATGATGAAAGTAAAAATAAAATAGATAAATCCCATAATTTATTATACCATACCTGTTCATACTGAAACACTTATCACAATATTCTGTGGATCTATATTAAAAAACCTTGTTAAACTTTGTGACATATTTCCATTCTATGGAGGTCAGGCATGAACGAACACCCTATAATTTTATTATACCATATTTCTTCAAACTGAAACATAATTATCAAAGTATACTTACAGAGATAGATATGAAAAGTTTTTATTAAACTTTGTGCCTATTTCCATTCTATGGAGGCTAGGCGTGAACGCAGACCCCACAATTTTATTATACCATCCTTATTTAAGTTAAAACATACTTATCAAAGTATTATTACGTACATCTATATCAAAAACACTTGTAAACGTTTTTTTTAATTTTTTTAATTTTTTATTTCCATACTTTATGTACGCAGACCCCACAATTTTAATGAATCATCATTATACCAGATCAAACATACCCATTCCTGTGTCTCGATACATCTTCTATCATTATATGCAATCAGTTTTCTATATTAGTCAACCATATAGGAGCCTATTCGTGACCAGACACACACACACATAGACGTTCAGCTTTATATATAATTTGGATTAATGATCTCAACATTAGTTAACGATGTCCTCCAAGGCATGTGTACACAGTGTGATGTTATATGGAAGTGTAACTTAATCAGTAAGGATTAAGGGCATGTGTTGCATAGAGAGAAACGATGTGTAGAGGTCCTCAGATGCCAGAAAACTTATTCTAAAAGCTTCTTTCTAAGATCGCTTGCTTTTAGAATTTTCCCTGAGCTTCCTGTTAACCCGATTGTACAAACATGCAGAAATTTAAATGTAATGTAAACAAACATCTTTTTGCCCAACTCCCCACTTAGGACGTAGCCTCTATATTTGGTTCCTAATCACAATCATCTCTTATGCCTTAGTGGCAATATGCCTTGTTTGGAATAAATAAAAGAAAAAAGAAAGCAAATATAGGAATTTCCACTTTTAACAAAAAAAAAAAAAAAATTAAAATTAATATTATGATCAGAATTTTTTAAACAATTAAAAGAAGAAACATTAAAAAAATTCTTTTTCTTTTCCTTTTTTCAGTCTAGGCGTCAGCCATTAGTGAACTTGCAATTTGTTCTATTTTTCTTATCAATTTTTTTATTCTTCCAATCCAAGAATTATGTTAGTTCATTTAAAAAATGGCGACCATTTTAAACTTGTAGCAATTATATAATTACAATCTATTTTCTTTTGCATTTGCATATTCTTACTTGCAGAGTGATTGATGTTCAGTCAAAGTACTCCTGCTCAAATCTTTCTTACGATTTATGAACAGCCAGAGTTTAAGTATCGTGTTGACAATATGTCATATCCCTTTCTCACCTCCCTTGGACAAGAGGCGACATAAAAAACCTGAATTCGATCTTGCTTCTGTAGCAACCATGATGCCCAGTTGGAATAAATACCCGGCAGGAACATTTCGCAGTGATCACCGCTTTGAAACACTAATGCGTATGAAGAAAGCATAGGAATAGGACGTCGTGATGCGACCACCACATGCATAAAACAAAAGGAACTATGTTACACTTCCTCATGTATGAATACAGTAAACAAGGCTGGAACATTCGAGAAAGCCTGTATATAAAGATTTGCCTGCCAAAATCAAATCAGTTTCCTCTTCGATTTCTCCGATTCAACACGTGTTGAGAAAACTTTGTCTGTGGGAGACGTTAAAACCCCCGTCATGATTTTACGCGCTACAGGCATGACCTTTGATACCTAACGTGGAAATTTACTACCTCGAGTGAGGATTTAAATCTCCTTTTAAACAATCTTATTTCAAACTATTGTTCTTATGATATGAACGCGCACACACGTACTGGTTTATGATTTATGGACTGTTCTTCTCAAAAATAGCCACATGGACTTTAAGCCCGCGTGCAACACACGCATCAAACAAAAATCAGTAATCTCAAGCCTCGTGCTATTCTCACTAATCCTTCATGAACATTTCACAGAAGAAAACACTTATGTTGAAACAATTTAAACTAATATTCTTCACACACGAACCAAATGTTCATTATTTTGTATAATGAATTCACCGATTACAATTGGTGAATCCACCATGAATTCGGAATCTGATGGACGCTTAGACAGAATACGGACCGCACACTTCAAATAACATCACTAATAAAAAAATTTGTATTCCCACAAACTACCCACATTTCTCATAAAATTTCTTATGAGTTTTGTATATAAAAAAAAATTTTTTTAAATCGTGGATCACTTTATAAAAAAATTAACGTGTAAGCTGAAGACAATGTTACCAAAAAGAAGCAAACGGATTCTGAAAGGAAGAAATGAAAAAGGAAGAAAACTGATCTTTCTTTTCAAGTCATCTAATACGATGTCAGTAAATCAACGACGTGTGCAAATAATGACCTTCTTACAAACTAGCAACACTGGTCTCAATAAAGTAGCAGTTTATGTCAATAATCGCTCAAAAATTGAAAATTAAACCAAACCTCTACACCCTCTTCCAAAAATAACTGGTTTATTTTTCAGCTAATTCCATAAGTGTCATGAATGGTTCATTTTATTCTTGCTACACTGTAATCATGTAATTAAAATTTTGCAGACGAAAAATTGGGAGACAACAAGTCAAGGAGAATTCCCCTTTTTAACATATTGTGAGCTAATGTCACTAAATTAGGGTTTGTGTGGGATATAAAAAAATAAATCTATGTAGGCATTAAAAATGTTTCTTATCTTAAACATTATAAGAAGTCATTTTGAGTAAAAATTTAATTTATTTGACCCATCTAAACTCGAAAAATGGACGATTAAAATGTGTAATGAAATGCATGAAAAATATTCTAGATGGATGACACCTGCAATTTCGTAGAGCAAACTAGCAGCGTTGACCTTGCGATCAAAAACCAAGATCCAGTGAGATAAAATGAACTGAAGCAAACCTTTCTCATGCGCAAAGAACTTCAAATAACACTTTGTGATATCAAAATATGTAAATGTGTGATATGAAATAAAACAAGCCCCCCCTCAGCCTAATTTCGATATGACACGTAAGTATGTAATAATGTTTTCCCCTGAAATGCATTGGTTTAAAAAAAATTACCAATCTACACAAGCATCAACGCTGAAATACTGTTTCTAAAGAAAAATATAAGGGAGATAACCTTCAAGTAATTTTAAAGCGTTTATATTGTCTGCACGTATGATATTGACATTGACATATTTTAACTTGGGTGAATTTATTCAGTTTTTAACTCGCCTTAATACGTTTATTTGGTTGGAAAAACATATAGTGTCGAGCGTTAGGTGAGAACAAGAAAAATTACCATGAATTGACACTTAAATATTCAAAGTTTTGATAATGACTTAAAAATACAAAAATATGCAAAATACTATTAGAAACTCTAACCCACTATATGTTAATGTGACATATATTGGATTTCTAACAGTATTTTGTTTTATTTTTATTTTTAAGTCATTTTCAAAACTTTAATTATTTAAGTGTCATTTTGCAACCATTTTTCCTGTTCTCACGTAATGCTCGACACTATTTGTTTTTGGAACCAAATAAACGTTTTTAGAGCAAGTAAGACCACTAAAAACTTTTCCAGATATGTAGAAAAGTAACTTATCTTGCCTTTGATAATATTTATTTGTTATGTAATTGAAGTTTTGACCATTTTTCAAATTGCTGTGGATTGTAAAACAAATCTAAAATTTGTTATACAAAAATAATTTTTTTTAAGGTAATACTTGAATACTATAAAGCTATATACTCAACTGACAGAGCATAATTTTTTAAAACCAATTGCACCTGCCTTTTTTTTATTTTTTACAGCCTGCAAAAGTTCAAAGAAGAAAAACATAAGAGATATCACTTTTTTTTAAAAAAAATCTTTGTACAGGGTTTTTCAAGTCAACCAAAATAACATAATATTCAAAACCTCTTCCTCTGATTCATCCAGTTAAGTGATCCATTGGGGATAAAAAAATTTTTTTTTTCACTTAAATGAACATTTGAGTATCTATGTATCTCACAGAAATGAAGTGTCAGCCATAGGAAGAGGCTTCCTTGTTTACTTAACGAAAAAGATAAATAATGGAAATAATGCTGCAAATTTGTTTCAACAGACAGACTGGCACCTCACAAGCCAAAAGGACACACTAATCTATAAAGTAATATTGCCTTTTTTGTGGATTGGTAAAACGGTCATAAAAGCATCTAACGAGCCTCCTCTACCATTTCTGCTTCATCATTAAAACCTTCCATGCTTCTGACAATTTTCATCCCAATAAAAATTTACTTTGATTAAATCTCATTCATGAAAATATCTCAACTTTTTTTTTTTTTTTTTTGTATTGGAGGGTCACCACTTCTCAAGGTCAGAAGACTACTCTATAATAAGGATTAATAAGTGTGAGATGGTGAGACAACTCCATGGTGACCAATAATTGTTGGGCTTAGTTATTTAAAAGGACAGGTCAACAAGAACATTCACATTAGACTTAAAAACTACCATGTTATAGTCAGTTAGGAAGCAGCTCCGTGATGTCTTGTTCTACATAAATGTACTTTGAATAAATTTCAATCACGAACATATCGAATCCATATTCACATTTCATTTTTTTTTTCATATCCAAACAATGAGAAAATAAGTGGTATTATTTGTCTTAACAAAAAAAAAAAAAAAAAAGAAGAGTACTCTGACTGCTCCTTTCTCAGCATACATTACAAACCCAACCAATTATCAAATTGGTGGCCATTTTGAAGAAATAGGTGCAGCACTGCAGCAGTCATAAACACCGACATTCATTTCACTGCAGGAGAAATCACCCATATAATGAGGTGATTTGGTCATAGTAGGATCAATCAGCTTCCAAAAAGTGCATTAATTTCAATCGTCCCTTGAAAAACTACTTAAGCTCCTTTGGGAATCACAGACAACAGTCCAGGAGAGTATTTCCTAAGATCAACAAAGAAGGATGTCTCCTTTCCTCTCTTCTACCTTTGTTTACTAGACACTAAAACACTGGCTATCTTCACTTGAAGACAAAATACGGGTATACTTTCAGGAACCCACAAACTTTCTTACTTAATTCTTTTCTTCACTTTGACATTACCTTAACTTTTCCCAACTTGAATAATTACTGTTCATTGTTTATGAAAAAAGGTTTCGTTTTTCTTCCGTTTAACGTTCATCTTCTTTTCATGCCGAGACAGGTTCTGGCAATATTGATTTTTCTCATTCACATGCCTCTATCGGGCCACCTTCAATAAACTGCCTTTTTTTTTCTTGTTCTTTTTTTTATACCATATAAGTTTGGGTTTTTTTTTCAGGGATTGTTTTATAATTAAAATTTATTACAATTTGCTGAAATAATTTTTAAATGAAAATTGAATATCAAGCAAAAATGGATTTTTTTTTTTACTTGATTACTGAAAACCATCAAATAATAAATTAAAAACCTTATTTATTTATTTAAATTTTGCACAATTGTTCATCATCATCATCATAATAATAATAATAATAATAATAATAATAATAATAAAAAGCTCCTTGAAAATAACTTTTATATTATTATCTCTTGTGAAATAATGTTTTGTTATAAAATTTCGTTTTTTTCCCAAAATTCATTTACAAAACTTCATACCTGGTGCTCCTTCTATTCTAATGTTTTATTTATTTTCATTTCTATGCATACCATACTTTGGAGTAATCGCGCTAACTAGCTAAAAATGCATTTTTGGCAACCATCTATATATAAATTTTCCTACAGTCTGTCTGTGTGTTTATCTCTGCCTACAGACAACCCACCCAGGCAAATTAGGTACCGAAATGAAGCTTATGACCCAGCGGATGTTTTAGTGATATTTATATATGTTTGGTGTATGAAAATATTTTAAAAAAAAAACAATATGCAAAAAAATGCAAAAAGGCAAAAAAGTCACATTTTTAGTGTGTTCTCAATCCCTGGATCTATATATCTATATACCTATATATCTGTGTCTATATGTGTCTGACAGAACTTTCTGCAGGGGAGGAATGTCAAGAATACAAATGAATCACCAAGATGAAAAATTTGTCGCGTGGAATCATCGCCAATTCCCAGTGAGGCCTGCCTTCGCCATGACAATCAATAAAAATCAAGGCCAGACGCTGAGCAAATGGGTGTATGGCTGGAAGAACCGACTTTCACCCATGGTCAACTGTATGTAGTGTTATTGCCGATAAGAAACCTACACGATCTGATCTTTGCTCTGAAAAAAAGTGACTGTAAAAAAACGAGGAACGTGGTGTATAAAGAAATCCTATAACTTCAAATACTTTCGTGTTGAACACTTCCTTGCTGTTGTTGTTACTTTCATGTAAATAAAAATTGTGTAAATACACTCTACTTACTCGCTTTTCTTTCACAATATGCAGCCATCTGGCTGCAATGGGGGCTACTTGTGTATATAAAGACCCCTTTTTTTTAGTTGGCACAATTACCCCAAAGTATGGTACATATTATATTTTCTTCCTTCGTTAAAACACAACTTTCATTTTTTTTTCACAACTCCATAGAAGTAAACAAGTATATTGCATTCTTTCAACGTAAATATCTCTGACAAACTAACCAGCTGTAAATTCCTATCTCTTCAATATAAAGATCCCCAGATACGGGAAAACTTTTTATTCTACTTTCCTTTCTCAGACTGCTAGACTTTAGAATTTGATTTCTGTATCCTGATTCCCTACTTTTACTAAGCTGCACAAGTTTAAATGTAATGTGAACAGATATCTTGCTGCTCAATTTCCCACAGTCCCAAATAGTAGCCCCTCATGCCTTGTTTGGGGTGAAAAAGAGTAATAAAAAAGAAAGCTTCTTCCTAGGATCGCTTGCTTTTAGAATTCTCTCCTTGCTCCTTGTTATCCCAGTTGTATAAACATGCAGAAATTTAAATGTAATGTAAACAAACATATTGCTACTCAACTCCCCCGATGTTTCTTATAAATCTGGCCCCTAATCACAATAGTCTCTTAAGTTTCAGTGGCAATATGCCTTGTTTAGAATGAATTTAAAAAAAAAAGAAAAAAAAGAAAAAAAAAAGAAGTATAGGGACATCCACTTCAATAATTGAAATTAACCCAATCTAATATTTAACAACTAAACAACGAAAATTATTAATATTACTAGCTGTACACGATCACGCATTGCTGTGGCTGAAAACAAACAAAAGATAATAGGCAAAATGTACGATTCTTATGTACATGTTTTCAATACCTGTGGATATTACTTTTGCCATGTAGCAGTACTGAAAATATCCAAACTGCATGCAAAACGATAATGTATAAGTTAATAATTAAAGGGAACAGTTCTCACGAGAAATAGAAATGCAAGTTATTTCTCATGTATTTACTGCAAACGTCACGTGACAAAACAGAAATGGCCGCCGAAAGCATTTGTTTTATTGAATCATAGAATGCATAAATTGACGAAAGGATTAACGTATTATAATGATGTTTCTAAATAGAAATCAACTTTTTACAATAATGAAGAAGTACCACGGCTCTCCAAATTGTAGATCCATGGTAATCTCGAGAATCAAGTAAAGATGGTAGTTTCCTGTTGCTTTCCATCTTCATTCTTGGGGGTATTTCCCCTTGGGAGTTAAATGCACCCCCCTCCACCCCAGGCAGCAACCTGGAAATTTCTATGATTCAGCGTGGTACATACAGCATCTAACCTTCCCACATGATCACCCATCTGGTATTGGCCAGACTCATCATTGCTAACTTTGGTTCTGGCGAGAACCAGTGTGATAATTTGATTTGATTGTGCTGTATAAGAACTCCTTATGTGTACAAAAAAACAAAAAACAATAATAATAATAATACAAACCCCACACTCAGAAGTAAGATCTAAGTGTTCCGGCAGATGTTCCTTCATTGACCAACATGAGAAATCCGGTCAGCATCTACAAATGTTGGCTCTTAATTTCAGGAATAAGATCATAGACCCAGGACAGGTAAGTTCTCTAATTTTAACACAGACCAACCGAAAAAACAATATAAAAAAAAAAAAATGGCCCACAAAAGCGAAATAGGCTAGTAATGTGAAAATTATACAGGTAATTAGAAAAGAAAAAAATTTTTGACAAATTTTTATCATCCTCATTAGTTTACCCCTTAAAAAATTAGATTCTACTTTTGGTGGCAGCGGGAACAGTTAGTGGTAAAATAGAAATGTTTAATGTCTAGTGATGTTTTTCTACTTTCAAGATAAATTAAAATATGAAAGTAAAATGAAATAAAAATATGAAAGTAAAATGAAAGTATGGAGGAAAAGGAAGGCATACTGTATGTATATCTAAGCTAACTCTAACATGAAGTAGAAATAAGCCTAACCCTAAAATGAAGTAGAAATAAGCCTAACCCTAAAATGAAGTAGAAATAAGCGATTTAGCCGAAAGTGAAGATCGAGGTTTTCTTTTTTTTGTTTTTATTTTCTGAAACCAGGTACAATTCAGAAATTTGTTAAAAATATTTTCGAAAAAAAATGGTATTTTCATTTATCATTAACTAGCCAAGAAGTGAGTACTTATTTTATGTTAAATTTGTGGGAACTCGTGGCAGAGTCACCACTTATAGGATGTGAGATCAGTAGGATATCCAATTTATAATTAGGGTCTTATCAATTTTTGGGACCGTGGTTGTGTGTGTTGCAATCTATTGCTGTCGAAAGTAGGAATATATCCATGGGATCATTAAAGGCAAATTTAACGAGATCACAAAGTTTGATAGAAAGGTTTCACCAATCCACATCCTTACGTAAAAAAAAATGAAAATAAACTCTGGAAAATAAGGACACTTGACAAAGAACACGAAATAACAGTACATGAAATAAACAACATTTGTTTACGTGCTATGAATATTAGTTTAAATTGTTCCAACATAAGTGTTTTTTTGTGTTGGATGTTCATAATGAAGGATTAATGAAATTAAGATTTTGTGAGATTAGCAGGAGGTTTGAAATTACTGTTTTTTTATGATCAGAATGTCACACGTGGCTTAAAGTTAATGTGGCTACTTTCTGAGAAAAACAGTCCATAAATCATGTGTGTGTGTGTGTGTGTGCGTATTCATATAGTAAGAACAGTAACTCAAAATAAAATCATAAGACGTGAGTCCTTGTTATATGTGGTAATTTTCCATGATGGAGTTTGGTTTTGTAGCATTTTCAGTGATGCTGTTTTACGTCAGAAGGAAAGCTGATTCTTCACCAGGTAAATCTTTATATACAGGTCTTCTCGAACGTTCCAGCTTGTTTACTGTATTTCTACATGAGGAAATGTAACATAGTTCCTTTTGTTTTATGCGTGCGATGGTCACATCACAACGTCATGTTCTTATGCGTTCTTCGTATGCGTGGGCGTTACAAACGGTGATAATTATGAAAACTTCCTACCGGGAATTTGTTTTGGCTGGGCATAATGGTTGCTAAAAATTTATATAAGAAAGTGATTCCATACATCGCCACCAAAAAGTAGGATCTGGGCTTTTTTTTTTTTTTTTTTTAGTTTTTTTTTTGTTCACATGTACGTGCAGTACTCTCACCCCTATATTTTTTTTATTTTCATGTTTTTTTTTCAATGGATTATTATCAAATACAGACTAGTCTGTACTTGTTTAGTTTAATCAAGAAAAATGAAAATATTGAAAAAAAAAATTATATTGTACGTACCCATTATGGAATTAAGTTCTCATAAAAAATTGAACTTAATTTGATCAAGTAGTTTTTTTTTGTTTTTCTTTTTAACAGAAGAAAATCAAATTTTAATGAGATTGATCATATCCCAGCCATCTTACCTATTTCATGGCTGAGGAGGGGGTGCCTTTAAATAAAAAAGGGATTAACAAAGGACAAAATGAAAAAGGGATAAAAAAGAAAGAGGAACTTTGTAAAATAAGTGAAAAAAATAAATAAAATATTTATTTAGGTATTTTTTCTGCTCATGTTTCAAAATAATCTTGTCAAATTTTGACAAACTTTAAGCGGTGATTGAGTTATCTCCCTTGGCATCCCTTCCTCCTCATCTGCGAAATAGGCAAGATTGTGGGATACAATCGATCTTATTACAATCTGATTTTTCTCTATAAAAAACAAAAGAAAAAAAAATTGATAAAATTAAGTGAAAAAAAAACCCCATGAAAACGTCAATATTTAAATGTTTGTAGGGGTGTTCAGTTTCTAATTCAACATTCTAGTAAATCGAGCACCCATTTTAGAACCATGTAACATTTTTTAGGCCAAATTTCGTAAATTTAGCTTTCTCAAGCAGTTTAGCCTTTTTTGAATTTTGTTTGGAATTCGCACTTTTCCGACTATTTTATGTACATATTTCTGGTTATCTTCAAATTTTGTCTCCCAACACTTACAATGGCAGACCTACATGAGAGTGCCCACCCGCTAAAAATGTGCGTTTTTCACCTTTTTTTTTTTTAAAGTTTTTTCTGACGATTATCATAGATTACAGACTTTAGTATCATATTAACAGAAAAAATTTTGAAAAAAAAACAAAAAGAAGAAATGAATGACTTTTAAGAAGGGGTTCTAATCACGTGACATGCTGGTAAAGAAATGGATAGTAAGTCAGGTAGCAATGAAGTAGAACGTTATAACGAGAAAGTGAACCCCCATCTTAAAAGTCATTAAATTTATTTTTTCCAAAATTTTTTCTGTTAATATGATATTTATAATCGCTGAAAAAAGTTTTTAAGAAAGTGTAAAACATACATGTTTTAGACGGTGGACACTCTTGTAGAGGTATGTAGCAGAAACAAATGTGACTTTTTTCTTTCTTGAATCAATGCCTCTCCCCTGTGCTATTCGGCCACATCTTGACCAGTCAGGGGTACGGCGCATTGATACTTCCTATCCCCAAAGGAAATCGGCCAGCATCCGGTTTGAAGAAGAGCAACTCATTCTTATGCAGAGAGACACCAAACAGAACGGACCTCCTTTTCTTCTCTCTCTCTCTCTCCACCTCGGTGTTATCTCTACGGTATCAACGATTCCAGTGGAATAACTACCGCGATAATACCGAGTGCTGGAGTCCAGCTTTCTACAAGGAAAATACCACATTCTCCTCAATAAACCTTTTCTGTGTTACATTTTATGAAGTTGTTGCGTTTGTCATTTCAGAAGCTTGTATCGAATTATTTATTTTATTAGGGTGTGCCCTAAAAGCATTACTAACCCTATAATGGTGACCGCGACGTGATATACAAGCATTCTGAATGGCGAGCCTTCATTTTTCATAAAAGGTCACAGAAAAGGTTTATTGAGGAGAATGTGGTATTTTCCTTGTAGAAAGCTGGACTCCGACACCTGGTATTATTGCGGTAGTTATTCCAGTGGAATCGTCGATACCGCAGAGATAACACCGAGGTGGAGAGAGAGAGAAGAAAAAGGAGGTCCGTTCCGTTTGGAGTCTCTCTGCATAAGAATGAGTTGTTCTTCTTCAAACCGGATGCTGGCCGATTTCCTTTGGGGATAGGAAGTATCAATGCGCCGTACCCCTGACTGGTCAAGATGTGGACGAATAGCACAGGGGAGAGGCATTGATTCGAGGAAGAAAAAAGTCCCATTTGTTTCTGCTACAGGTCTATTAATAGGAAAAATGTTTGGTATACTTACATGTGTGCACAAGTTCTAATACAATAAATCGATCCCCCATATTGGAACTACTCAACAAGAACACGCACACCCCTTTTACATAAAGTATTTTTCATTTATCAATTTAAGGGTAATAATTAATGATCAATGTGCACTAGAGTACCAACTAAAGACTTACCTTCAAAAAGTTGATTTTTAGGGGTATCTGGCTCTCTATTCTGTTTTCACTGGTCACCATGTTTGTCTTTGCACACACATTCAATTTGTTGAATTGTAACAAAGCATGGATGCCTGTAAATGTATGAGAAATGATGTCACTGGTGGGATGGATAATTAAAAAAAAGAAAAACAAAGATCTCGAGGAAGACAAAATAATATTCAAGAACTTTGTCTTTCTCTTGTTTTATTATCCTCCCCTACTCCTACCGATAATGTCATTTCTCTACACAATGTTACAGAATGTGTGCGCTAAAACAAACATGGTGACCAGTGAAAACAATATGTAATACAGACCCCCAATGCCACTAAAAAATCAACTTTTTAAAGGTAAGATTTTAGCTGATAGAACACATTCATTACCGTTAGATTGTAAATGTCGGGTGACGAAACTTGAAGATAACTATAAATCTATCTATACATCTATAAAAGTGAACGTGTCTGTGTATCTGTCTGTCTGCATGTCTGTCTGTGTGTGTACATTTCCCTACACAATAACTCTGTCAATTTAAATTCTACAGACTCAAAATTTGATATACAGGGTACTGAGATTTGGAAAAATCTATGTGATCGGTTTTCGGCCAGGAATTTGGCTGTTAAGGGGTCAAAGTTCAACGATTTGACCTTTGAGAACTCTACCAAACTCCTCCGCCAATTTTGGGTATAAACACTTGAAATTTTAGATATAGGTTCCTTGGACATGGATCTAACTTAATAGCTTGATTTGAGCCCAAAACAATAAATGTTAAGGGGTCAAAGTTAAAAAAATTGACTGCTTTTTTTTTTTCCTCAACATACACCTCCAAACTACCTGGACAACGCTGGGCTGAAATGCTAGTATGTATATAAAATAATTGGAGAAAGTGCGCGAGCCGTTTCTAGTCTCACACAAAAACACGCGTTCACATTTCAAGCCATATTACTTGTCATATACATACATGCACACAAACATACGTGTGTACGTCCACACACTTACATGTATTCATGTTCGCATACATACACTCACATTCACATGTATACACACACACTAACGTATGCACAGATGGACGCCGTCACTTCCCTTTCAAAGGAAATCCACACATGCACAAAAGACCACTGGAAACACCTATAAAAGAAAGAGCAATAAGCGGCTTCTTCCTTTTCGGACCAGCTTTCGAGCTGTGCGGTCTAAGAACTGGCAGTGTGCCTTTTTGGCATGCGCACGCGCGTACCTCACACCACTTGCTACTATGTGGGACAAAAAGCTAACAAACAGTACGTACACTTTATACGCTTTCTATCTCCATAACCTGGATTGACATTCTCACTCTTTCTCTCTCTCTCTCTCTCTATATATATATATATATATATATATATATATATACACAACTTGTCCCTGAGAATACCTTCATGTAGCTGACTGCTAACTGATGTACACCCTCTATACTTTGTCTTTGTCTACACACTGGACTATCATTCTCATTTCTACTATATTACTAACTTCTCTTCCCACGCGCGAACAAACGATTGTGAGATGAACACACATTTCCTTTTCTTTCTACACCACCAGTCCCGCAACAAACGATGGTTACACCTGCGCAGACATGAACACATGTTATACCCATTCTTTCTACAAACGATGGTGACCCCGTTATTTTAAAATGAAATGGATGAGTTTTAACGAAACACTCATACACACACACAGACACTCTCTCTCTCTACAACAATAAACTTTCCCTCTCACCAGCTAACAACAAGAGACACACGCCAAAGTATAGACCTTTCTTCTCACCAGCTAACAACGAGAGACGCACGCCAAACTAAACACGTGTAGTACCCTTATCTGTCATTTATTTCTTCACGAATTGAATCCTGGTTCATTTAATTCAATTTAATACGTACTTCGTCTCTTTCTCAATTCAATTCATTTTCCCTATTTTCCACCACCACCACAAATTGGTGACACCCGAACGTGAGAGGAACACGCATTTCCTTCTATACCCTAGACCGCTACAAAATGGTGACACCCGAACGCGAGAGGAACACACATTTCCTCCTATGCCACAAGTTCACAACAAACCACCGACCACGACTAGACGTGAAACGAACAAGCATGGTGACCCTACCTTTTTTAAATTAATTGTTTTGAGTGAGACGTGCATTTTATTTGATAAAGAAAAAAACGAACTTTTAACAAAGAAAAACAAGTGAACCACTACCGACAGGAATAACTACTACAAACAACAATGATGACACCCCTCGTCAGAGTCGGCAGAAAACAAACACGGAGCTGTCGACTTCATACCGAATTTTTTTTTTTAAATTCGAGCTTGACAAACATTTTTCACGGTTTCCTGACATTACCGTGCAACAAACGCGAGGAGCAAAATCACATAGGCCTATACACATTCCCTCCCGCACAGCAGACGCAACAACAAAGAAACAATTACAGGACATCCCTATCAACACATAGGCAGAAGTTGAATCAACAATACGAGTTGAGATGCACCACGCACACTGATAAACTCACAACTTGGAAGTTTCGTTGACAGCCGGCAACCACATTCACAAATGCACAACAAGTGCCCGTACAGACAATGTACACACTACCATAGAATCACTTGCGAAGACACCATCAACACAAAAAAAAATTTTCCTTCCAAACGAACAATTCACTTCACTGTCCAAGCAACTCGTTGCACATGTCAGCACACAAAAAACAACCAAACAAATATCACCCTAAAAAAAGAGTAAACGCCTTTCTGCACGTAAGTAAATACTTTTTTTTACGAACACACTCTGTTTTTGACGGTTTTTTTTAAGCAACCACACCAACAGCAAAAAACAGGATGTAAAGTCAATTGCCGAAAACATTACTTACAAAAAATATATATATATATATATATATATATATATATATATATATATAAATATATATACACTGCATATATTTTTTTTTTCCAAGGAAGGGGAGTATTGCGCGAGCCTTTTCTAGTCTCACACAAAAACACACGTTCACATTTCAAGCCATATTACTTGTCATATACATATGCACACACAAACATATGCGTGCACGTCCACACATGTACATGTATTCATGTTCGCGTACATACACTCACATTCACGTGTATACACACACACACGCTAACGTATGCACATGTACGCACAGATGGACGACGACACTTCCCTTTCAAAGGAAATCTACACATGCACAAAAGACCACCGGAAACATCTATAAAAGAAAGAGCAATAAGCGGCTTCTTCCTTTTCGAACCAGCTTTCAAGCTGTGCAGTCTACGGACCGACAGCGTGCCTTTTCGGCATGCGCACATGCGTACCTCACGCCACTTGCTACTATGTGGGACAAAAAGCTAACAAATAGTACGTACACTTTATACGTTTTCTATCTCCATAACCTGGACTGGCATTCTCACTCTTTCTCTCTCTCTATATATATATACAACTTGTCCCTGAGAATACCTTTGCGTAGCTGACTGATAACTGATGTCAACCCTCTATCTTTTCCTTTGTCTTTGTCTACACGCTGGACTATCATTCTCATTTCTACTATATTACTCACTTCTCTTCCCACACGCGAACAAACGATAGTGAGATGAACACACATTTCCTTTTCTTTCTACACCACCAGTCCCGCAAAAAACGATGGTTACACCCGCACGGACATGAACACATGTTATATCTAAAACATTCATTCTTTCAACAGTAAATAAACGACGTTTATCTTATCCATCAATTGAGTTTTTGTTTCCTTCAATTCCATTCGTTTCATTATTTTCTTTTGTAACGGGATTAGGATTTATATATCCTAGTCCTCTACAAAAGCAAAATAAAAAAAGGGCAAACTGCTAACAAAAAAGGTTAAATTTGCGAAATTTGGCCCCAAAACATTGAGTGGTTGTAAAATGGGTGATCGATTTGGATTAGAAACTGAGCACCCCCTACAAGTATTTAAATATATAGGTATTAAATCTTTTATTCAGGCTAAAAATACAATGTAATTCAATGTGAACAAAAAACTTAGGCCCAAGGCAAACTCAAAAGGGGGAAAAAGTGGGGCGAGGGGGGTCGCTGGTCATCCTTGTCACTCCAGAACTATACTACAATAGACTTTCCTCCTCACCAGCTAACAGCGAGAGACGCACACCAAACTGGATTGACTTTCTCTCTTTCTCTCTCTACGACAATAGACTTTCCTTCTCACCAGTAAACAGCAAGAGACGCACGCCAAACTAAACACGTGTAGTACCCTTTTCTTTCACTTGTTTCTTCACGAAATAAATCCTAGTTCGTTTAATTCAATTTAACACGTTCGTTTCTTTCTCACTTCAATTCATTTTCCCTAATTTGCACCACTTCAACAAATTGGTGACACCCGAATGCGAGAGGAACACGCATTTCTTTCTATACCCTAGACCTCTACAAATTTATTCAACTTCAAAATTTAGCTGAATTGGTTACCTTGCCGTGAAAACATTTTTCATAACTTTTTTTTTCACGTGTACAAATATTTTTTCCTTTATGAAATTAACTTTAGTCTCTAATCTTTCAAATACAATCAAAAGGTAGTCGGAAACCTACAAAAAAAATTATGATAAATCAGCTTTCAAAACTAGGTCCCCCCCCCCCATATGCCCGTACCTATCTTTTCATCTCTTTAGAATGGAAATAAGTTGCTTATGTATTTTTGGTACCGCGCTATCTTAAAATAGATTTTTTCAGGTTAAACTGAGGTTTCACGATATCTTTTTAATTAAATTGTTAGATGGAAGCACAGAATAGTTACAAAACTCTCCCCATGTTTAGAATGGCTATCGAAATAACGTTATTTCAGCAGTCAGCACCGTACCATAAGCAAGTAGAGAAATAAAATTAAAAGAGAAAATGTATCGGGCCATATTCAATAGGGGACTATTTCACTATTTCACCGCCGGTGAATGTGCCACATTTTCTTTATTATTTTTTTTTTAGGTTTCTTTCTCGTTTACAAGTTTTTAAAATAAAAGCGATTATCCGCGCCCAAACACACTAGCCTCTTCCGATGATTCGCTAACGTTGGTATCTAGAAAGGAGACGAGTTCAGTAAGTATTTATGATCGAACAATAATTACAGACTAATTGACAAATGCCCCCCGCCCCGCCCTGCTTGTGTTAAGATAAAATGTATCACGATTCCGCTTCCCTGTGTTTACAAAGACATCTGGCGGAAGTGACGTCGGACAAATTTTTAGCTACGGATGATCACAACTGTACCTTTTTTATGCAAATAAGTTTTATTCAAAGTCTTTATTTGAACTAAATGGACTTTTTTTTAATTTTTATTTATGAACTGTTTTTTTTTTTTTTTTTTATCAAACAAAAATAACTTTTATAATGAGATATGGGTATTTGTACAGTTTAATCAAGACATTAAAAAAATGAAAATATCGAAAAAAGGTTATATTGTACGTATCCGTTTTGAACTGAAGATCTCCGAAAAAAAAAATTCACTTTAATTTGATCGAGTAGTTTCTTGTTTTTTTTTTTTTTGTTTGTTTGTTTTTTTTTTACACCGGAAAAACACGTTTTTATGAGAGCGCGTTGAAGGCAGATATCTTGGATATTTTTAAAATTTTTGTTTGAATTTTAGAACGCGCCACGGGAGATAACTCCATGTAAAGCACCGACACTCCCTTCCCAGCTTAAATACTAACTTTTCTTCCTAAAAATCGAACCTTTTGCTCGGTATCATAACAAATTGTTTTTCGTGGTAAAAAAAAAAAAAAAAAAAAAAAAAAAAACTACTTGATGAAATTAAGTGAATTTTTTTTTTCCGGAGAACTTCATTCCATAACGGATACGTACAATATAACCTTTTTTTTTTTTTTTTTCGATATTTTCATTTTTTTAATGTCTTAATTAAACTGTACAAGTACCGAGATATGTTTTCCATACATCAGGTGTTGGCAAGTTATATAAATAATAACGTATAAAAATACAACTTTCATAGTAAACATTGTAGGTACGTGCAAAATGAATGCCGATGCTCAAAATGTATAAACATTTTGACCCCTCCCTTTACTTAAAAATTCACCAAAAAATCAGGAAATTATCCAATTTTAATGAAATTTTCAGTATTTATCAATAGTAATGATCGCAGAATGAACTAATTATTTTTATTTAAATCTTAGTGGAAATGTATTATTTTGTTTAAACAAAAAATACCTTTACTAAAGTTATGGTTTTCAGTAGTAATGAAAAAAATGCAAGAATTTATTTTTGCTTTTTTTTTATATAAATAAAGCATCGTAATTTGTAACAATAAAAATAAAAAAAATCTTTTATAGGAACATTACGAAAAAAGCCCCTAAAGTCCGTATTAATGAATTCGATATAACTCGAAGAAAAATGAATTTCTCGAACTACCGATATCATCATTGAATTAAGCATTGTTTATTTAATATTTTCACAATAAAAAAAATTTTTTTTAATTATAATAGCAAAAATATTTCTACTTTTTTTTTTTTTAAAAAAATACAGGTTTCGCATAATTTTTATTTGCAAGATTTTAATAATTTCCTTGCTCGCAAGAATGTGAAACTTTCGGCGTAACATAATTTTTATATAATCTCGAACAATAATTAAAAAAAAAAAAAAAATTTATATGGGAAAATAAATAGAAATATTAAATATTAAATAGAAAAATAAATTAAAAAATTATAAAATTTATACAAACATTTACAATAGAAATGTACGGATGCGCGTCTAGGGGGGGGAGAAAAGAAACCCAGAACCCCTCCTTCCTTTTAATTACATGACGTCATTCTCAGACAGCTTTTCGACTGTGTCAGATTTTGGGCCTCCGTATATTCCATATTTCCAAAAGTATTGTTTGTTGTGATTTTGTGAACGGCAAAAACACTCGGTATTGGGTCTAATTCAGCTATTTTTGTGCAAGCAAAGAGTTTTTTTTTTTTTTTTTTTAAATTCAATATCTTAGGATTTTACTTTACTAATTATCTTTGAAATAGACCCAGAAAACTAATATTTATCTCTAAAAGGATTTTTACAATGAATTTATTTAACTTCAAAATTTAGCTGAATTGGTTAGCTCGCCGTGAAAACATTTTTCATAACTTTTTTTTTTTTTTTCACATGTACAAATATTTATTTTTCTTTGGGAAATTAAGTTTAGTCCTTAATCTTTCAAATACAATCAAAAAGTATTCGGAAACCTACAAAAATTATGATACATCGGCTTTCAAAACTAGGTCCCCCTATTCTTATTCGTTTATTTTTCCTATACCTAAAAATTAGGTAAACGTCGATATCGAAATTTTAAAATTAAAGTTAGGGTAAATATAGGGATACGCTACAACAGAACACCGACCACTCTAATTTTTTTTTTTTTTTTAGGGGTAATCGAGGTTGCTGACAATGAATCTGATAATCAAACCCGGCGCAAATTTACCGTTTGCATGGTATTAACCCCTGAATCCATGAACTACTTTCTGACATTTTACAGCTTCCATTTATGCTACGCATTACAAAAACATAAGCACCAAACATTTTTATGTTTTTCATTCTTTTTTTGCCGGAGGGAGATTCAATTATAGAACTTGTGTGGCTTAACAGGTGCCTCTGCAGTTTAATTAACCATTTTTCCGTAAGTAACGCATCAACATTTACCGATTAGAACACCATTTAAGATTTTTCAGAGATTTTACTGTTTACATTGGGGGAGAAGGCAAGGAGAGCGGGGGTGGTGTTGGGGCACGTGTGCAGTTCACTAGCAGTGTGAGAAAAGACCATTAAAAATTTTTGATAAAAAATTGAATAACTCGACCTCTTATCTTTCAAAGCTTATAACTAGTTGAAAAATGTAATTCAAACCCTAATTTTTTTTTTCAATTAAAGGAGCAAAGACCAAATTTAAAAAAAATAACAGGTTTAAAAGCAAATTATGCAACATTTGTTTTTTTTAATTGGTTTTATTTAAAAAAGATTTTAAGAAAATCAACAAATTTTAATTTACTTTGAATATAAAAATATATATAAATTCCAAAAAATAATTTACCTATAAAAAAATACTATTCAATGAAAAATACTAATCAATGGGTGCTTCCATTCTTGATTGTTAAGAATTTATCCATATTTATATTTTATATTCCGTGTCCTTTTTAAATTAAATACTTTTTTAAGCGGGTATTAAAAAATACCACGACCCTAGAATAAAGAGAGACAAACGCCGGCTTTTCTTCAAGTTGAGAATTTCGGTGGCCTTAAGCGCCAGAATTAATCTCTGTTTCCATTGCTGGCTGTAAATAAAAGTTTGTAAATATGAGCCACTGTAGTTGAAAAATAATCCCATTTCACTTATCAGTTTTTGCTGATAAAAAAAAATCAGAACAGTGATTTTTTTTTTTTTTTTAAATTCTCTTAAAGAAATACATGAGTTTTTGATTTAATATATTTTATTTCTTCTTTATGGAGTGAAATTTTTGTTTTTTAAAATATCTAAAAAACACAAAAATAACATTGAATAAAATAGAAAAAAAATGTAATTCTACGAAATTTTCTGAACAAGATTATATGGTTTCACTTAAAAAAAAAAAAAAAAATCAATTTGGTGTTAAAAAAAAAAAAGGTTTTTAACTGGATTTTACAGGTAAATTTGCAAATAACTGTTCTTTTTTGCTTTAAATTAGCTTATTTTATTTATTAATCTTTTATCTTCAATTTGTGATATATAAATTTGAGGTGAGAAAATTAATTATTTTAATTTTAATAGACATTTCAAAATGGGGGAGTTGAATTTAAAAAAAAAACAAAAACAAAAAACGCTTGTCTAGAATATTATATTCAGTTTATTGGAAAGAGCATAAAATTTCACATTGAATCTGAAAATATCTTAAAAATTGAACCAATAGAAAAATTTTGATAGATTTTTAAAGTTTAAAAATTGAAAAAAATTTAACTCGTAAAATTCAATTGATTTCATTACATAAAAAAATGGCTGCATGAACACGCGCAGGTACTGTTTTTTTTTTTTAAATAAAAGATAATATTTCTATTATTTCTTAAACAACTTTAATAGTATATTTTGGAAGTATATTCCATAAAGAAAATAAACAACTGACTTTAAAAAGAGAAATTACAAGTTTTTTATACTTTATTTGCAGTTTTTTGTTAAGGCATGGCCTACTATAATAATGTATAGTAGGCCATGGTTAGGGGTGTCAAAAATTCCCAAAAAATTCTGATACACTTAGCCGTTCACACACCCATGTTTTAAAAATCTAGTAAAAATCAAATAGTCATATTTCCCTTCTCATATTTCCCACACAATAAAAGTAGGTTTCATTAAATGTATTAGAGAAAATATATTCTTTAGGTGTTCTACCCCCTCCTCATATTTCATGGTCCGAAAACTAAAAATAAATGTGGGTCGATAAAAGTTTCAACATTTTTTAAAGCTGAAAAGATCAAATAATTAAAAAAATAGTAATTTATATATATATATACATATATATATATATATATATATAATAAAAATTACAATAAGTTTACCAAGGTAATCAAAATGGTAAACTTAAAATATATTATAAATATTAAAGAGTTGATATTTACAAGTAAAATAAACTCAGCCAGATGTAAAAGCTCAATAAAACCAAAAAGAAAATAGAGCTTATAATATGAAATATAATATATATATATATATATATATATATATATATTTAAAATCCTGTTATTTATTTCACTTACCTCAAAGTTGTAAATAAAATTGGACATAAATTCAATATTATGTTTAAAAAAATTTAGCTACTCGACGTTGCTTGTTTTTCAAACCGAATAAACGTTTAAAGTTCCGTTAAAACAAAACTTATCTATGGAAGTAGAAGACCAACTTATGTTGCCTTTATTAACATTTACTTGTTGTATATTTGGATATTTGAATTTGATAATGGAAAAGTTTAATAAAAACAGAAGGGATTATTAAGAGTCTTCAACGGTTAGCAGACAGCTTTTTTACAATAGTGTTAAAATGTCAGGAGACGTAGCTTGAATTTAACCGAATGGATTTCTTATTAATGTTATTTTTGGTGAATTTTTACATACTACCTTAACAATCATCGCGCGCCCCAACACCACCCCCTGCCCCCAATGTAAACAGTAAAATCTCCGAAAACTGTTAAATGGTGTTCTTATCGGTAAATGTCAGCGCGTTACTTACGGAAAAATGGTTAATTAAACTGCAGAAGCCCCTGTTAAGCCACACAAGTTCTATAATTGAATCCCCCTCCTGCAAAAAAAGAATGAAAAACATAAAAATGTTTGGTGCTTATGTTTTTGTAATGCATAGCGTAAACGGAAGCTGTAAAATGTCGGAAAGTAGTTTGTGGGTTCAGGGGTTAATACCATGCAAATGGTAAATTTGTGCCGGGTTTGATTATCAGATTCGTTGTCAGCGACCTTGATTATCCCTAAAAAACAAGTTAGAGTGATCGGTGTTCTGTTGTAGCATATCCCTATATTTACCTTTTTTTTTTTTTTTTTTGATATTTTCATTTTTTTAATGTCTTCATTAAACTGTACAAGTACCAATTTATGTATATCATTTTATTATATATATATTTTAGCGTCCTAAATTGGCTCTAAATTATCTGCAACTAAATAACGTTATTTCTTTAGTAAATGCAAGTTATCTTCCTTAAAGATAAATTCCAAATAAGCGCCTAATTGTCATGTCGGAAATGGTAATATATCCAAAAATTACGAAAATTTGATATTTTGTAATTTTTGGGATATATTATTTTTGGCGGCAGGCGTTTAGGAAATTGCCCCCTCCCACCTCTAAATTCCACAGTTTACATTTTTTTTTCTTTCACGTTAATCTCATTGATTACAAACATTTTTTTCAGATTGAAAAAGATATTTTTTTTACTTTTATCGTCAATGATCAGTTTTCAATCATAACATTCTACTAAACTGAATACCTAATCTGTGACCATCGCTCATGTGACTGGAGAATATTCCCATCTAAAAAAAGGGGTTACGAAGGGAAATTATTTTTTGTGAACTTAAAAAACTACTTGCCTGCCCCAATTATAAATGTCATAATGTTCTATTTTAGCATTGGAAAAAAAATATGACTATAATTGTTTAAAATAACGTATTTAAACCAAGTTACTTAATTGAAACTAAACAATTAAAAGTTAAACTAAACACAATTAAAATTGAATACAAAGTTTGCATATAAAAAACACTGTTTTCGGGTAATGAGTAAAAACATCTAACAATTTAATGGGTTTAACTTTTAATTGTGTTTTAAACTAAACACAATTAAAAGTTAAACCCATTAAATTGTTAGATGTTTTTACTCATTACCCGAAAACAGTGTTTTTTATATGCAAACTTTGTATTCAATTTTTTGTTTGCATTGAATTTTTTTCTGACGCTAAAATAGGATATTACTGTGATATTCATTTTTAGCATACTCGAAAACCTGTAAACGTCGTTATCGAGTTGGAAAAAAAGTAAAAATGTACCCTAACCCTTTTTAGATGGGATGAGAGAATGGCCACAAAGTGAGTGTTCTATTTAGTATAATTGAAAACTGATCCCCGATGATAAGTCATAAAATTTTTTTTTTTTTTTTTTTTTAATCTGAAAGTTAAATTTGTAATCAATGAGATTAATGCAAAAAAGAAAATAAGTGTAAATTGTGAAATTTAGGGCGGGGGAAGTGAAGCAATTTTCTAAATGTCCACCTATATGTTAACATCCTTAAAACACTAGAATGGTCTGGGTATGAGAGGTTTCATTTTATGTTAAATTTATACGCAATACTGACTCCACACTCTAATATATATATATATATACACACACACACACACACACATTTTTTTTTTTAGGAATAGAAAGCTTAAACATGGAAGGTTTTTACTTTCAGGGTGTTCATATGTACTCACCTAAAAAAAAACCAAAAACTTTTACTTTCTTTTCATCTTGGCATTCACCGTTAAAATGATGACTTTTATAGGTTTTCAGGTATGCTGAAAACAAATATCACATTCAAATTTGTTTTTTTTTAATTTTATTTTGTTTTACGGCATATCAACCCTTTTCAGGTTATTTACTGCTGAATCCAGTTATTTTGGAAATAATATTCATGTTGCATCCAGTTATTTTGTAGAAGGTTTTATTTTCAAGCCTTTTGTATCTTCAATTGCTAGTTTGTAGTGTTTGGTTTGGTTTGGTTGTTTTGTAGTGGATGTTATCGTTTCTCCCCCACCCCTGCACTGCAGAACATGAAGGAGTTATTTACTGCTGAATCCAGTTATTTTGGAAATAATATTCATGTTGCATCCAGTTATTTAGTAGAAGATTTTATTTTCAAGCCTTTTGTATCTTCAATTGCTAGTTTGTAGTGTTTGGTTTGGTTTGGTTGTTTTGTAGTGGATGTTATCGCTTCTCCCCCACCCCTGCACTGCAGAACATGAAGGAGTTTTGCAATGGGAGAGGGAAAAGGGTTACAATATTAATGTTTGGTACATTTTAAGTCAGGAAACCAGTCAGAAAGTGAGAGAGATAAAAAAAAAAAAGAAAGGGGAAATGGGAAAAAGAAAAAGGGGGAAAGGGTGGATTGTTGTTTTTGGTTTTGCAGAACATAATTAAGTTTTGCAAAAGGAAGTAAAAAAACAAAAGGCATCAATGTTAGATGCATTTCGTCTCGGGAAGCCAATATCTTCAGACAGCCTGATCTGGTAGCATCATGTTTAAATTTGGCACAGACAAGTAGTTTTCTGGATATTAAGGCCGTTATTATCCAATGTAATCTCACTGGTGGCCATGTTTTTTTTTTGTTTTTGTTTTTTTTTTCAATGTGCATGCATGTTACAAAACACCCATCCTTCTCATGTTAAGAATGGCAGACACCATTGACATTTATTAAGTAATACATTGGAAAAAAAATGTCTTAATATCCAGAAAACTACTTGTCTGCATAAAATTTATATGCGATATCCGTTTTCAGCATACCCTAAAACCTACAAAAGTCATCATTTTAAAGGTGAATGTTAAGGTGACAAGAAAGTAAAAATTTACCAAAAATTTTATATCAGTGGAGAGGATTTAGCAAAGACTATTCATCTACAATAACTTATTTTGGTGCTTCTTCAGAATAAGAATAAAAATCAACAGCTACAAAATTGATTTTCCATTAAAAACTACTGTTATCTACTTAATTGTCATGTCACATATGACTGCATTATTACATAAGACATGTACTTTCATGATTTCAGAATCAATTAATCGCCATTATTTTTAGGGAAATGTAACGAGACAAATTGCAGTTACCTCCCCTGTCTATTCTGTTAATTATTTAAGTATAACTTGCAAATTTCTTCAAAAACTATTTTCATTAATAATTAATTTTCTACTTTATCGTTTTTCATAATTATTGGTTTATTTTACTAATTTCGACATGAGAATAAAGATACCATTGGTATTAATTGAAATTCTATATTTCGATTTTCGTTTTTATTTCGAAGAAACACCGTTATTTTTATTAAAAAAATTTGAAAGTCTTTAATGCAATATAAAAATTCTTTTTATTTTGGGGAAACCATGTACTGTTAAACAAGAAGCTTAACTTCTTTCAAATAAATTTAGGCAATTGTTAAAAAAAAAAAAAAGGTGAACAAAAATTTACAACTAACAACTTTTACCAAATGTGATCAAATTAAATGTGATTTACATAATTTTTCAGTTTTTAATTTTTTTAAGATTTTCTATTGTTTTCTAGAAGGCTTGTAAAATTAAAATAAAATAAAAGCAGATTCCAGGTGGCACAACTATGTGGATCTTCACATTCACTAAAATATGATGCCATCTTTTTTTTTTTCAGAAATTTTAAAAACAAACACTAAAAAAAAAATGGTGCTTGTGTATTTATTAAACTGCGCTGAAATGATATTATTTAGAAAGCCATACTTTACATGGGGAGAGGAAGGTGTTTTGTAACTATTCTGTACTTTCACCTAACAATTTCAATAAAAAAAAGAAATTGTAAAACTTTAATTAAAGTTGTAAATAGTACAGTTCAATAAGTGTTTTCATGGATAAACGTTCCTCATACCACTTTAACTCCTGAAAAGCTATGCAAGTCGATAGATTAAATTTTCTTGCATTTGGTAAAAGTTATTTCTTGTACATATTTTTCCCATCCTTTTCTTGGTATTAATGCACCATCTCCTGATTTTTATCTATTTTCAATAATGAATAGCATTTACTTTTTTAAAAAAAATTATAAATTCTCTTGAATAGCACCTTCTCGTGAGAAATAATTTTTCTATCATCAAACATCCTAAAACAATTTTATAGAATTGCTAAAATGTTCAGGTGCTTCTGTAGATTCGTGACCTTTTACATCAACACATTTCAGGTGAAAACATTATTATGTACTTGTGTGTCAACTCAAATGAGTACAAATTTGAAAAATTATCCGGTAAAAAATAATTACAAGTAAAAATAGAATTTATTGAATAATCGAGTTTTATCATGTCTTAATGAGAAAGAGTTCCTATTTACTTGCCTCCTCACTAGGGCAGAATTAGACACCAACGTCGGGTTTTTAATGTTGGGGAAGGAACAAAAATAAAAATTGCCTCAGTCATGAAGGATTTCTCCTCCACTAACCGAGAACAAAAAATTGTGATGTAGCATCAGAACAGATACTACACTTTCTTCTAGGCCTTTGGGCCAAGAAGAGTTGTGACCAATTCAGAATGACAAACAGATTTATCTCCCTTGACTTTAATTGACTTAAAGGAAGGGTCCAACATTTTTAATTAGATTACATCAGAACATTTTGGCCTTCGGGACAAAATCAAAGTGTAGTATCTGTTCTTCAGATGCTGCACTTCTATTTCTTGTTCTCTTTCGGTGGAGGAGAAATCCTTCACGACTGAGACAATTTTTATTTTTGTACCTTTTCTCCACATTAAAAAACGACCCTGGTGTCTAACTCTGTCCCGTGGGGAGGCATAGTAAATAGGTACATCAGAACATTTTTAGTTAAAAACATATGTAACACATGTTCTAGATCATTTTTCATAATTTTGACATGACACGTAAATGCGTTATGTTTTCCCTTGAAATCCGTTGGTTTAAAAGATCATCAATCAACACAAACACCAACGTTCAAATACGGTATCCAAAGAAAAAAAAATATAAGGGAGAAAATTCCAAAGTAATTTTAAACAGGTCAAGCATGATATTGTTATTGATATATTTTAACTTGGGTGAATTTGTTCAATTTTTAACTCGCTAAAAAGAGACAGACAGCAATAATTTAGAAATTTGAGTATTGATACAGAACCTAACCTAAGTTTATGGTAAGCTGTCAGAAAAACATCCAGAAAAAGCCAACATGAACACTGCCAGATGATAAATTAAAAATGCTGAAAACAAAATTTTAACAAGAAAATAAGATTTATTGTAAGTTTTATTATATCAAATATTTTAATTTTCTTTTTTTTTGTTTTTCAAGAAAATTATATTAAAAATAAATTTTTTGTTTTAAGAAACATGGAAACAATTATAATGGAAAATCAGATTTTTTTTTTAAACCAAGACTTTTGTTTTAATAACTTTTTTTTTTTTTTTACAGCCTGCAAAAGTTCAAAAAAAAGAAAATCGTTCCTCCCGCCCCAAAAAGCAATTTAAACAAAAATGTTTAATACCTGCAATCATGATATATACATGCAAAACTTGTAGAGAACCATTTGACAAAAGTTATCTACTGAAGGAACATCTACGAACACATGCTAACAAAGTTCTACACGAGCCATCTCTTACACATGGAGTGCACGGAACAGATCTTTCTGGCGGAGAGGATTTAACAACTTCTTCTGTTAAAAAGTACACTAAGAAAACTCCATATTACTGCAAAATATGTGGAAGACAGTTTTCTAGAAGTGGCGATTTGAAAAACCATCGACGAACCCATACTGGCCAATCTGCTCCTGTAAACAGTCATTTAGAGATGCATGCACCTGACCACAATGAGACATCTCATTCAAAGGATTTAACTTCTTGCACGAAAATAAATTCAAAGGCAACTACGTACCGTTGTGATATATGCAGGTGTGTGTTTTACAACAGCCTATGCTTAAACAAACATATGAAAAAACATGCTCAACAAGTTTTACACCACTGTAAATACTGCGGCAATGGTTTCGCTAAGAAGGAATTCTTGCATGAACATCAGAAGTTGCACACAAAGGAACAATCTTGGCACTGCGGCGTATGTGGGAAATCTTTCCTGATGTACACTCACCTGAAAATGCATATGCCCATCCACAACACAGAGCCAGCTTTTCAGTGCAAACTCTGTGGTAAAAGATTGAAAGGGAGTTTACATTCTCATATGAAAATGCATACGACAACAAAGGAAAAAACTCAACTTCATTGTAAAATATGTGGAAAAAAAAGCTTTTCTCAAAGCTCTAGCCTGAAAAGACACATGCGAGCTCATGCTGGAAAAAATGACCTTAGCAGAAGTTAAAAACAAACCATGTGTGGACTCAGCAATGATAGCAAGTGCAGGTTCTGCCAAACAGAAGTAGTATGTGTGCCACGTGACATCCAGCTGTAAAGTTCTGCTGGGAGATGGCTGCTATACGATACGACACAATGGAGTGTGTAAATATCTCCACTGGACGATCTGTAAAAAGTTGAATATTGAATGCATCAGCAAATCCTGGTAACATATACCAGAAAGAACAGTTGGAAATAAGTTGTACACCGTCCACTATGACCATGCATTCTCTATAGCTCCATGCCTAGAAAATGAAGCTATTAAACTTGGCATTGTGATATTGGAGAGAAAGGAGAAAGGAGCAACCATAGTAGAAGTTAGTGTCCTATTAGTGTTAGGATGATGCTATGTTAAACAGAGCTGAGAGAGAAACATAACGAAATACCAAGGTCTTGTGTACGACATGAAAAGAAATTGGAATCATAGGAAGATTTCTATCATTCCAGTAATTATAGGAGCAACTGGATTTATGAAAAAAAAAAATTTAAACAACTGCCTGACAAATATATCTGGTGAACCAAGTGCAAGAGAGATACAAACAAATGCACTTTAAATTCCTTCTAACCACTTTAACATGCCTGGTTATTTCCCTTTATGCCGTAAGGACTTAGACAGACATATGCACAGGTTTGGAGTCTATATTCGTAACACCCTCCTCCTGACTGGAGAAACAAAACTAGAATCAGACGACCAGGCCTTTATGTGCTTCAGACTAAACATGCAACATAATATTAGCTACTTGTATTTTCTCGACTGCTCTCCCTCAACCCAGGACTATAATAATAAAAAAAAGTCTCTGACAGCATAGATATAACATTCTCCCACAATACTAGAGCACAAGTACATGTATTTGGTGACTTCAATGTCTCTACTTACACAAACGTAGCTGGTAGCACAACACATAGCTTCTCTATATCTCATTCCCTATCACAGACAGTTACATTTCCGACACGTTTCCCAGACCAGCAATATCAGAATGCCTCACTTCTAGATCTATTTCTGACCACAGTTGCCGATGATTGTATAACGAATGTCCACAGCCCACTCGGAAACGCTGATCATGTGTTGATAATGGTTGAAATCGCCCTAAATTCTCGACCCAAAACTGAAGAGTCACTATTCAAAACAATGAGGTATTACAAAAAGGCTGACTAGGAAGCTATCAGGGAACTCAGAGATGCTCCATGGGGAAATATCTTTTCTCTTCCAGCAGAACAGTGTGCAAATGAGACCACTGAATGATTCAAAACTGCAATTGAAACACATGTTCCCACACGGAAATTCTATAGCAAGCCCCACTCTCCCCAATGGTTTACTTCTACTTATGCAGCTGCCATTGCTCAAAGGCAGCTTGCGTACCGCAGATTCAACCGACATTTAAAACAGACAGAAGTATATAGAAGCTAGAAGTAATTGTAAGAGAGAAATAACGACAGCTAAAACAGAATACACTGAAACCACCAGAAAATACATCGAAGGACAGAAATTAGGAACTCGTGATTTTTGGAAAATCTACAACAGTGTAGTAAATAATGGGCAGTCAACGATTCCCCCACTATCAAACGAGCATGAGGTTATTTGCACAGCAACCGAGAAGGCTAACTTGTTTGCCAGTCGGTTTGCCTCAAACTCCACATTGGACCCAGCACAACATTCCCTCCCTGACTTTCCTTTGCGGACAAACGCCACACTAGATGACTTGACAATCACTCCCTCCAAGGTACATGGTATCATAAAAAACCTAGACACTTCAAAAGCATGTGGACCCAATCTCATCCCGGCTGTGCTATTAAAAAAATGCTCTGCTGAGGTTGCTCCAGTTCTCTCCAAACTTTACAACAAATGCCTTAACGGATCTTGCTTTCCTGACTGCTGGAAAACTGCTTCTGTGGTACCAGTTTTTAAGAATTCTGGCGAAAGAACTGACTCATTAAATTATCACCCCATTAGCCTTCACTACCACCAATAGCAATGACCAAAAACACATTACCCAAAAGTACTTCCTTTAAACTCCTCAGCCTAACGTTTACAGGGAACATGAACTGGAATAGATACATTGAGAGCATTGCCAAGGCTGCTGCAAAGAAGGTGGGCTCTCTCTACCGTGCTAGAAAACTACCTACGCCTGAAAATATCCTGTACCTCTATAAGGCCACGATTCGCTCATGTATACTGTTGTCGCTCATGTATACTGTTGTCACATTTGGGCTGGTGCATCTGCTACTTGTTTCTAACTCCTTGACAGGGTTCCAAAGAAAGTCGCCAACCTGATAGGTCCTGAACTGTCATCTAAGCTTCGGCCTTTGTCCCATCGAGGAAATATTGCATCCCTCTATCTGTGCGACAAGTACTTTAACAGTGAATGCTCTGACAAACTACAAGCACTTGTACCCCCTCGATGTGAATACCCCCGACAAACAACTAAATCCCACCCCTTCACAGTAGAGACCCCAAGGTGTAAGAAAGCATTCTACTCCAATAGTTTCTTCCCCAGAACTGCTAGGCTTTGTAACTCCCTTCTGGGATTCTGCTTTCCCAACTGTACTGATATGCAGAAGTTCAAGTCTAATGTGAACAGACATCTTGCTACTCATCTCCCTTCATAATATCCCTGCAACATGTCCCCGGTAGTAGCCCCCTACTTCAACGTGGCACTGTGCCTTGTTTGGGGTGAATATTGAATAAAAAAAAAAAAGGAGGAATGGTTAGAATCTTTAAAAAATCTCAGTTGGAATTTGAGATAGCAGGTGAAACCAGTGTCTACCGAGGCTGTATCTGATCATAGGATGCCCTATCCCCAGTAGAACAAAATACGACAATTAAAAAAATAAAAAGGGGCGATCAGTATCCTTAAAAAGATCTGTCAGTTGGAGTCTCTTATATGGCGAGTGAATGTTTTGCATCCAGTAGGATACCCCATCCCAGCAAAAGTGTTTAAATGTGTACTAAATCTCATCTTCAAATGTTTTCAATCTCTTTGTACAGGGTTTTTCAGGCCAACTTGACATGAGAATGTTCACCCTACAAATAAACCCTGACGAAATATGCAAAATGACAATGTTCGACGCGTGTTCTTCTGATTAACAGTCACCCGTTCTTCTGATTCACCCAGTTAAGTGGTCCATTTGGGATAAAAATGTTTGATGTATAAGTTTTTATCCCAACAAAAATATACTTTGACTAAATGTCAATCATGAAAATATCTCATCCGTATTTACATTTCATTTGTTTTCATATTGATACTACGAGAAAGTAGATTGATACGGGAAAGTAGATGGCATTCTTCCTCTAAAGAAAGAGTACTCCCACTGCTCCTTTATCAGATTGAAAAGATAGTATTTATCACTGCTAAATCTGTCTAAGATTCATTTCATTGTGATTTGGTCATACGCTTTCAAAGCTCATTCATCATCATTTTGTATGTAAATTATCAGATTGGCAGCCATCTTGAAGAGATTGACACTGATGTTCATTTCATTGTTGGGGAGCAACCCTCATTAGGTGATTTGGTCATGTTGGGATCAATCAGATTTCAAAGCATATTAATTTCAATCGTTTCTTGAAAGACTACTTAAGCCCTTTGGGAATCACAGACAGCAGTCTCAGAGAGAGTTTCCTGAAACCAACAAAGTACGTTCCTCCTCCTCTTCTTCTGCCTTTGTCCACTGGATATTCAAGCACTGGTTATCTTCCACTTGAATATATGATCTTCAGTTTTTTTTTTTGTTTGTTTTTTTTTGTTGAATGAAGTCGTAAATGGTTGGTAATATTCAATGCTATTAAGACTAAGCTTCTTTTCTTTAACAACTACAAATAAATCTTCTCAATCAACAATTGCCATTACAAATAATACCTTAGATGAGAGCATATCTTTCAAACTCCTCGGCCTTACATTCATAGGCAACATGAATTAGAACAAACACATTGAAGACATTGCCAAGGCGGCTGCAAAGAAAGTGGGCTCTCTCTATTGTGCTAGAAAATTACTCCCACCAGAGAGCATCCTATATCTTATCGTATTGTTGCCACATCTGGACTGGTGCATCTACTACTAATCTCTCACTCTTAGACAGGGTAAAAAAAATTGTATCAAATCTAAAATGTCCTGAACTGTTGGCCAAGCTCCAACCTCTGTCCCATCACTACAATGTCGTATCACTGTGCCTATTTTACAAATACTATAATGGAATGTGCTCCAATGAAGTCATAGAACTTGTACTTCTTAGACTAACTCGACAAGCAGAAAAATCCCACCTCTTCACTGTTGAGTTCTTTAGATGCCGGAAAACCTTTTGCTCTAATAGTTTATTCCTTCGGGTTGCAAGACTTTGTAATTCTCTTCCTGTCCTGTTTCTCTGACTGTACTAATATGCTGAAGTTTAAATGTCCTCTGAATAGACATTTCTCTGTTCGAGTCTTCGCAGTTCCCTATTAGACATGATCCTGAATAGTAACTGCTTACGTTTTAAGTGGCTGTATTCTTTGTTTGGGGTGAAAAAAATAATTTTAAAAATCTCAGACTTTCAGGAACTCACAAACTTAATTCTTTTCTTCACTTTGACATTGCCTTAACTTATATCAAGCTACTCCCAATGGTGCTTAAATAAATATTGTTCTTTGTTTATAAAAAAAAAAAAGGTTTTGCTTTTCTTTCATTTAATGTTCATGTTCTTATAAATATATTAAGAAAGTTTGTGTTACAATTAATGCCAAGACAAGCTCCAGTGATATTAAATCTTATTCACATGCTTCTATTCCAAATCTGTGGCCATGGACCACCATTAATAAACTACCTCTCCTGCAACCTTTTTTTTTTTTTTTCCCACAAATCTTTTTTGTGGGAAATTGTATTATTCAAATTTATTCCAATTTGCTGGAATATTTTTTAAGCGGAAATTGAATACCATAAAAATGATTTTTTAATTTGATTACTGAAAACCATCAAGTAAGAAAAATTTATTTTAATTTGCACAATCATTTATATCAATTTGAAACAGTCTAAATTAAACTTAAAACAATGTTTTGTGACTATTTGATGCAAGAGAAATAGTCTGCTGATGTCGGCCCATGGTCACAAATTCAGAATAGGAACATGTGAAAAAATTCCATATTGCCCAAGACATAAGTGAAGGACAAACACTAAACACCATCACTATCTCTAATGTTATTAAGACCTACTTCGACTATCACCTTTTTTTCTTGCAGGAACTTTAGTGTTGACCAGAAAAATATGAACCGAAGAAACTTTTAGTTTCAAATCTGACCCTCATTTTTATTTTTTTTCTAATTTAATTAACAATTTAATATTTCAACAAAATAAAGCAAAATCTTTTCTTTGGTATTTAAAGGTTTCCAAATCACATTCAAATTATTTTTGGTTTGACACAAATACTCAATTTTGTATATAAACTTTAATTCTAGCTTAAAAATTACTTTTGAAATGACAGTTTAAAGGTGTTAAAATCACAGGAAAAATTGCTACATTGCACACATGATAAAACTTAGATGAATCCATATTTTTTTTTTCTATTAATAAAATATTAATAAAAGGAAAACAAAAACTTTTTTCTTTCTGAATTTTAAAGATGAGGGTTGATAATTTGGATCATTCAGACTACTGAAAGAACATTTTTGCAGGTGTGTAATGCTTAAGTTTGAAATAGCAGTTGAAACGTTTTTTTGGTGGGGGAGGGGGTAAAATCTAAAAAAAATATTTATATGTAAAGTTTTCCCAGGGACTCAATCAAAGTAGTATCTAATCTTTAACCACTCTCCTAAGGAAGATATCGGAGCCAAACCTTTAAAACTTCAAATATTTTCTATTTTGATGAAATTTTCATCATACTAGCACACCATCTGGTATTGTCCGATCGTAAAATATGCTCAAATTTATGTAAATTTTGCATTTATTATTATAGAGCCCATTCTCTATTGATTATATCATACCCATATATATATGTGTGTGTGTGTGTGTGTGTATGAGATAAAGAAAGATTTGAAAGAAAAGTTTGAATGTAATAGAATATAGTACTTACATGAGTAGCAGCCATTCTGTTTGGCCTGTTTAGTAACAGGATTGGCAAAGGAAAAAGAAGGAAAGAAAATCTGATGTTTGTAGATGGATATTTTTACTATAACATTAATTTTTTTCATGAGGGGAATAGTAGCTATAAGAAGGATAAATTGGAGAGGACAGGGAGTTAATTTTCTGATAGTTGAAAGAGAGCAGAGGCGTTGAGAGTTGGTGTTGTGAATTATGGTTTAAGAGGAGTTGCAGCGTTAATGAGGAGTTTTAACAACGTTTATTCCCCCCATTGCAAGCTATTTCGTCTTTCTTTTATTTTATTTTTACATGTAACGCTTATCTTCAAGCAGCCTTTGGGCCTTGATAAGCAGTGACTCTAAAAAAAAATGTAGTTTCTTAAATGGACAGATTTAACATCCACTTAATACTAGAGTTTGATGGACCATTTGCCGTTGAATGGGTTGAGAAGGCTGAGTGTATTTTTAAATTGTGCAAAATAAGAGAGCCAGCAATGGTAATCCTGTTCAGGTTAACTGGAGGAGCCTGCACAGCAACTCAGGAATGAGCCAGACTTAGATGAAATTGGTACAGATCCTTTTATTGCATGATAGCAGTTTATTGGTCGGTGACTTCACCCCAGAGAAATGGTCAACCTTTAATTAGCTAATTTACAAAAATAGTCAGTATCATTTCACAGTGTGAACAACAGAATATTAAGATGTGTCTTTTTGGTAGTCTTACCTGAGGGTACTAGTACGCTTTTGCAAGTGTCATCATGAATTAACTGATGAGTTATTGGCACAAGCTCGAAACATTCTTAAGGAACCAGAACCACAGCAGCAAGCATTAATCATGCAGTATCTGGACATTATGATGGCAATGTGGATTAGTGATGAGTGTAAGAGTCCTATATACCATATATGTGGGGGGTCTTAATCAGGAGTGTTGGAGTTAAAGTGGTATGAGGAACGTTTATCCATGAGAACACTATGATGTTATTGCTGTAGGGAGTTAGGTTGTATATCTCGCAACTGTTTGGGAAATGAATTCAAGGACAAGGTATTGTTGCCATCCTTGGTAAACAATGAATGCAGAATTGCCTGCCGTTGCTGTATAAATTGAGCATGTGCAGTGTTCAGCACTTGTAGACACAGGATGTTCTTGGTCAGCAGTTAGCGCAAATCACAGCCATATATGTGGAGGAAGCAACGAGTGAATGTTATTACCATTGATGCCTTTGGGACTGTAATGATTTGTACACAGGTGACACAGCTGAATTTGATGTACTGGTGATGCAAGAAAAACCCTTTGGCTATGACCTATTGATTGGAATTGATGCAATAACTTTAGGGGTTGTGATCACAATGGTTGGAGATGTAACACTTTGTAGAGAGAGAAAGAGGTCTTTGCATAGTAATACACACGGACGAAAAAACGCTTTGGATAATCACAGATTTCAAGGTAGTTCTACTAAAATAGCCATATTTTTTAAACCAAAGCACTTCAAGTCTTCAAATTACTACTGTTTTGTTCGGAAATGAATATACTTTCAAATGAATTAATAAATATGAATGTACATTATATATTTTAAGAGTGTTAAGCAAATAAAGTGATAAAAATGTGAACGTCATAAAATGGCGTTTTCGGTAAGATTTTGTAATGACCCCCCCTGTTTTCTAAAGGTCCGTACCGTGATTGTATGAAGAATTTCGTCATGAAATTTGGGAACCAATCAGTAGAGGTGTTAATCTTAATACTGTCAAGTGTCCGAAATATTTTTGACCATTTCTTTTTTTGTTGTGTTAAAAATAAGACTTTAATACGACTAGTATCAAACATTTTGAAAAAAAAATTCTTCGGACACCCAGTAGTAAGTAAATCAATCTTTTTACTATCTTTATCAATTAAAAGTATTATTTTATGTTGAGTAGGACCGCGGTAATTGATAATTTAAAAGGACCTACCCGAAAAAAAAATTGTTTCTATTTTTCGAATTTGGTCAAATGAAGTTAGTATTACTAGCAGCAGCAGCAGCAGCTCCAGCCTGTAGAATCAGCCATAGCACAGCACAGTGTATAAACAACACGCGTTCTTTAATTTTTATTCAAGAACGAATTAAGAAAAACATGAAAATATGAATATAAATGTTCTTATATGTTTAATTAGAGCTATTTTGTTATCAGAATAACATTAGTTTAGAACTATTCGGTTTTCAGAATGTATAATAACAACAATCCCAACCAATTCGGCATTATGAATCTGTAGCAGTGTCAGAATCTTTGGGAAAATCGCCATTGCAAATTTGACACCCCTAAGACAAAACTGCGAATAAAATATAAAAAAATCGTAATTTCTGTTTTTAAAGTGGGTTTTTTATTTTATTTATGGAATATACTTCCAAAATAAACTATTAAAGTTATTTAAAACATAATAAAAATATTATTTCTTATTTGTTAAAAAACCGTGTTGACAAAATATCCGCTCACGGTGATTGAATACGCGGACATTCATTGAATCTGTTGCAATTTCTCACATTTCTCGTCAAATTTAAAAACATGGTTAAAAAAACAAAATAAACTTTTGTAGATTGCATGCACTTTTATTCTTTAAATTAGTTTTGAACAGCGAATTAAAACAATGTTTTACTGCGAATAGCCACAAATGTTTTTTTTCAAAATCAAAATAAGTATCAAAATCTCGTTTATACATAGATTCGAAAAAGTTGTCAAAAAACAAATATATAACAAATAAATGTTATCAAAGGCAAGATAAGTTACTTTTCTACCTAACTGGATAATTTTCTAGTGTTTTTATTTAATGTAACATGTTTATTCAGCTCGAAAAACGTACAGTGTTTACCGATGTATTGGAAAATTAAAAATGGCGCCCGGCCTGACTCTCTTTGACACGGTAAGTTTGAGAAAAGGAGTTAAAAATAAAAAAAACTATACAAAATACTGTTAAAAACTCACCGAATATATGTCAGCCTATGTCACATGTCACGGTAACATATATTGAGCGAGTTTCTAGCAGTATTTTGTCTACTTTTTTATTTTTAACTCTTTTCCATAAACTTACCGTTTCAAGAGTCGGGCGCCATTTTAAATTTTCCAAAACATCGGTAAACACTGTTTTCAAGCTGAATAACATGTTACATTAAATAAAAACACTAAAAAATTATCCAATTATGTAGAAAAGTAACTTGCTTTTGATAACATTTATTTGTTATATATTTGTTTTTTGACAACTTTTTCGAATCTATGTGTATAGTAATACATCCCCTCAAAATCTATATCAATATTCTTGAAATTTTAAAAGAAAACACATCAAACTACAATTAGGAAGCTTTTTATTTCGTTATTTTTTTTTTCTACTTATTAAGCGAAAGATATTTTTACAACCTGCTCCAGCGTAGTATAAACGGCCTATGGAATTAACACCTTCAACCTCGAAAATAGAAATCAACAAATTTATGGAATTTTCTTTGAAATTTCGCAACGCAGTTTCTTATTAAATTAAAACTAAATATAACATTTTCTGACTTATTTACCTGTCGAATACACACACACACATATATATGTATGTATATATCTTTCTGTAAAATATTTATTTGAAATGGAAACGGCATTTTGCAGTTAGGACAACAAAACAAAAATGAAGTAACGGTTCGTATTCCTAAAACACTCTTTAACCCTAACAATAACACTAAGTTCGAGTGGCAAGCCCCCCCCCCAAATAAAATACTTTTGTAAGCCACATACAAGCATCTAAAACAAACAAACAAACAAAAAATAGATCCTTCCTTAAAGAAAAATACACATGAAAATAAATTGGTTAACTGTCCTAAAATGCTAGAATGGCCAGGAAATGGTGAATTATTTTACATTAAATTTTTGTGAAACTAACCGCTCTCCCCTCTAATATTATTTTTGTTAGCTTTGTCTCTGTCAAGTTTTCAGTATGTTCACACATAATTTTCCTTAGCCCCTACAATTAATTCAAAGTCCGAATGGCAACCCTCCCTATATTCTCATTGCATAGAAACCCTCTTAAAACTACACATAATCATCTTAAAAAAAAACAAAAACAGTTAACTGCCCTAAAATGCTAGAATGACCTATATTAGGAAATTATTTTACATTGAATTCTAAAATAATTTGTTTATCTTTCATTAATGTTTTTCATGGCATTTTATACATAATTTTCTAAAAAGGTAGAATCACATTTTGGAGGGGTGGTCAGAAGGAGTTGAGTGGGGTTAAACAGAAGGTGTTAATCTACAATAATACCAAAGAAATATTGCAATATATTCATTTTTAAATGGTCTTATGTTTAGATTTAAGTTTTTTGTACATAAAGCACATTACAATTCAACTTTGAGTTCTCCAACTTCTTTTCTGTTTATGGATACATGGCATTTTTAAGGAATTGCTGCATATTTATGCACATTTACTGCAGATTATTTGGAAACCATAAACTTTGGGAGATTTTCAGTTGCATATTCTGATTCCTTGTACAAAAATACACTTATACAGTAAATTTCATTTTTTAGTCTTGTGTTTTAACAAAGATATGACATTTTTACTGAAAAAGTAGTGTAAAAAATGTGACGAAACGCATATGGTCTTAAAGAGGGAAAAATATCCAAACGTGTGAGGCACAAAAATAGCCATAACTTCCTTAATTTTAATCAGATTTTTAAAATTTAAAAAGATTCTTTCTTAGCTCATCAAGCTCTTTCTATGCATACCAATATTGAAATATTTCAAGCTATTTCAATTTTTTCATGTGTATTGCTACTTTGCAGCTTTTTCTAAGTGAAAGTGGTTCACGAGCGAAGCACCAAATCAGCTGTGAAATACAATTCCAGACAGTGTCTACAGTTTCTAAGAATCGAATTGCATACGAAGAGGAACTTAGATTTGGATTGATAACAGTTGGTTAATACCATATCCTCAGGAACATTTGAGACTGCCATGGCTATTGAGCAACCTGTGAAAGACAAAGTGTGATCTGTAATTGATTAGTGAGAATTAAATCAACATGTTGATGCTTACACTGCAAATGCTGACGTGTGTGCCACTAAACTGCAGGAGCAGTGCCAAAAAGGATTAATGTAGCACTGTTAGATTTGAAGAGAGCCTACTTACAGGTATAGGTCCAAGAGTTATGACCATTTCACATAGTAATGATCAAAGGAAAAAGATATTGTCTGACATGCTTCGGTTTTGGCCTAAATGTAGCACCCTTAATAATGACATATCATTAAAACTTTTGATGCAAGATGAGTCCACAATGAAATTTACTTCAGTTTACGTTGATGACATATATGTCAATGAGGACATAATGTCAGTAGATGAAATTTGAATGAAGTTAGAATCATTCAGTTTAGCAAGCAAGGGCAAAAAATGCTTAAATGATGAAGCGTTAGGGTTGAGCCTTGAGGTCTGAAAGGAGTGCAATACTTTAAGATGGAAGCAAGAGAGCACAGTTCCAGAGTTATCCCGTGACACATCATGTTTTTGACTTTGGATAAATTAGGACATTTATCTGTCTGTTGATGGCACTGAACATAAATCAGAAAAGTAAAAGACAAGCGACTGTGGTAATAAAAGGATGGGAGAATGGTGGATGACGATTTTCTCAAGAAAATGTTAAGGAATTCTGACAACTTTTTTTTTCACACTTATTGAACTAATTTTTCGTGAAAACTGAAATTTAGTGTAGTTCTCCTCTTTGGTCAGACATTTTGTTAGGAGAAATTGTGATTACCATCTGGATATAATAAAATGGATAAAACTTCAAAATAATCAGTGAGAGAATTAAAAATTTTGCTGTCAATATTCCAATACAATAAAGATATTCTGGAAAAGAACAAAAAAACAAAAACAAAAAAAGTACAAATTTTCAGTTTTATTCAAAATATTTTTTTTTTCTTTTGACAAAAATATATTATTTTAAAATCAGCAGTTAAAAATTGTCTGGTAAGCTTCAGATTTGTCGACAAATGTCCAGATTAAGATCTTCAATGTGATGGTGGAAATGAGTTCTGTTTTATTGAACAGCGACATGGAGTAATCGTCTGTATTTTTGAGATGAGATGTTTTCATTGATTGAGATTGTTGGACTGACTTCCTCATCTTGGTTGTTATCGTCACAACGTTTCGGACGTTTTGCCCTCCGGCCTTCATCAGGTGTTTTGTATCAAACAACAACCTACTGAGCAAACCAAGCATAGAGCTGAATGCAATCTGGACACCTCTGATTGAGAGAGAAAACCTTGAATAACAACATAGGTTTAACATTAACAAAATCCAACTAAGAATTGTCCTAGTGACATATGGTCCTAGATGTTGTATCAAAGTTTACAGTTACCTAAAGGTGCTGAGTTCAATCCTGAATGAAGGCAGTGAAAAAGTAACATTCAAAACAGAGAATCAGCAACTATGTCCCAGAGCCTAGCTGGAGTCCGAACACGGTACCCCCGTAATAATAATAAAGGGTTGGGTTTGAGACTCCTAACAAACGGTTCCCCAGTTCGATACAAAACACCTGATGAAGGCCGGAGGGCAAAACGGCCGAAACGTTGTGACGATAACAACCAAGATGAGGAAGTCAGTCCGACAATCTCAATCAGCGACATGGAGGACAACTGCCTCTGCTATGAGGCAGATGCGGTTCTTGTCCAGAAGTTCCCCTATATTAAAAAACAAAAATAAAGGCAAATCTCTATGCTGTGTGTATCCGTGATGAAACGTAAATATCATATTCCAAAAATCACGTAAATTGATAAATTGGTTTAATTTTAAACAGAAAATCATTTCTAAGTGATTAATACGAATTCATAAATCTCAAGTTCTGATTTATTGTTGAATTATCTCCCTTTATTTTTTTAAAGATTGTTTTCAAAATGGTGTATTAGATGGCCACTCTGCGGTTATTCATAAAATTTGATTCCCTAGCAAGATTTGTTGTAATGCCTACGAGTTCACATTAATCACTTAAAAATTTTCTTCATAAAAATAAAACTACTTGATCAATTTAGATGATTTTTGGAATTTGATATTTTCAATTTGTTATGGCTATGTACATTATATAGATTTTTCTTTATTTTTGTTTTTATATGGGGTAGGGGATTCTGGACAAAAAACCGAAGATCTAGATATTTCTCGATACTTGCTTTCAGAAAATTCTCAGAATTTGTTGGCCAATGAGCATCAGAAAAAGGGACCTGTACAGAGAATAGCACAGTGACTTATAAAGGAAGAGATGGATAAAATAGGTTAGTTTGGAAGTAAATTTCTAAAAAAGCTGTTTAACACATGCCAGTGTGTCAGACAGATTGTGAAACCGAATATGATGACATTACGATGTGAGAATGATATGATGGATATGCAATTAGAATCTTAAAGACAGGCTTAGAACTGATGACTTCAAAGGAAGATTTAATCTAGACAATACAGGGAGATCAGTTCAGAACAGGAGACTTTGTTGGTTTGGTAACACTGAAAGACTGGATAAGACTGCTTTGGTGCATAGATGAGGTAGAAGAGTCAGTCACAGGGGAAGCCTAAAGATGTGATAAGTATATATTTGAGTGAAACAGGGATAAATAAAGACCTGACCAGAGATAGGTTAATTTAGAAGTCGATTTCTAAAAGCCACTCAACACATGCCAGCATGTAGAACAGACATTAAGCAGATGTCTGCATCATCGTTAATCCTTAGGTTTTTTTTTTTTAATTTAAAAGACAAATAAATGTTAGTTATCTCTTCATTCCAGTTGATGTGAAGCGGTAAAACTATTTTATCCACAGCTGAGAAAGAAAAGGAAGAAAAGGAGAGATATACTAAGCAGAAAACAACTGATTTTGTCTTTTATTTATTTATTTTTTTTACTAGCAGAGTTTCCCAGTGTCGCTCGGTGTAAAAGTGCAACATATTTATATTAAAATTTCTATTTCTTCTCTAGCTCTGTCCTCTGTTTTACTCCTTCTCCTCACAAATCTCTTTCTCCTCCATCCAGCCCATTCCTCTCTAGCTAGATTCCTCAAGGAACAAGTTAGCATTTGCTTTCCAAATTAGTATATAAGTTAAAATCCGACCATCTCTGCTGAAACCTGGCCCAATTGGCTCCCAGAGAATGAATAAATTTTTCGAAATTTTAAATAGAGTAACACAGATCAAGAATATACTTTGTAGGTGTTTGTTTTATAGTTTTTTGCTTTTAGCTGAACACACAAACGTACAAACACAGACAACTGTTCTTTAGTATTGGAATAGATATTGAACTGGCTTTGAAAACTCACTTTTTCCTGATGCAATGTGATCTGAGCTCAACAGATGACTCAAGAGGTCACATATTTTTCTGTATGTTTATATTTCTTAATTTTGTTTCATAAGAAAAAAAGTGTTCAATTAAATGTGCAAAAGCATGCATACATTATTGCGAATTTCAAGCGATACCTTTCATTTCATACAAACACTAGAAATTCAGCACACAGGGCTAAAGATACCAAATGAGAGAGCAGAAAGTGGATCTTTGGTTTACTTTCTGAAAACCTTGTTTCCCTTATTTTGTCCTTTAGTCACTACATTCTATGAGCAATATTTTTGGTTGAGTACCATGGATGATATGCGGGTCTGGTGTGCCACATTTGACAATCAGTCATCAGATAAAGTATAATTTGTTTCACTATCAATTGATGGAAGACTCAAGTCAAAGCAATGCAAGACACAACTGAACCCCAGATTCTTGTCCAGAATTCTTCCATATTAAAAAACAAGAAATAAAGAAAAATCTGTATGATGTACTTACTCACGACAAAACAAACTTATAACTCAAAAGGTCACGTAAATTGATGAAGTTTTATTTTTAAACAAGAAACTAAAATTTTATAAGGAACCAAGGAGTTACTGATTCGCCTGCCATTTTGAAAAATAAAGAGAGATAACAATAATTCATACTTACTAGATTTATGTTGTAATGCCTACAAATTCCCATTAATCATTTAAAATGATATTTTATAACAAGCCGAGTATACGGGGTCCCAACCACGAGTGAAAAATTTACTTTCACCATGACTAATGTTTGTGCAAAATTTCAAATTAATAACAGGCGTGGTTATTGAGAAAAGTGCTAACAAACAAATGAACCGAAGTGAATTACTAGGTCCAATCCTTCCTTTTGTTAGGAGGCCCAAAAACTAAAACTACTTGATCAATTTACCTGATTTTTGGAATATGATATTTTCAATTCATCACGGGTATGTATATCATACAGGTGGTCTTTTCCTGTTTTTTAATATTGGGGGAATTTTGGATAAGAACCCATAAATCTTCTTTGATAACATTTGCAAGATTAAGTATTGTCATGCAAATATTGTCCTTATTTTGGTTGTGTCAAAAAAATTTTTTATTCCAAATTAAAAAAAATAGGTTATTCATAATTAAATATGTGATAAATTCCTTCAGTTAAAATATCTGTTGGAACATGTTTTATCGGGGACGCCAAATCAGCTAGCACCATCTAGAAAGTAATGCAACAATGAAATGCTTTGAGAAATATGCTGGATAAACAAAAATGAAATTTAAAAAAATTTTTTTTTGATAATTGATACAAAAAAAAAAAAAAAAAAAAAAAATGGAGTTATGGATATCACATTTCAATACTGATATGATTTTTGATTTTTCGTTGTCTGTTTGATTTGGAAGGCACAGCAATAAAAATAGCAATAATATTACAATGTGTTTGATATGAAAAATATCGAATGGTCATTATGCTAGACGAGGCAAGTCTGAATCAAAAAATGTTTGTATTTTGCCCCAGGAAACCAGCCAGTCAGCCAGGCATTACCCCTTTTCAAAAATGAGAAAGAATCGGTCTATTACTTTATTGCTTGTCACTTGAGCCCCCACCCCACTGCCTTCATTCGTGATTGAGTAAGGACCAAACTATAATGTTTTTTTTTGTTTAAGATTTTTAAACCTTTTTTTACTAAGGGGTCACTGCTTCTCAAGGTTCAGAGGATTAAAGCTGAAGAGATTGCTTATCAGATGATGAACAGCATTAAGAGAGGATTAAAAAACAATGGACGAATTTGATTATTTAAGAGGACGGCTTGAGATGTATTTGTTAACATTGGACTTGAATACAATTGTATTGTAGTCAGTTGAGAAGCAGCTCATAGTATTTTGTCCCCTGGACATGAAGTTCTAGGAGAGAAACTTTGTTCATAGAAATTCCATTTGGTTTTATAAAATGAGTGAAATTAAAGTTCTTTTCTGTACTTGTAGGTGGACGAGTTGTTGCTGCAAATGTTTTACAGGAAGGAACCAGAGACTGGAGTTCAGGCAAAAACCTATAAAAATAGCAATAGAGTAGAAAGAGACTAGCAAGATCTCTTCTGTGAAAAAAGTGGTTGTAGGGAGAAAGAGATCATCTCCCACTAGATTGTGAAGTCAATTTTGTATTCTGTCAAGACAAAAAAGAAGAACAGTCAAAGAAAGCACCTCCTCAGATATGGCAACAGTACTTCATCTTGGGACGGATATATGACTCCTTTAAAAATAAAAAAGGCACACAGAGGATTGCATCAGGAGCAAGGTTATACAATAATCCAACAATATTTATTTTTCAGCAACTTTAGCAACAGATTTGATGTAAGTCTGCCATTTCAGGTCTGGGATGAAAGTTAGTTATAGGGGCTTATCAAAGCTAAGAGAGAAAGGAAAATTTTTTTGCTGTGGATGTAGCTTGACAAGTTCTTGCTGTAAATGTTTTATAGAGAGGAACTAGAGATTGGAGTTCTGTAAAGCACCTACTATGAAAATAATGATACAGTAAAGAGAGATAAGGAAGGTTTCTTCTGTGAAAAGAGCTGTAGAGAACCCCCACCACCACCACCATCATCATCACCTCCTTCACTAGATTACGTAGTCGATAAATACTCTTGTCAAGCCAACCTTCATAGGGATGTTAATATTTTATACTTACACTCAGAGAAATATGGTTTTCTTTTGCAGATGAACACAGAGAACTTGAGTGTCTAAGGTCTAGCTGTACAGGGCTTTGTCAGGACAACCTGGCATGTGGATACTTTTTTCCCTAAAAGTAAACCATGACCAAATATTCAAAATCACATTTCGTATTCACAGCCCAAATAAGATCTCCTCACTATGGCTAACCTACATTAGCTTTTACGAGGAATAGTGCACCTTCTTCAAGTGATTTTACTAACTCAGTGTTTGAGAAATAAAAAACTTGAATGGAACATTCGAATATCTATGTATCTCATATAGAGTTCAAGTGTTAGACCCAGGTCGTGGGCCCCTTGATTTCTGAGAACTTTGACTGAAGTAAAATAAGAAAAAAAAATCAGTAAGATTCCATTTGTTTCAATGGATCAAATAGATTTGAAGCACCCCAGAATGAGTAAAAATCTAATGGATATCTTCTGTCTTAACACTGATTTTTTTTTATACTTTTGACTTATTCTGGTTTTATTACTTATAATAAACTAGCAGAGGCTATCTAGCATTGCCCTGGGCCATAGAAACAAAATATATATATATATATATATATAACTTAAAACTTTCTATCTCTTTATCCCTTCCCCCGTTATATAAGTTGGTTTTAGGAAAGGTCATTTTATGAATTATTTGTCGCATCATTTTAACTATTATTAAATGTTTGTTCTTACATTCCTGAAATGCTATTTGACGTTGGATATTTTCCTCATTTTTGATTACTTATTGCCCTTTTTATTTACTTTTTAATGCATGTAATTTTAACTGTAATCAAAAGTTTAATTTGTGTGACGAGATTCATTTAGTGCCTGTGCAGTATACTGGATTTTCAAAACAAATGCATTTCACATAATAGTGTTGTTATGTACTTGCATGTAGTGTCGAAATTAATATAAATTCGAAAAATGATCCAGAAGAAAAATAGTTACAAGTAAAAATAGAATTTATAAAATTATTGAGTTTTATTGTATGTTTTAATGCAGAAGAGTTGTGCGATGAATTCTGTATGACAAACTGACTTCGCTCTGTTGCTTTCCTTGAAATCCATGATTGACAAAATTTTCTGCAAAAAAAAAATCTAGTAAATCTTCTACTGAATCATGTTTTTGGAATTTATAATAATTTTGAGATAACACATATGTAATCGTGTTTTTACATGAAATACATTTGTTTGAAAACCCACTAAACTGCACAAGCAACAGTGATTTTTTTTCTAACTAGAACCGTTTTATATTTTTAATTAAAAATGTGTGTATAAAAAAACGCGCTAGCAAAGAAAACTATATATCTTAAATAGTAAAACACTTTGCAAATAAAACCCTTTTTAAAACCCTTTTTTTTTTTTTAGATACATATGCCATATCGTTAAACCAGAAGTGAAAAAAAAAAAAAAAAAAAAAAAGTGATGTCATGGTAAAATGTGCCCCCTTTGGTCATTGCCCATTCTCGGGTACCTCAACTCCATTTAGTCTGTTTCAGTAAACATCTTTCTCAAAATATTTCAGTCGATGCAACTTCTGACCTTCAGATGTATCTTGTCAAACTTAGGAATCTGCACAGAATTTCAAAAGGAATCCTTTATTTAATCCACAGGGGTAGCATGTTTGCATTCTTTGTGTGTCAACTGTTATGTTATGCTGTAGTTTTTTAGTTTTTAACCGTGTTGTCTATTTAATCTGTTAAATAGAGTTTCAAGTTCTTGACGAATGTATTCAAGACAATTAGTTTCACAAAAAAACACTTGACGTAAGTTTATAAAAAGGAATGACAATTTATTTTCTGTTCAATTCTTTCTCAATGTGCTATAGAAAAGAGAGATGGAACGTGGTGGAGTGTTGTGGGTGACACAAAATGACAACTGGTCGTCTCCGTACCCTTCTCTCTAACAGCCTTTTTTTCCTTGGCTGGCATTTGTTTTTATTTACAAAAACTTCAGACAGGAATTTCATTTTTCCATGCTGCATTCCACTGGGCCGATTAAATTCATCCAAGGCCAAATTTCAATATGACTGTTTCCGAAACTTGTCAGTTGAAGAATGTTGATTTCAAAGCTTCTGCACACTTCTTTCGACTGTTATGACTTATGATGACATTTATTAGTTTGAAGATTTCCACAATATTTATGTGTGTGCATCCAGCTCCATATGCGTGTGTGCACAACCAGCAACAATTCTGGCGTTGCCCGGAATACTATTTAACACTAGGTTTTATCAGTCATGACTGGGTAGAAGTCCTAAGTAATTTGTAATTGTATTTAGCATCCGCAAGGACCGTTAACATATGGATAGAGTACTTTTAGGTTAATTTCAGTTGTATTTACACTCCTCTGGAGGTTGAAGGTCCAATCTTCAATGCGGGCGACACTCAAAATACAAAATAAAATACAACTGTAAATTACTTAGGACTTCTACCCAGTCATGGCTGATGAAATGAGAACATGCTACCCCGATCAATTGAATAAAGGGTTTCGTTCAAAATTCTGTGCAGATTTCTGAATTCGACAGAAAGATTCCAGAGTTCAACATGATACACCTAAAGAAGGTTGGAGGTAACATCGACCAAAAGATTGTGAAAATAACACTGGAGATAAGAACAGAAGGCTGAAGAATCCAAATTATATCAGCGGGTGAATATTTGACATCCTGTAGGATGTTTCATGACCACCAAAGATATAAAAAAAAAAAAAAAAAAAAAAAAAAAAAAAAAAACAGAATGAGTTTGAATGTGTATTAGATGCGATCCTAAAAAGGCCTTCAGTCTCTCTATACAGGGGTTTCCATGCCAACGTGATATGAGAACAGTAAATCCTAACCTAAGATTCAAAAGAAACAGCATATTCAATGCACAATTAAAATGCGTTCAGGATGAACACTATTTTTATACAAAGAATGGTGCAACTTCCATCTTATGATATATTTCTTAATTGTTTTTTTTAAAGCTGTCGGTACCTCAAAAATGTCTGGTAAAAAAAAAAAAAATTATCCATCAATAATGACTCTTTATATGTTTTTTCAAATTGACGTCTTGCGAGAAAAATTTATCACAAACATTGCAGTGATAGGGTTTCTCGCCAGTGTGGGTCCTCATGTGCCGTTTCAGATGCTCGTTACGAGAGAATGACCTTTGACACACCTGGCACTTGAAAGGAGTCTCGCCTGTGTGAGTCCGAACGTGAGCTTTCAAGTTACTCTGAAGAGAGAAAGACTTACTGCAGATTTCGCACTGGTACGGGATCTCGCCCATATGCGATCTTACGTGGCCGACAAGCAAGTGTTTCAGGGAAAATGTCTTGTCGCACATTTCACATTGAAAGCGCGTTTCTGCCGCATGTGTCTTCATATGCGTTTTTAAAAGACTCTTCAGTGAGAAAAATTTATCGCACGTGTGACACTGATATTTATTGTGTTTGTGCACTTTCCGGTGCTTCTTTAAGTCAACCTTGCTCGGGAAATCCTCACTGCATATGGAGCAGGTGTACAACGTCCCCTCATCGTGGGTTTTGACGTGTCGTTTCAGATCGGAGGTATGCGCAAACGATTCATCGCAAATGTCACATTGATATGGCATCTCAACACTGTGTGACTTCATGTGTCGCTTCAAATCGGAATTACTGTAGAAAGTCGTGTTACACAGTTCACACGTTTTACTTGTGTGCGTCGCGATGTGATATTTCAAGAGGTCATCATTGTTGAAGACCTTTCTGCAGACGCTACATTGAAAAATCGTGTTTCCGGTTTGGATGTTCAAATGGCTTTGTAATCGGGTGAATTCAGTAAAAGTGTTCTCACATGCTTCTTGCGGGTAAAGGTCCATCTGTATAGGTGTGTCCTTTATTTCATCCAAGTAGTCTATCTGGTGATTGTTGAAGTTAGTAAAATCCATTGTGATTAGTGGGTTTTCGTTAAAAATTCCCCCAGAAAATTCAAATGGAATTTCCATTTTTGCTGATGACGGTAGTTTTCAATTCCTTCAAACTAAGTTTCCCAGTTGTGCAGTCAACTTAAAATACTGTGACAATGTTCACCTGCAAAAAAATTTTTAAATCGTTAAGATGAATAAAAAAAAAAGAGTAATGTAGGAAAAGGAGAGAGAGAGAAAAAACGCAATGGAGAGAAAAGAAAGAAAGAAGAGGGGTGGAGAAAAGAAAGAAAAAAGAGGGGTGGAGAAAAGAAAGGAAAAAGAGGGGAGGAGAAAAGAAAGAAAAAAGAGGGGAGGAGAAAAGAAAGAAAAAAGAGGGGAGGAGAAAAGAAAGAAAAAAGAGGGGGAGGAGAAAAGAAAGAAAAAAGAGGGGGAGGAGAAAAGAAAGAAAAAAGAGGGGGAGGAGAAAAGAAAGAAAAAAGAGGGGGAGGAGAAAAGAAAGAAAAAAGAGGGGGAGGAGAAAAGAAAGAAAAAAGAGGGGGAGGAGAAAAGAAAGAAAAAAGAGGGGGAGGAGAAAAGAAAGAAAAAAGAGGGGGAGGAGAAAAGAAAGAAAAAAGAGGGGGAGGAGAAAAGAAAGAAAAAAGAGGGGGAGGAGAAAAGAAAGAAAAAAGAGGGGGAGGAGAAAAGAAAGAAAAAAGAGGGGGAGGAGAAAAGAAAGAAAAAAGAGGGGGAGGAGAAAAGAAAGAAAAAAGAGGGGGAGGAGAAAAGAAAGAAAAAAGAGGGGGAGGAGAAAAGAAAGAAAAAAGAGGGGAGGAGAAAAGAAAGAAAAAAGAGGGGAGGAGAAAAGAAAGAAAAAAGAGGGGGAGGAGAAAAGAAAGAAAAAAGAGGGGGAGGAGAAAAGAAAGAAAAAAGAGGGGGAGGAGAAAAGAAAGAAAAAAGAGGGGGAGGAGAAAAGAAAGAAAAAAGAGGGGGAGGAGAAAAGAAAGAAAAAAGAGGGGGAGGAGAAAAGAAAGAAAAAAGAGGGGGAGGAGAAAAGAAAGAAAAAAGAGGGGGAGGAGAAAAGAAAGAAAAAAGAGGGGGAGGAGAAAAGAAAGAAAAAAGAGGGGGAGGAGAAAAGAAAGAAAAAAGAGGGGGAGGAGAAAAGAAAGAAAAAAGAGGGGAGGAGAAAAGAAAGAAAAAAGAGGGGAGGAGAAAAGAAAGAAAAAAGAGGGGAGGAGAAAAGAAAGAAAAAAGAGGGGGAGGAGAAAAGAAAGAAAAAAGAGGGGGAGGAGAAAAGAAAGAAAAAAGAGGGGGAGGAGAAAAGAAAGAAAAAAGAGGGGGAGGAGAAAAGAAAGAAAAAAGAGGGGGAGGAGAAAAGAAAGAAAAAAGAGGGGGAGGAGAAAAGAAAGAAAAAAGAGGGGGAGGAGAAAAGAAAGAAAAAAGAGGGGGAGGAGAAAAGAAAGAAAAAAGAGGGGGAGGAGAAAAGAAAGAAAAAAGAGGGGGAGGAGAAAAGAAAGAAAAAAGAGGGGGAGGAGAAAAGAAAGAAAAAAGAGGGGGAGGAGAAAAGAAAGAAAAAAGAGGGGGAGGAGAAAAGAAAGAAAAAAGAGGGGAGGAGAAAAGAAAGAAAAAAGAGGGGGAGGAGAAAAGAAAGAAAAAAGAGGGGGAGGAGAAAAGAAAGAAAAAAGAGGGGGAGGAGAAAAGAAAGAAAAAAGAGGGGGAGGAGAAAAGAAAGAAAAAAGAGGGGGAGGAGAAAAGAAAGAAAAAAGAGGGGGAGGAGAAAAGAAAGAAAAAAGAGGGGGAGGAGAAAAGAAAGAAAAAAGAGGGGGAGGAGAAAAGAAAGAAAAAAGAGGGGGAGGAGAAAAGAAAGAAAAAAGAGGGGGAGGAGAAAAGAAAGAAAAAAGAGGGGGAGGAGAAAAGAAAGAAAAAAGAGGGGGAGGAGAAAAGAAAGAAAAAAGAGGGGAGGAGAAAAGAAAGAAAAAAGAGGGGGAGGAGAAAAGAAAGAAAAAAGAGGGGGAGGAGAAAAGAAAGAAAAAAGAGGGGGAGGAGAAAAGAAAGAAAAAAGAGGGGGAGGAGAAAAGAAAGAAAAAAGAGGGGGAGGAGAAAAGAAAGAAAAAAGAGGGGGAGGGACTCATAAAACCAGTACAAAACTTTTGTTTGGAGAATTCATTTTACCCATGCTGAGAATTCTTCTGGTTATATGAAAAAAATCAAATCACACCAAATGTTTAGGATATAAAATCGAATTGAAATATTAAATCGATTTCGTATTTATATATAACATTTATAAAATATATCAAAATGAATAAATGCAAAAGTTTATTTTTCCATATATCCTAACTATATTAACATCAAAACAGGTTGCGTTTATTTAATTCTATGAGACAACATAATGTTACATAGTGGGGAATCTATGCCAGAAAATAGCGATTAAGTTAACTAGTGTGAATTTTGACGACATTCACACTTAGTGCATGTCAGGATAACCCAGATCTGTAAAACCAGACCGTTCTTAGCGTTGAACGAAAAATAGAAGTCAAGGCAGGGGCAAGAGGTCAAACTATGTAGGCAAAACACAGTCAATATAATGACATCATGCTTATGAGCAAGAGAAACAAAGTTTTCAGTTCAGTCTCTCCGTAGGAAGTATGAGATAAGTACAAATAATGTAAAAAGAATAATCTACGTGGAAATATGCCTCGATGCAGCTGTTGTCAGCATCGCTCATTTTGTAAGTTAGTAAGTTAAGGACATAATTATTAGTTATTTTAGTTTCTCTCTCTAAGTCAATTCTCTCCAATAAAACCTTGAAGAACTCAGTGAACAGCTTCTTTGTATCATTTTTTTTTTTTACAAGGGAATCACCACTTATCAAGGCCTGAATGCCACTCGAGGATAAGGGTTAATAAATGTGAGGTGGTAATTTAGTATCGTTAATGGAGTAGATTGGTTAAAATTTGGATTATTTAAGGGAAAGGGATGGCTCAACAAGAACTTGTTTACACTTGACTTGAAGGCTACCATATTGTAATTAGTCGGGAAGCAGGTTAGTTGAACAGTGTTCCACAGGCAGGCAGCTCTAGGAAAGAAGCTTTGTTCATGGAATCTGTGTTTAGATTTAGGCATAGATAGAGAGTGGGGGAAATCGTTTATAGTGGTTGTAGCTAGTTGAGTAGTTTTTCTGAGAAGTTTTAATCATCTTAATAAAACAGACGATCGCCAACCACACATGAAACGCGCCTAAAAATAAAAGACCAGCACGTAAACACCTGCATGTCTGTAAAAAGATTTTTATTTTATTTGATTTATAGATTGCTTGAAATCATAATATTTTTGTAACATCATATATATAGTAATCGAGAAACAACTATAATTCGAGTATTTATTTTATAAACAGCTTTTAACAAATTGACATTCTGTTACAGTTGTAATTTTGCATTGTCCCATTTTCTAATACATATGCAATATTTGTATCAAGAATAAAATGTGTTATGTCACTAATATGGTGAAAACAGGTACTACACTTTGAAATATTTGCAGTCAAGTCCAAGTCAAAGGTTTGGGGTTCAAGCCTACTTTCCTACTAAAACTTATTTTTTCTTTTACACCTCCAAACACCCAGCCAACGTTTTTTTTTTTTTTTTTTTTTTTTTTTTTTTTAAACGGGGTTGTTTTGATCACCCCCCCCCCCCCAACACACATACCTACAAACACCTGGGCCATGCCGGGTACCCTCCGCTAGTATAATATAAAAGGCAAAAGTGGCGCATGCGTTTTGGTATGTCCAAGAAAGGCTTTTTTTGGGAGGGGGGGTCTCGAGAGGGTTACTATCTTTTACAACTTTTTATATACTCCCTAGATCAGGCATATCAAACATGCTGCCCGCAAGAAGCAGAATTGCGGCCCCACAGACAATTTTAAGCAACTTGGAAAGAATAAGGAGAAAAATGAAAAGATCAAAATAAGAGGAGAGTTCGAAAAGTAGTTAAAATTTCTTACCTGTCCTCGCTTTAGGAAAGTCTTTTTTGATACTGAGCCCATATATCGAAAGCTTACAACGTCACAAACTGTCACGACTTCTCATTACTTCCCTTTCTTATGCAGGGTACCTTTCTTAGCCCTACACCAACTTCCAGCAGTGTCATTCACTTCCTTTTCTCCTACACGCCAACATGCTGTCCCAGTGGTAGCTTATCTTTTTTTCACTTCCACCTCGACGTTCTGCACCGACACTAAGTCGGTCTTTCTTTTTTTGTTTCTCTGAGGGCCCACTAAAGCTAAATTACCGGTGATAAGACAAAAACTTGTCCCTTTGAAAAATTTAAACTGCTGGTTGTGGGTTTTGTAAAATTAAGTTTTGTTGCAATTAAAATTATAAATGGTTTCTGCTTGAAATTATTTTATCTTTCATTAATAAATATTTTAGGCATTAATTGGAGAAATAACAACAATGACAGTAAAGAAAGCAATTCTATCCACAATATTATTTTTTCTTTTAAAATTCTAATTGTTTTTATATTTTTAATTCGTTACATTTGTTTTAGTTTTAATTGTTTTGTTTTATTTTTAAATTTCTTTTTTTTTCTTCTTAAAAGTTATTTAATTACATTGGTTTTGTTAGATTTGTTTTATCTTTTTTCGACTCGCACCCGTGAAAACTGACAAAACGTACTTTTACAAAACCCACAACCAGCAAAATATTTAATTTTTCGAAGGGACAAGCTTTTTGCTTTATCACCGGTGAATTAGCTTCAGTGGCCCTCAAAGAAACAAATACTTTTTTTTTTTTTTTTTTTTTTTTTTTTTACAGAATTTATTGACTTACAATTTCTTCACATCATTATTTGGACTCACATTTTCATTGTCTTGGACTTTTAAGCATTTCTTGCTTCTCTCTCATCCTCTTCTCACACTGTCACTGTATTTCTCTTTTTTTTTCTTTTTTAGTTTTTACCTTCTTCTATTATCAATAAACCTATCAATAAGCAAATTGTCTTCATAAAGTGATAAATCAAAAAAATATCGTGCCCGTGACATTCTAAGCCTTTGATTGATGGTTTCAATGTAAAGAATAACTTTCCCAAAGCAAGGATAGGAAATTTTAACTATTTTTCGAACACACCTCTTATTCTGTATTTATTTTATCTGCTTTTATGTTTCCTGCCGTGTTGGCCCTATATTGCTTTTTACTATTGTGTACTTTTTATTAAAATTGACTTTTATAACTAAAAATATGAATCGGGTAATACTGGGGTCAGGTCACTTTGTGATAACTGCTTTTATTTATATTCTATAAATATTTTTCGTTGTGTTTGATTTTATTTTGACTTTTTAATTTTCCAGATTGCACATTGTTTTTAAAATGGCTAGTGATTCTGCGACTAAGAAAAAAAGAAAGATAAATGAAGAAGGGAGAGTGTTTCAAGAAAAATGGGAACTACAGTATTTTTGCACAGAAGTGAATGGAAATATACATTGTTTAATTTGCAATAATCATATTTCTACACCGAAGGCATATAACCTGCAAAAACATTATGAAACGAATCATCTGTCTTATAATAAATATGAAGATCCCATGCATGTTTCAATTCTCAAAGAATTGATGGTTAACTCGATACAGCAACAAAAAATCAGAAAGTAAATGTTGCTTCCGTTACTGCAAGCTATGAACTCAGTCGATTGATAGCGATGCATGGGAAATCCTACACCAAAGGAGATTTTGTGTAACAATGCCTTTTTTTCAATTTTTTTTTTCTAACCTCTTCATCTCTGACCTTTTTATTTTTAACCTTTCCTTTTTTTTTTTTTTAAAAATGGAGAGTAGCTATGCAACATACAAATATCTGTGTGTGATGTTGCCAAGCTAATCAAGAACCTTGATTCCAGTAAAGCAACTGGCCCTGACGGCATTCCAATTATAATGTTGAAAAAGCTTCAACCAGAACTTGCCCCCATACTTACAAAACTGTTTAAGCATTGTCTTAAGGAGAATTGCTTCCCAACACCCTGGAAAACCTCATCAGTATGCCCTATATTTAAGAATTCAGGTGACAAGTCATCTCCCTCTCAGTACAGACCAATAAGTCTCCTGTGTGTCATGAGTAAGTTGTTGGAATCCATATTAAATAAAGAAGTAGTCAACTAACTCAGCAGAAATAACCTTCTTAGTGACATGCAATATGGTTTCTGTTCTGCTAGATCTACAGCAGACAAAGGTTTCCTTTCTAGGGCAATTGCTCTTGATATATCAAAGGCCTTTGATAAGGTATAGCATAAAGGTCTACTTCACAAGATTTCTCAATGTTTTCTCAATTATTAAATCATTTCTCTCTGATAGGCTCATAAGAGTATTGGTTGATAGGCAGAAATCAGAAGCCCACAGTATTAATGCTGGTGTCCCTCAAGGGTCCAACCTGGGCCCAACTCTCTTCTTGATCTACATCAATGATCTCCCAAAACACTTAAATCATTTGTTGACATCTATGCTGATTACACAACCATTTATGGCAACACATCAAAGGCTGTAAATGACAAAGTTCTCTCTGATTCTCTATCCTCTGATCTTGAGCGTGTGAACAATGGGGGAAGAGGTGGCTGGTTACTTTTAGTGCATCCAAAACCAAGCTTCTATCTTTACATCATCAACGCTCTGATTCCCATCTGGCATCAATTGAAATGGATGGCTCTTGTCTTGGAGGAGGCTCCATGTTTTGACAAGTTTCTGGGATTGACCTTTACTCTTGATCTGAAATGGAACACGTACATCAAATCTGTTGCCAAGGTTGCTGGTAAAATGGTGGGGTCCTTCTACCACTCCAATAGATATCTCACTGCTGATGCAATTCTCTATCTGTATAAAAGCCAAGTCCATCCAAGGATAGAGTACTGCTGCCATATGTGGGCAAGAGCTGTTAAAACAGCCTATCCTGCCTTGACAGAGTACAAAATAGACTTTGTAGCCTAGTGAGGAATGCCCTTTTCTCTTCCCTGCAACCCCTCTCCCACAGAAGGGACATTGTAAGTCTGTCGTTGTTCTATCGTTATTTCCATGGGAAGTGCTCGTCTGAGCTTCAGTACCCCCATTCACCAATTTTTCACGAAAAACACCCGTCTAGCTGAAACCACTGTCAGTAATTTTCCCCACTCTTTATCTGTGCCTAAATCAAAGCGTAAATTCCATAAACAAAGCTTCTTTCTTAGAAGTGCACGCCTGTGGAACTCTCTTCCGTTTGCCTGTTTCCCACCTGACTACAACTTGGATGTCTTCAAGTCCAACATAAACAAATTCCTGATAAACCACCCCCTTAAGTAAGACACTTTATCAGATCTCCATTACTAGCGATTACTACAATATTATCCCATTGATTACTGTACACGCAATAACCCTTATCCCCGAGTGGCTTCCGGGTCTTGATAAGTAGTGACTTACTTGTAAAAAAATAATAAAAATAAAAACGGCCGAAGTTGTGTGTCAGGAAAAAGCACACTTGTTCAAAAATATTTCCCTCACCAGGAACACTGTTGCTGAAAGGATGGATGAAATGTCAAGTGATTTGAAGCAACAGTTGAAAGCTGAATCATTAAGATTTGAACAGTTTTCAATTCCAATTGATGAGACTGTCGATATCACTGGGATAGCACAGTTTGTGGTCTTCATCAAGGCCTGTCACAATAAATTCAACATTTCTGAAGAACTGATTGAACTAATCCCTATGCATGACACTACAATAAGCCAGGGCATCTTTGAGAATGTTGAACGGGTTCTGCATGAATATGATTTAGATTTGAGCAAGCTTGTATGGTTGTCTACAGACGGTGCAGCGAATATGGTTGGCAGACAATGGTGTTGCTGCATTTACATCCGGATTTGTCATTTACGCATTTCCACTGAATTATTCATCAACAAAATTTGTGTTCAAAGATTTTAAAATTGGATCATGTGCTTAGTATAGTCATAAAGACAGTGAACTATATCAGAAGTCGTTCTTTCAATTACCGTCAATTCAACCAGTTGTTAGAAGATATGGATAATCAGTTCACCAATGTTCCATTCTACACAGATGTACACTGGTTGTCATGTCACAAAGTATTGAAAAGATCTTATTTGTTAAGACAAGAAATAATCACTTTTTTGGAGATGAAAGGTGGAAACACTGATAAAATGAAAGATGAAAATTGGCTCCAGGATCTGGCTTTTGCCGTGGACATTACAGCACAATTAAACGATCTCAATTTGAAATTACAAGATAAAAACAATCTCATCACTCAGTTGTATGATGACGTTGAATGCTTCATTACAAAGTTGAGATCATGGAAGTCAAAAGTGCCAAATGAAAATTTAATTCATTTCCTTATGTGCAAAGAGCTAAAAAATAGTACAAAGTCAGCACTAAGTTTTGCTAAGTATGACAGTCAGCTGAAATCATTGTCAAAGGATTTCAAAAAAGATTTCATGATTTCTCATATTTTGAACAAGAGTTTGCATTATTCACAGCGCCGTTTACTTTTGATGTTACTAAGGCAGCCGAAAGCCTACCAATGGAACTGTTAGAAATGCAGTCAGATTTTTTACTCAGAGCAAAATATTTTGAAGTGGGAATACCTGATTTCTTTTCATACCTTCCGAAAAGGTTTATACATTTCAGAAAGTTTGTCACACGGATTGTGGCAATGTTTGGTTCTACCTATTTATGCGAGCAATTATTTTCCTTCATGAAATTAATAAAGACTTCTCAGAGAACTAGGTTGACTGACAAACACCTATCTTGTCTTGTAAAGCTCAGAAATACACAGAAACTTCAGCCAGACATATCAAAGCTTGTCAAGAATAACTCAGGACAAAACACGAAACATGTTTGAGTACTTGATCATGAATGTTCATTTTGAATTATTATAATTTATATGCATTGCATTTGTTGCATTCAAATACTTGTTGGTGCTTTTTAAATTTTCGTTATATCGAAATAAAGAACAGATTTATAAGTCATGCTAATTTCCTTCTTTTGTTAAACTACAAGTACTTTTAACTTGCATTCTTGAATATGACCAAACTATTGCATGTTTCTAAATTACTGGTAAAAGAAACATATTCACCAATGATTTTTATTTAACGACTTTGATTAATATTGTAGGGGTGCGAACACAACTGATTCTTGTGGCCCTGACGGGCTCTGAGTTTGACATGCCTGCCCTAGATCATAATATCTACGATTTGTGAACGCACATCGTCTCCACATTTATTTTGCTTGACTTCTATCTATTTCATCCTTTTGCGGGTTTGTTCGTCTTTTTCGTATAAATAAAGCGAAACTAATCAAAGCGAAGTAGGCTGCCTGGCTTTCCTACCAGGAATGTCTTGAAAGCAATTAGCTTCGATCAATTTTGGGAAAACCCTTCCTATTAAACAACTGCTAAGTGCTATTCTCTTTACAAAGAGAGAGAGAGAGAGAGAGAAAGAGAGAGAAAATCAATTTGTTATAACACCGTTCAAACGGTGGGTAAAATTTTTGCGCTTTTGGAAATCCCCAATCTATGGGGGGGGCACTAAAATACATATCTGCCAATAATGATTTCCATTTTTGTTTTTGACACTTGTTCAGCAAATATAGGAAGCCATCCTAAACATGGAAAGGGGCGGGAAGGGACTTTGTTCACTTAACGAAACTCTCCTAAAATGAAAATAATTAATTTGCTTGGTAGTGCTTGCTAAACTGCATTAGTACTAAGTTTTTCAGAATGTTCACAAGTAATCGCCGGAAAACAAAAAAACAAAAAAAAAAAAAAAAAAAAAAGTACATTACCAAAGTTTTGGTACTTCCGCAGTTTATTTAGGTAGTATTTTCAAGTTAAAGTTAATTTTTACGGTATCTTTTCTTTAAACTGTCAAATGAAAGCACAGAATAGTTAACAAAGCCCACCCTTTCTCATGTTAAGAATGTTTTAGCGCGTTCGTAAAATGCAGAGGGTGATGATGTTATTCTCCGCTAATACCATTAAGAGTATCCACCCACAAAATTAAATTATTAAAAAAAAAAAAAAAAAAAAAAAAAAAAAAAAAAAGACAATTTTTCCCATAGCGTAAAGAATGGCTGAACAAAGCCGAAAATTGGTGCGAAACTTTGTTCATTTTTATTTAGAGCAAAACAACGTATATCGTGCGACGAAATTTTAGAGATAAAAACCAGAATTTTTCGGGGGGGGGGTCAATTCTTAAACACTGTATTTTAAACTATAATATAGTTTTTTTTTTTTCAGTTATTTCGTACACTTCAGAGAGAAAAATAAAAAGCAAACAAACAAAAAAATGAAGACAAAGAATGTCTGAGGACGTCGAAGACACAGCGAAAATATAATGAGTTAAAAAAAAAAAAAAAAAAAAAAGATTTTACTCAACTTAAAAAAAGAAAAAAAATTTAAGAAAATGCAATTTTTTTTTTATTTTACCTGAAATAATCACGTTCTGTATTTTTCTTCGAGTTCGCTATAGTAACACTAATTGGGACACCGGAAGTACATGGTGTTAAGGAAAGAAAATCCCTTGTAAATAAAATACTCTTTATCGATGTGGAAAAAAAAACTATTTAGAGGGTAAAGTAGATTACCCGGTGATAGCGTAAGCTCCGAGGGGTTGCAAAGGATGCCCTATGCGACCCCCTACCCCTACTGGGTCGAATAACAAGTATTGTAGTACGGCGAGCAGCGAGTAACTAAGTTGTACCAACTGTTCACCAGTAAGTCATTAACAGAACTGGTACTAGTCAGAGACACGATTTTTTTGTGCCTCCCCCTACTCCTCCAAGTCTATAAGAGACTCGTCCTCTCAACCACTCAGATTAGAATTCCGCCGCCAAGTAAGCAATCTTCTTTTTTTATTTTTATTTTTATTTTCTCACACACTCCCGACAAAAACGAGAGAAAAAAAACAAAACAAAAGGTAGAAGAGAGAAAAGAAAAAGAAAAAAGTTACATCAAAATGACAGACCACCAAAATACTTAATCAAAACAATTGTTAGTACAATATAGCAGTAGTCGATCAGTCCAGATATTAATCAAGCAGGCAGCAGGCTAGGTCTACCCCGTCGTTTTTTCAGGGGCGCGCATTCTGGGCAATACCACTTTTGCCTGTTGGGAGGTTCTGAGTCAATACCGACACATCGGAAATGGTACCAATCGTCGCACGAGTCACACCCGATCATATTCTGATTCTGCTGCGGAGAGCTGCACAGGGGACACAACCAGACCTGCTCCTCAACACTAGGGGGTGAACCCAACGTCTCCCCTCCCTCCGCAACAGGAGGTCCTTCAGGAGTCCTAGAAAGCTCTAAGGGGTACAGATGTTTCAGGGAATGTACTTCCTCCAAGCCCTCCCCCTTTTTGAACGCGTGCTGCTCTAACGACACCATCATGGCCTGGAATCAGTTAAGTAATAGTTCCTAAGACCCAAAACGGTCTGGGTTTCAAAGGACTCTTAATCAGCACAACATCATCCTTCTGGAGGCGGGTTCTTGTACTGAGTCGGGATCGACCAGGAATCTTCCTTCCCAGCTCTAGCAGGTACTCCTCATACCATAGTTTGTGGAAATCTGTCAGACATTAGTCCCTAAGTTCCAAGGTTTGAATTAGCCTCTCCCTGCTGGGAGGCAACAAGGTTGTTCTATCCTCTCTATCCAGTCGTATCAATAGCCCGAGGCTCTGATTGGGCTTAAGGAACATATTGGGGGTAATTGGAGTAGCATTTTTGTCGGCTGACACCTGGTAAGTAAGACCTCTGAATATCCGATAACACTGTCAGAAGGGTAAAGTAATCCAATCTACCCCTGCCAAGAATCTTAAATAGGCAGTTCTTCATGGTCTTGATATATCGCTCCCATGTTCCTCCATACCAAGGAGAGAACAAGGGAATGGTTTTAAGTTTTAACTTACAAGGACTGTATTTTCTTTGATAGTCCGTAAAAAGAGAGACACGGTCGAAAATCTTTCCACTCCCTATAAACGTTTTCACGTTGTCACTATAAAGGGTTTCGGGAACGCCATATCGGTTAGTAAATTGAACCAGTGCCTGGAAGAAAGAGGGTACGCTCCTGTCGGGAACTACTTCAATGTGTATTGCTCTGATATTCAAGCAAGTGAACAGGAGCAAGTACATTTTCGTATCTCGTTTCCCATCACTCACCCAAAGATGGCCAGTAAAATCAATCCCAGTGTGTTGATAGGGGACTCTGAAATCGGTACGGTGCGACGGCATGGCAGCAGCAGCATTCGGCGTCACTGGCGTTGAATTATAACGTTTACATCTGGCACAAACAGCCAGTACCTTATTCACAGCTTGTTGACCCTGCGGGACCCAATAACCGCTTCGCCTCAACTCCGCTAGAGTTCACCCAGTTCCAAGGTGGCAACACCTTTCATGACAATCTAAAGTGATGAGTCTGGTAACAGGATGATGTTTCCCTATCAGAATGGGGTTTTTAACTTCATAACCAAAGTGGGAAGATTGGTTGATTCTTCCCCGAGATCGAATCAAGCCGTCAGGATCCAGAAAAAGATCCAGAGCACGAACCCTAACTGGCATGGGTTTACCACTCGGCTCCTTTAGGTACTCCACTTCCCCGGGAAATTCTTGCCGTTGCACTGTCTTCATAAGGTAGATCGCTGTCTTAGAGTTGTAGTCCCATTGTCGATTAAATCAGATGGCTAGGAACTTAAACACCAAGGCAGTAACAGTCAGTAAACCAGAGAATGAGGAAAACCTCTGAAAAGGTATGGCGGAAGTGTACTCTTGATCATGGATCAAAGAACAATTCGCTGAACTGCGGGTCATTTGCTGGCATATCTCACTCAAACAGGGCATATCCTGTCCTGGCCATTGAGATATTCCTTCGCATAGCCAGGAAGGGCCTGAACACCAAAATTCCATCTTAGATTGAAACTTTCTCAATGTTAATTCTCTTGTTAACAAATCCGCCGGGTTGAGTGTACTATCAACATATCTGAAGAGAGTCTTCAAGCCATAGCGAGACTCCAACTCCACTTTCATCTGCAGAATGTCTTTAAGTCTATTTTTTGCAAAAACATTTTTGCTAGCCATGTTTTGAGATAAAATCCAGGACAAGACCACCTGTGCATCCGTGGCTATACACAAATTCTCGGGGACAAATCCTTCACAATTGTCTAGGATTGTGGGGAGACACTTGAAGGCAAGGAAAACGGCCATTAGTTCCAACACAGGCAAAGTCTTGTCCTTCATAGGTGCCACCTTCGCTTTCGCAAATAATAAGGATGACCGACCATTTTGCACGATATACACGGCAAACCCATATGCTTCCTTGGACGCGTCGCAAAACAGGTACATATCTCCAGGCAGCCCTGCCATAAGCGCCTTGCGCAAAAAACGGAAGTCACTCAATCCTGAAAGGTCCCTGGCTAGTTCTCTCCAATCGCTCAAGATTGCCGGCTGGAGTGGATCATCCCAACCTGCACCATTCTTCCACATGGACCTGATTAGCACTCTACTGCGGATAGTAACCGGGAGACATAGGGACAATGGATCGAAGACCTTAGCTGACTCGGAAAGAACACCTCTCTTAGTTGTCACGTCAGGATTGCACTTTACCGAATGTGAGGAGTATCGGTAGCCCAGTACTCTCTCCCACTCCTCTTCATGGATACTTAGAGTACCATCCTCCTTCATCCTAGTGCGGAGCGCCTGACTGTTTGAGTTGCATGACTGGATAACAAAGCCCCCTTCCAGCAAACGCTCTCTAACAAGGGAATACATGTAGTAAGCTCACTTGCGCCTGCCACGGATGCCACAAGGTTATCCACATAAAACCGGTCCTCCAAAATTGCATGCGGCAAGCATCCTGAGGGTATTTTGCCGCATGCAATTTTAAGATACACCCCAACACAAATGGGCTTGAGGTAAATCCGAATATCAAGGTGGTATAGCGGAAGCAGCGCAAACAATCTCCTTGCTTAAGAAAAAAGCAAAACCGGTTCCTATCCGCCTCCAGCTTAAGCCGAATCATTAGGAATGCTCGGCGAATGTCTGCTAGTAGCACATAATTGTTGGCTCTAAAGGCCAACAACAACTTTAAGATGTCCCCTGTTAAGTTAATGCCAGAATATGCTGCTTTGTTCAGCGATAATCCATCTCCTGTCTTCAAACTACAGTTGAACACTGGTCTGATCCTGGTAGTTGCCGTAGGGTCCGACTTGAAAACTGGTCTATGTGGTATCCACACATATTTGTCGAACTCCTGAGGGGAGACAAAAATCTCTTCAATTATACCGTCCTCCTGTTGCTGACGAAACACCTCCAAATATTCATCATATATTTTTCTTTTAGTCAATTTTGCTGCCACCCAGTCTAAAACATGCAAGGAAGTTGCATGATTAGAGGGGACTCTGGCTAATCTATCGTGATGCCAGGGGAGCTCCACATAATAGCTTCCATCCCAAAGCTCTACTGTTTCCTCAAATCGCTTCATCTGCACTTTATCGTAATCAGAAAAGTCCTCCTGACTGGGAAGCCCCAGAGATTCCAATGTAAACATTTGTTCTAGTCCTCTTTGCACCATACTGTCAGGAAAGCACTCCGCCATGGGATCCAGGTATGTTGATTGTGTTTCAAGGACAAAACATAAATGTGATGCATCGACCTGGGGGGTATGTTCCATCACCGAATCAAACGAGAGGTGAGTAACCTCAGAGAGGGGCTTATCTTCCAAGAAAAAAGAGTCCACTGCTCCGAACGGGACCAATCCAGGCGGGGTTGCAAAGGCCCATCCATTCAAACACGGGATCAGCTTCAATGAGTCCAGGTGTTCAATCAGGTCTAACCCAATTATTCCCTTGATCGGTATTAAATCCCTTCCGGTCTCAAACTGGCCAGCCAAAGCATATTTTGCATCCTGAAAGACACGCAATAGAGATTCCAGTTCTCAAACCTAGTCAAGAAGTTTCTGAAACTCATGCGGTCGGACTCCATTTCCTGTCCGCTAAATGTAGGCCCTGTGATCTGTATACGTGGGGGTTTAACAATGAAGGAAGAACCTCTCCCGGTAGTTGCAGAAGCCCTTGAGAACTCAAAGGCAGATTCTGAGTAAGGGCTGGGCTCTGGCTGTCGGTATGCTTGATCTAAATCGCCCAAGTCTTCATAATAATCCTTCAGTTGAGGCAGCCAAGCACCCTCAATCTCGGCAGGTGTACTCTCATCAAAGGAGCCTAACTCCAGCTGTGTGATACAAGTCTCTCACTCGACAATGAATTGTCGAATCTCCATCCTTAAGAATGAGTACGCCGATGGCCTAACTCCATCACAGCACATCTTCAGTCGTCCCTGAATCTTCTGAGTCAATGACTTCCTTCTGCGTAGGAGCTGCTCTTTCGTGACGTTCATGACAGTAGTTAATCAACGAAAGAGTAAGCAGAAAATCCTTTGCAAGATGTGGAAAAAAAACTATTTAGAGGGTAAAGTAGATTACCCGGTGATAGCGTAAGCTCCGAGGGGTTGCAAAGGATGCCCTATGCGACCCCCCCCCTACTGGGTCGAGTAACAAGTATTGTAGTACGGCGAGCAGCGAGTAACTAAGTTGTGCCAACCGTTCACCAGTAAGTCATTAACAACTGGTACTAGTCAGAGACACAATTCTTTTATAACAGAAGAATTGTGCCTCCCCCTACTCCTCCAAGTCTATAAGAGACTCGTCCTCTCAACCACTCAGATTAGAATTCCGCCCTCGAGGCCGGCGCCACCAAGTAAGCAATCTTCTTTTTTTATCTTTATTTTTATTTTTATTTTCTCACATCATCGACCCCCCCAAATAAACAGAGAAAAGACCATTCCTGTAATGACCTGTTCCCTGTTGATTTGCAGTGTAATGCTGGTTCTGTGTAGTTCTAGGAGGTCCACCCTCCCAGGCTTTGCTGTTTCTCTTTAAAAAGAGGTTAGTTTATTCATAACTGCCTGAGATGTATCTGCTGGGCACAGGAATCTTTTGCAGAGTCAGACTTCAGAGTGCTGCTGCTGCAGTGCTGCTCCCTCCTCTAATATTTTCCGATCTTAGTGTCACATTTCTCGTGGTGGCAGAGTAATAAATACACCCTTAAAGCCAAGTTGTATTTCTGTATTTCCGATTAAAACTCGGAAACTACTGAACTGGTTACAATAAAAAGAAGAAAAGAAAAAGATAAGAGGAAAATTGAAAATAATAAAGAAAAGTGAAAAAGATAAAAAGGAAAATAAAAGGAAAAGAGAAAGAAAGGAAAAGGAAAAAGAATATATATATATATATATATATATATATATATATATATATATAGTTTTAAATAAAGTACTAGGTGGAAGTTTCTCGAGAGCTCTTTCGGTTATCATCTCGTCAGGAGTAAATCGATAACAATCTAAATAATATTGTAACGAAAATTCAGATCAGACAAGGGAGGATGGGGTCTGGTGGTCTCCCTCCTTCTGCAGCCTTGGACTCTGCTATTGGCCAGCATTTGGTTGACAACCTGTGCTGTGCCGATAGATATAAAATAGATTGGTTCGAGGTGCTACATAGAGCGGACTCCAAAAACCATTTAAAGATTTTGAAGGCCGCCTCTATCGCGGTGCGTCAACCTTCTTTGTGCCGGCAAAAAGAAACATCAAACGCATTGTTTCTCTTTGGGGAACTTTGAATTTTTTCTCCCGCTTTTTTTTTTTTTTTTTTTCTCCCTCGTTGTGCCAACATTTTAATCGTTTTTAAACATAAATAAATTTAATTAATGTCCCCGTACGTTTGGCACATTTAATAAGTTCCCCAATAGAACTCTTTATTTTCGTTACAATATTATTTAGATTGCTATCGATTTACTCCTGACGAGATGATAGCCGAAAGAGCTCTCGAGAAACTTCCGCCTAGTACTTTATTTAAAACTATATACAAATTCTGTACCTCTAAACATTTATTTATATATATATATATATATATATATATATATATATATATATATACACACACACACACACACATTATCTCTCTCTCTCTCTCTCTCTCTCTCTCTCATGTTTGTTACACTGGGTTCGCCAAAGTCCAACTTAATGCCAGGAAGGAAAGAGAAAAGAATTACTTTTTTTTTTCTTTATTTTATTTTCTTTCTTTCTTTCTTTATTTTATTTTATTTTTTTTTTATTTTATTTTTTTTCGAGCCACCCCAAACGTGGCATATTGCCAATGACACATAAAGGGTTACTGCGAATTAGGGAGCCATATTCATAGGGGAAATCTCAGTAGGGAGTTGTTCACATTACATTTAAATTTCAGCATGTTGGTACAGCCAGGGAAACAGATAGCAAGGAGGAAAGAAGCTGTTGAAGAAGAAATGTAATGTAAGATACTACTTACACAAGTGGCAGTACATCTGTTAGCCCTGTCAGGTGACGAGAGTAGGGAAGGGAAAAGGAGAAAAGAAAAACTTACGTCTGTAAATGGATTCTTAATGTAAATGTAGCATTAATTTGTATATGAGGAATGAATTGGAGAAAACAAGGAGTCGAGTTCTTGACGTCCAAGAAAAATAGGGAAAGAGAGGGTGTAGACGTTGAGAGTTAGTGTTGTGAATTACGGCTTAAGTTAAGAGGTGTTGGTACGCATTGCGGTATTGGGGAGAAGGAGTTCTGTCAAATTTTTTTTCTTTCTTTCTTTTTTTTTTTTTGCATATCTAAGAAAGTCTTCCAACATCTAGGGATCTCTACAGCAAAGGGGTGAGATTTTGCTGATTATCAGGCGTATTTATGTTGAATTGGCACCAGAGAAGCAACTTCTTTGTTTAGTCTATCTCGTTCTTTTGTGAGAGAAAATCAGTGAGCCTATAGAGATGCTCATTGATACAGGAAGCTAAAAACAATTTCATTCATTTGTACAGAGGTTAAGGTGTTGGGATTAACACTTATGCTAAGTTCTGAGAGAATTATAATGGTTGACAATTCTCATTCGTCAACTGCTCTTTGATATTGTGTTGTATAACTTAAACTATAGATCATGGCTAACCTATGCTATGAAATCATTCTTGGGCATAAATTTCTATGTCAGCTATCTTATGCAAAAATCCCTTTTAGCGGACCCCTTTCATCTCTCACTGTTTTTTTTTTCTTATATATATATATATATATATATATATATACATATATACATAGGAGTAACCACTTATCAAGGACCAGAGGCCACTCGAGGATAAGAGTGTACAATAGTCAATGGGATAATATCGTATTAATCGTTAGTAGTGGAAATTTGATAAATTGGATTACTTAAGGGGAACGGTTCATCAAGAACTTGTTTGTAGAATTATATAACAAGGTCCCATTCTTAGTTTGCCCCTCCCCATTCCTCTTTTCCTTTTCTTCTTCTTTTTTGTTCACATCCCAATTTTAGGTATTTCCTACCCTTCCCTCAATGAGGTAACAGATCACTTGATTTGCCAGAAATGTGGGTCACCTTTCGAAATTTTTGAGAATATTTTTTGAAGAACCCCTTTCATCTCTCACTATTTGTAGAATGATATAATTAGGTCCCATTTTTAGTTTGTCTCTCCCCATTCCTCATTCATTCTTTTTCTTTTTTACATCCCAATTTTAGATTTTTAATTTCCTATGCCGTCCTCAATTAAGTGGATAGATCACTTGACTGGCCAGAGATGTAAGTCACTTTTCTCAATGTTCATAAAAGATGCAAGTTAATAAAGCACTTGGGCCTGCATCACTCTTTCGATTGGCAAATCAGTGTATCTGCCATAGTTAAGTAATGGGGAGAGGGGATACTAAACACTATTTTTTCATTGTGTATTTTATGTTTTTCTTGTATATAAAATTTTTATCCCCCCCCCCCATTGCATATTGTCAAAAATATGTGCTTTAAGTAGGTAGGCCATGGCACGCTTTTTCATGTTGACTGAAGAAGCATGTATAATGTAAATGTGGTATTTTGGTGAGAGAAGAATGAATGTGGGAACTAGCTAGGTTAACATAGTTAACATTAGTTTGTCATCTCCACCACCCTCTATCCTTTTCAGCCTCATGCCAAATATTTTAATAAAAATTGTATTTATTATTGAAAATAAATATTTAACCTACCTGATGCTAAATTTATTCAATCAGAAATTTCCCATTTACTAGAGGAAGGTACTAAAGAGCTTTTTCAATCCTTATGGCATGCCAAGATGAAGTATCTTCTGAAAAGCACAATGTAGAAACTTTTGGATTATTCACTACTGATAAACTGATTAACTCCTCTGGATATTTTTCTTCAAATGAGAGACTTAGTAAATGAGATTGCCAGTTATCACGTTATCGTCATGTATGCAGAAGGAAATATGAGCCCTTAGTCAAGATCATTGACGTTCCTGAAGTCAACCCCAACTATAGGAATGTACATTTTAATAATGGATGAGATGACATATCTCCACTATATGATAGAACCAGCTATGGTAGCACATCTAAGACTGTAACCGACCAAGTTCTCTCTGATTCTCTCTCCTCTGATCTTGGGCACGTGGTACAACGGGGAAAGGAGTGGTTGGTTACTTTTAATGCATATAAAACCAAGCTTCTATCTTTTCATCATCAACGTTCTGATCCCCATCTGGCTTCAATTGAAATGAATGGCTCTCGTCTTGGTGAGGTCTCATGTTTTGACAAGCTTCTGGGCTTGACCTTTACTCCTGATCTGAAATGCAACACATACATCAAATCTGTTGCCAAGGCCACTGGAAAAATGGTGGGATCCTTCTACCGCTCCAGAAGATATCTCACTGCTGATGCAATTCTCTATCTATATAAGAGCCAAGTACGTTCAAGGATAGAGTACTGTTGCCACATCTGGGCAGGAGCTGCTAGAAAGGACTTGTCCTGCCTTGAGTTCAAAATAGACTTCGTAGACTCGTAGGAGATGTCCTTTTCTCTTCCCTACAACCTCTATCGCACAGAAGAGATGTGAGTTTGTCTCTGCTTTATCGTTATTTTCATGGCAAGTGCTCGACTGAGCCTCAATCTTTGGTCCCCCCTCGCCAAACTTTCACAAGAAACACTCGTCTAGCTGAAAACACTATCAATAATTCCCACACTCTGTGCCTAAATCTAAACGTAGATTCCATGAACAAAGCTTCTTTCTTAGACCTGCACGCTTGTGGAATTGTCTTCTATTTTCCTGCTTTCCAGCTGACTACAATATGGTTGTCTTCAAGTCCAATGTAAACAAGTTCTTGATGAGCCGTTCCACTTAAGTTAAAAAATTTACTGAATTTCCATTACTAACGATTATTATATTGTCAAATTGACTACTGTACACTCTTAACCCTTATTCTCGAGTGGTCTCTGGCTTTGATAAGTGGTTATGCCTATGTAAAAAAAAAAAAATTAATAGTGAATGTTGCTCTTTAATCAAACATTTCCTCTTACTCTGCCACTACTAATAATTCGATTCCTACTCTTCCCAACACCCCCAAATTCAGATCATTGCCAGAGAAAATTTGCAAAAGATGCTGATCTGCTGAATCCCTGATGCTCTATGAGAATCTGTTCAAATGCTCAGTATTTAGCTGAAAACTATTAGCGTTGAACTTTTGTTTTTTTCTCTTTTTATTTTTTCAGTTTAAGCAGAGCCACCTACCTCTGAGTGCATGGAACCCTCCCTCTCAAGACAAACATTCGAGCTTGAACTTTCCTGAGTGGTGGAAAATGTGATGAAAAGCAAAATTGAACTCTTCAATCTTTTTATGCACGTCCAAAAGTGAATTACTTCCCCTTTATTTATTTTTCTACTAGGCGACCATAGTCCATACAGAGATTCAATTCTGTGTAAATCCTGGCAGAATAAATGTTCTCCAGGCATATTAAGACTTCTTATATTCATTCATTACTGTTTTTTCAACTCATTTATTGCAATATTCATAGATACACATCTATATTTTATATGTTAACACAAAGGTTCATGTAGTAGCTCAATAGTATATTGCTAGAGCTTCTATAAACTATCTACAATATAAATCTCACTTGTCTGTTTGAATGTATATATGTACGTTATATATGTTTGCATGTCTGCCTAAAACTTTCGACAGAGGTGACGGATTTTCACAAGATCGGTATCATTTTGAAGCTCGACCCTTCGGACGACAAATATCGAAGAATTGGCCCAAAACATTAATTCCTTCAGCCTCAACTGGGCACTTTTCTACAGGGAGGAGTCGCTTTTTTCGACATTATTTTCAAAAGTCATCCCCTCTTTTCGATTGTCTAGCCTTAATTTAAACCTACATCACTTCCGGTTTGTCGATGGGCGCAATAGCAAAGACATTACTTTTTTTTTTTACGTTCTTTTCCTCCTTCGCAGTACAGGTTCGAGCCTGCCTGCCTACTACCTTTTTTTTTTTTTTTTTTAAACACACACCTCCAAACATCCAGACAACGCCAGGCACCTAGGTTAGTTAATCAATAGAACATCGTTTTTACTCATATTGGGAACATACATTTCTATGATAGATAAAGTATCACAAATATTTATGAAGAGGCTTCATCAGTGTATAATTTCCCACAGTCATGCTGAAAACTTAAAATCCATCAGAGATTCATTTCATTCATGCATCTTATTTTTTTACTCAGTTTACTAGCTTTCTTTTTTTTTTTTTTTTTTTTTTTGTATATAACTGTTCATGTTCAGTTTACACATGCTTATAGTTGAGAACTTTGATCATTTCTCCTACACTAAAATAAGCAACATTCTACATTCAAATACTTCGTTCAAACTCCTAGGCTTAACATTTACAGGCGACATGAATTGGAACAAATACATTGCCAAGGCTGTGCTGAAGAAGGTGGGCTTTCTTTATTGTGCTGAAAGGTTACTCACACCTGGGAGTATCCTATACCTCTACAAAGCCACTCTTTGGCCATGCATGGAGTATTGCTGCCACATCTCATTGGTGCATCTGCAACTAGTTTCTTTTTTGAACAATAGTTCAAAAAAAGAGTCGCCAACCTAATAGTTCCTGCACTAGCAATTAAACTTGAACCTCTGCCCTATTGCTGAAATGTGGCATCTTACTGCCTGTTTTGTTTAAACATAGGAATCACCACTTATCAAGGCCCGGAGGTCACTCGAGGATAAGGGTTAATGGGTGCACAGTAGTCAGTGGAATTATAGCATAGTAATCATAAGTAGTGGGAACTCTGCAAATTGGACTTGAAGACAATCAAATTGTAGTCAGCTGGAAAGCAGGCAAACGGAAGAGAGTTTCACAGGTGTGCAATTCTAAGAAAGAAGCTTTGTTCATGGAATGTACATTTAGGTTTAGGCACAGATAAAGAGTGGGGAAAATTATTGATAGTGGTTTGGCTAGATGAATGTTTTTTGTGAAAGTTTGGCGAGTGGGGGACTATAGATTGGAGCTCAGACGAGCACTTGCAATGGAAATAACGATAAAACAGAGACAGGCTTGCAACGTCTCTTCTGTGGGAAAGAGGTTGCAGGGAAGAGAAAAGGGCATCCCCCACTAAGCTACAAAGTCTGTTTTGAACTCTGTCAAGGCAGGATAAGCTGCTTCTAGTAGCTCCTGCCCAGATGTGACAACAGTACTCCATCATTGGACTGGCTTTTATATAGGTAGAGAATTGCATCAGGAGTGAGATATCTACTGGAGCGGTAGTAGAATCCTACCATTTTTCCAGTGACCTTGGCTAGGGATTTGATGTATGTGCTCCATTTCAGATCAGGAGTAAAAGTCAAGCCAAGATGTTTGTCAAAACATGGAGCCTCCCCAAGACGAGAGCCATTCATTTTAATTGATGCCAGATAGGGATCAGAGCGTTGATGATGAAAAGATAGGAGCTTGGTGCATTAAAAGTAACCAGCCACCACTTTCCCCATTGTACCATGTGCTCAAGATCAGAGAAGAAAGACTCAGAAAGAACTTGGTCATTTACAGCCTTTGATGTGTTGCCATAGATGGTAGCGTCGTCAGCATAGATGTCAATAAATGATCTTAGGATGTTATTTGGAAGATCATTGATGTAGATCAGGAGGAGTTGGGCCCAGGATGGACCCCTGAGAGACTCCAGCATTAATAGTATGAGCTTCTGATTTCTGCCCATCAACCACTACTCTTATGAATCTATCAAAGAGAAATGATTTAATAATTGAAAAAACATTTTCAGTTATACTGTAACTGGATATCTTATGAAGTAGACTTTTATGCCATACCCTATCAAAAGCCTTTGATATGTCAAGAGCAATTGCCCTAGAATGGAAGCCTCTGTCAAGAGATTCATTAACTGTTAGCACATCTGCTGTAGATCTAGCAGAACAGAAACCATATTGCATGTCACTAAGAAGGTTATTTTTGCTGAGATGGTTGATTACTTCTCTATTTAATACAGATTCCAGCAACTTACTCATGACACACAGGAGACTAATTAGTCTGTACTGAGAGGAAGATGACTGATCACCTGAATTCTTAAATACAGGGCATACTGATGAGGTTTTCCAGGGTGTTGGGAAGCAATTCTCCTTAAGACAATGCTTAAACAGTTTTGTAAGTATGGGGGCAAGTTATGGTTGAAGCTTTTTCAACATTATAAATGGAATGCCGTCATGGCCAGTTGCTTTACTGGAATCAAGGTTCTTGATTAGCTTGGCAATATCATGCACAGATATTTGTATGTCGCATAGCTTCTTTTCTGATACAAGCGGAAATAAGGGGTTTGATGACAGCCTTGGTCCCATAACGTAGAATTAGCTGCAAAGTTCTTGACAAAGAGTCTGGCTTTGTCTGATGCTGACGAGATTACCTCAGGTCCATTGATGATGGTTGGGATAGAGCACACGCTTCTGTTCAGGAACCTATTTGCCAAAACTGGTGGGAACAAAGCCGTTGCTCAGCTACTTTGAACTTGACGGACTGAGCATACAACTTTCTCGCGTTCTTTATTACTCTTTTACAGTGGTTGCTGGCAGTCTTGAAAGTGGCTTTAGTCTCAATACATCTATTATGCTGGAAGCAATAGAAAAAGTAATTTCTGTGTGCAATGGCAGCAACACATTCTGGAAAGAACCATGGCTGGCTGTTAAGTTTTTGTTGGAATATTTTGGAGGGTATGAAGCTGACTATACCTACAATTAACCATTCCATCACGTCAGGTCTGATACTATAGAGGACACATTATTTTTAAACATGGAAGTTTTTAAGTTATAAATAAAATAAACTAAAAAAAATTTTTAAGTTATAAATAAAATAAACTAAAAAAAATTTTTTAAGTTATAAATAAAATAAACTAAAAAAATTTTTTAAGTTATAAATAGAATAAACTAAAAAAAATATTTAAGTTATAAATAAAATAAACTAAAAAAATTTTTTAAGTTATAAATAGAATAAACTAAAAAAAATTTTTAAGTTATAAATAAAATAAACTAAAAAAAATTTTTAAGTTATAAATAAAATAAAATAAAAATTTTTTTTAAGTTATAAATAAAATAAACTAAAAAATTTTTTTAAGTTATAAATAAAATAAAATAAAAAAATTTTAAGTTATAAATAAAATAAAATAAAAAATTTTTTAAGTTATAAATAAAATAAACTAAAAAAAATTTTTAAGTTATAAATAAAATAAAATGAAAACATTTTTAAATTATAAATAAAATAAACTAAAAAAAAAATTTTAAGTTATAAATAAAATAAACTAAAAAAATAAAAAAGAGATGCTAGTGGCCAATTGTAAAAAAATTTCCTCGGTTGGGCACAGCTCTTCTACCAATTTGACAATGGGATGATAGGGGCGGGGGACACATCCTCCCTTGTGTGTACCTTCTACCTTATGGGACCAAGACGGTCACCATTTTTAATTAATCTTATCTAAATGTGTTATTTACAACTTCATTTATAATCCCTATTTACTTTCTTAGGGATTTTTATTCCCGGACTCCAAATCAACAGATTATATCATTCTTATAATGATCTGGTCCCTGTTGATTGCAGTGTAATGCTGGTTCTATACAGTTCTAGGAGCTCCACCCTTCCAGGCTTTGAGAAAGGGTTAGTTTATTGCTAATTATCTGAGGCGCCCTTACCAGGGAATGCCGACTGGACTGCCCAAGCAGTTTTTGCATGTCAGAGCGCCCCTCTTTGAGGATGCTGACTTCTCAATCCTAATCTAGTGTCACAGGTCTTGCAGTGGGAGAGAACTAAATAGCCCTTATTTACTTTCTTTGCACCCATTCAAATGACCTCCACTACCACCGTTATATGTGATCAAAAATGTTTTTTTTTTTACTTTAATAATTTTCTTTTTTTTCTTTTTTAATACACGTGAATAAATATTAGTTGACCAAAAATGTAGTTGATGGTCATCCACTTTTGCATTGATTCCTTTTCTCTATATTTGTGTGAATGTAGAAAAAAACAACAAAAAAAACACACATTTGAATAAAATGGAGAAAAAAAAAAACAAAAAAAAAACAGATATAAGGAAAATTGAAATAGGCTAATTGATGGCAGCTTCTGGTTTTGAATTTGAAAAAAAAAATAAATAAATAAATAAATAAAATAAATAAATAAATAAAAAAGAAGTGTAACCAGAAAACTGTTATTTTAGGTTATTTTTTTTTATTTTTATTAACACATAAAAATAGAATTAAACTTTTTTTTTTTTTTTTTTGTAATTGAATATTTTGTAATTTTCAAATTACAGATAAAACTTTCCCATCCATTTTATAGTCTACATATTTTCAGCTATTTCAAGAGTTAGTTTTCTTAACGATATGTTTCTGAAGCAAAGTTCTAACGCTGGAATTAATTCTTTGCAAATTTTCTCAATGGCTGATTCATAGGAGTCCGAAAAAGTAAAATTAAAATTTGTCAAACCAAGCAGACGAAAATGAATCATAAAGCATCATTTTCTAATAAACAGTGCTTATTTCATTTTCCAAATTCATAACCGGAAGCCACCATCAAGTTGTCTATTTCTCTTTAACTAACAACAAAATGAAATCAAATTAACTCACTTGGTGAGATTTTATATTTCGTCTTTTATTATTCAAAAGATTTAATAAGAAACGAATTATTCTTGTTGAATATTTATTTATACTTGAAAACATAAGATATGAGAGAGATAGAAAAGGAAGAAAAGTAATCAAAAGGAAGAAGTGAGGGGGGGGTTGCAAAAAAAAAATGTTGGTATTGTAGCAGTTAGAGAAATACAAATACAAGACAGAATCACCATTAGTTATAAGTAGGGCTAGGACAACTGAATATTCCTTTCATTATTTTGACTCTGGAGTATATATCCATTGATATGGTATGTTTTTATATAGAGTGGTGGGCTTCTCAGTTGATTAACTGTGTCGAATATATACTCTAGAGTGAAAACAACGAAAATAATATTTTATTGTCCTAACGTTAGTTATAAGCTGTTATACTACGACCACGTAATATAAGCATTTCATGTATTTATTGGCTATAAGCCTAAGTAGGAAGTAATATAGCAGTTATATCATTTCAATCTATTTTTCGTGTTCACAATTGCAGAGTAATTGATACGTGGTCTGGTCAGAACACTTATGCATCGGATGTACTTCCACACAAACTGTTTTACCTACAGTCAATGAAAAAAAAAATATGTAAACATGCCAAGGCATCATATTTTCTTTGTGCCATTAGTCACGGCGAGGATAGATGGGATGATAGACTTAATGTCTACTGACAAAACATTTTTGTATTCTTGTCTATTTCTTTTGTGTCAGGGTGACACAAAAGAAACGATCATCACCCGAATAACTTTTGAAATAATTAATTGATTCTTTTTATTTTTCAGATTTACCAAGGATTAATAATCTAAGACTCCACCAAATTTGACCTTTGAGATGTTATGGACTAGTAAGGAAAAGGCATTTATAGTTGACGCATATTTTTGGCTGAAGTCTATCTACGCAACTCAATTGCGATTCAAAGAACGTTTTAGATGTCATGACAACAAATTCAGAACCCGTGCAATTGTGCATAATCTCAAAGATAAAGAAAGACACTAACCGACAATCACATTGTGGATGACCGAAGTCAGCAAAGATGCCACACAACGTTGCTGCAGTAAGAAACTCATCTTATTTGAAGCACATTTTTTGAGCGTTAGTGAAACAAAGAGTTTTTGTAGTACAAACTTGAAACTTTGGAGTTGTCTGCTACATAGGTTTGACCTACTGTAGCTGAAGTTTTGTGTCGATCTAAATAAAATTTAGCAAGTTATTCGATTTTTGATGATGACCCTTTTTTTTGTTTGTGTCACCCTGTAACTTTCTCAACCATGTCTGTAGTGTTATCCTTATAACCAAACTATAGTAACTCATCTTTATCCCTTGCAAGGCGAAAAGGATGGATATCTAAAAACTGTTGTTACTTGTTTTAAACTGGAGTTATGATTTTATATATATAGAGAGAATTCTTTTGTTGTAGCACTAAGACTAAACAAGTAACACAGTAACTGGTGTCAGTATCGAGCAATGACTGAACCAGCATAACGGATGTACAGTCACAGCCTGTGCAGTGAACGTACACATCTTCACCATAAATTATTGAATATTTAGTGCTTGTTAAACTATAGTCGCCGAATCACTTTTTTTTTTTTTTTTAATATATTGTTTTAAGCAAAAACAATATTACGTTCTTAATGGTCATGTCGAAAATAGTAATACATCCAGAAATTACGAAAATTCACAGAGTAGAACAATTGCTATTCTTTTAATAAAAAAAAAAAAGTCTATCGCTATAGACAACAAATATTACAGCCATGCATAAGTAATCTAAAATATTCGTTTCGGAGTTATGTCCCCTGTGTATAGCCTTCTACTTCCTACTTTATAACGTCCAAGAAAAATGCGATTTTACTTAATTTTCCATAAAAATTACTTTTAACTAGAAATAATTATTTTATTCAATGATTTTTTGTAATTCTTGGATATATTACTATTTTCAGCATGACAATTAAGTATGTAATATTTTTTTTTTGCTTAAAATGACATAAAAAAAAAATCGATTAACAAGTACTAAATATTCTGCAACATCATTTGCGGACCTTTTTTGGACCCATTAAACCAGCTTACAAAGAATTGTTGCATTTCCCATCTCCCTGGTTTTTACTCAACATCTCTTATAAATAATAATAAAAACGCTGACCCAGTAACCTTTGTTCCTATTTACAATGCCTCCCCACGGGACAGAGTTAGACACCAGGGTCGTTTTTTAATGTGGCGAAAAGGAACAAAAATAAAAATTGTTTCAGTCGTGAAGGATTTCTCCTCCACTGACAGAGAACAAGAAATTGAAGTGTAGATCTGAAGAACAGATGGTATTTATTTGCTCCCCCACCGAGCAAATTAGGCACAAGGCCGATTTTTAATGTGAGGAGTGAAGGGAGGGGGAAGGGAAAAAGGGGACCAGCTCCCGAGAGGTGGGAAATGGGAGCTGGTTAAAGGTCAGACATGTGGGGTTGCCCCCACATCTAGTCATAGCTAGTCATAGCTTGCAGTATCTGCCGGAACAGATACTACACTTTGAGATATTAAATCTTTTATTCATGTTAAAAAATACAGTCAAAATTAACGATGAACAAAAAACTTAGGCACATGGCCAACTCAAAAGGGGGGATTTTGGGGGTCGTTGGTCATCCTTGTCACTCCAGAACTAAACAAAGTCAAAAGTTTCTCCCAGCTAGTATCTTCTTTCACCATAATACCGCATTCACCCTTTCATATTGGGGGACGTCCTAGTAACGCCCAATTTTTAAAACACTACACTTTGATCTCGACCCAAAGGCCAAATAACTTTGTTATTTCTTCCCCTTATGTCTATATTTTCTATTGTAAATATTCCTAAGATTGTTGACCACACCACCTGTTCCTTATTTCCCACTATCTTGTGCATTTTTTTTTCTCTTGTAAATAGAAAAAATCGGATCTTCCAAATAATAAAGACAAAATATAAAAAAAAACGAACAAGGACCGCATTGTTTTCATAGATCCGTTTCCCCCCCCCCATACATGTAGGCAGCAGCAAGTCTTCATTTAAACAAACATTTTAGAAAGAAAAAAGGCAACTCAACAGTTACATTTTTCTCATCAATTCTTGTGAACAAAAAAAATAAAGAAAACATCAAAAATACCAGTTTTGTATTAGAAATTATTCAGTTTTATATCAATTTTATGTACACATTATTCTTTTTCAGATATAACAAGTGATATATATTTTGTATATAAAAGTTTGGCAGGTTTCTGTGCATCCGTTTTATTCTATCTGATATTACACATTCTACCAAATTTAAATCAACCATTACCACAACGAGAAATATGTTAAAGGAAGCTTTACACTATATTTCCACATTTTAAATTAATTTCCTAGGCTAACATTGTACGCCATTCCATATATATATATATATATATATATATATATATATATATATATATATGTATATCAAAATAATTTTTTAAAGGATTTTCCAGTGTTTATGTCAACAGTGCTCAATACATTAGTAGAGTTCAATAATAATTAAAATCTGGTGAACAGTTTGACCAGTAGTAAACAACACAAGGCCCACATCTGACCCGTCAACTTAACATACATTCGTAAAACACGTTTCCCAAAATAAAATATACTTCCATTCTTTTTCCTTTACTTTTTCAATTTTTGACTATGCCCTTCTCAAAATTAAAAATAAAAGATATAGCATCATACCACCCTCCCCCTTTTTAAAATCATATTGGGGGGGGGTCAATCTGTGTGATGTTGAAATGCATTTAGGATGACAGTTCAAGAACTCACGTGTGCCTGTGCCAAGTGAATTACAAATAGTGTTCTTGTTTTAAAAATATTGCTTTGTTTTTATTCAAATTTTCTGTATATAAACCGTGCTTCTAAAACAAAAAAAGAAACTCCATTTGTAATTCACACGCAAATTCTTGATTAAGTAAGTTTTCATCCTGAATCTGTTTTAACATCTACACAGACTGAAAGCATTTAAAAAAAAAAAAAAAAAAAAAAAAAAAAAAAAAATGGTGGTTTAAACAACAGCAAAAAGTATACAATATCTCTTATCTTTAATTCTGATGATGTATATGGTTGAAAATTAAATTTTAAAAAAAAATGCATTGTATGATTTTCTAACAGCTTTTTTTAACAATTCAAATTTCGTATACCTTTAAAGCAAGGAGACTATACTTCTAATACTAAAAGGTATTTAAAATCAAAGTTGTGTGACAACTACCTGGATGGCATTTTACTCCTATGCTAGAAACAAATGCTCCAAAGACATAGTTATGCAAATTAGGCACATTCAAAGCTATTTCTTAAACAATACATAATAAATTAATGTTTAGTGTTATAGATTTAGAAATTTATTGCTCTACTTTTTCCATATATATATACACACACACACACAATAGTGTTTTTAATAATACAATAAATTAATATGATTTAATTAAAAAAAAAAACAACAACAAAAGATACATTATTAAACCTTTCTCCAAATAATTGCCGATTTAAATCACCTCCCATGAAAATTAAAATAAATAGAAAGAAGATATATCAGGCATAAGAGTTCAGAAAAGGTAGAGGTTGACAGGCAAATTGGTTTGCTTTTTCTGCATTTCTTGGTGCTCTTATTGAAAAGATAAATAGATTTGTATTGAAATTACCAAGATGTTAACCTCTTTATATGAATAAATGTGAACATTGACAACAAACTTATGAAATGTTTAATATTTAACATTTTGGTTTCATGTATTTCAAGTAGGCAAATTTGTGAAGCAACATTAAGTTGGTTGTTTTTGTTTTATGGCATATCAACCTTTTTCAGGTTATTTAATGCTGAATCTAATTATTTTGAGGAACGATTTTTAATGGAGTATTTTTTTTTTTAAAGTCAGATTCTATTTAACCCATAGTTAGGACACTAACAGGTACTACCACTCCGGGTCAGAGTGGACCTGGGAGCAATGGCAATAAAAGGGTGGCTCCACACTCCTCAAGGCCCGCAAGGTGGGGCCTCACCATTGGATATAGTTTTAGGTTATATCCAGGATCGTTATATAAAGGGTTCTTTTTAAATTTTTTTAAGATTGGAGTATGGTGTGGGGATTGTTTTTATCAAATAACTCTTTAATATTGTTTTCTTTGTAGAATCGATTCATTCAATTAATATGTGTTTGATAGTGAGTGGTGTTTGACAAGGTATACAGATGGGTTGGCTTTCTTTTTTAAGAGATATGATTGGGTTAAGTGAGTATGGCCTATTTTTATTCTTGTTAGTTTGACTTTTCTTTTCTGTTTAGTTTCATATTTTGTTCTTGTTTTTTTTATTTTTGGCATGATTTCGTGAAGTTTATTGTTAGGGTGTTCATTCCAGTAGGTTTGCCATTTCTCTGAAGCGACATTAAGCTAGAAAAATGAGCTAGTGTCTTGTATTTCATATCTTCTAAATATATCTTATATGCATATATAAATCAATATTTGTGCGTTATAAAAATCGATGTGTTAATAGAACATTCAAATAAGTTTCAATAAGGGTTTAATTTTTCAAAGAATCTAAAGCCCACAGAGAAATAAATAATATATATATTGTTTGCTCCTCTTAATAGTGTTGAGCTTTTATATTGATAGGTTTTTGGCTTTGTTAAAGATTTACTTTGATATCATGTCATTATATAACATATCTTAATAATTATAAAACTCTGTGTACCGTCCTTGCTTGCTTGAATCTTGTATTATACTACAACTCTGAATTTGTCAGTCTCAAATTTTAACGTCATGACGTCATTCTAACAAACTTTCGAACTTAACAACTATGGCTGAAATGCTATATGTTTCGGTTTTGAATCTAGCTGATGGTACCCAAGTCATTTTTTTAACTTTTGAAATCCCTATTATATATTGGGTACAATATAATAATCAATGGAGTATTAGCTCTATGATAAATACGAAATCTGCATGAATTAAAAAAACATTTTACGACTGGGTCACGCCAGAAGGTGGCACTACTCTATATTAGGTACAATATGATAATCAATAGAGAATTGGCTCTATAATAATAAATACTAAATCTGCATACATTAAATTATCATATTTAAGTGTATCTTACAACCAGGCAATGCCAGGCAGCCTTCTAGCATATATATACAAGTTCAAAATGGCGTAATGTAAGCAAATAAGGTAATTGTAGTTTCTCTTCCAATTTTCGGATTTCTTTAATCATGCTCAAACGCATTTTATTTCCTTTTGGTGGATTGACTGTTGCTATTTCATCTGATGAGCGAAGAGCAAAATAGATTCATTGATTGATATAATTAAGTGATTGATTTTGTGCTACGGAACAGATACTGTCAAGAATTGTAAATGTCAACTGAATTAAAGGAATAAATTGTAAGACGGTCAACTTCATGAAATTTGGAATATAAACTTTTGTTATTCATTCATTATATGCTCTGTAATTACATTGAGCTTTTTAAATAAAGATTGGTATATATAAAAAGGAAATATAAGTGAATAAAGAATATTTCCACAAAAAAAAAAAAAAAAAAAAAAAAAAAAATATATATATATATACAGCCTTGACTGTTGTACAGGCGGTCGGGTTTCAATCCTGGCTTGAGATAGTTGTCGTTCTAGCCGCACTGATGAGCTGTGAAACAGCGAAACAGTACTGTATATGGATGACTATATATATATATATATATATATTTTACTTTGGTTCGTTTTAAGAGATCAAGGGGCTTCGTCCTGGAGTTAACACTTGATTTCATTAGGATTTGAATTTATATCCAAGGATCCTTTTAAGGATATACGCTGTTCCCTTTATGGCTGCTATCTGTATTCCATGCCAGCTTGATCTTCCAGGGATTGTTTTCAAGTATTTCTTCAGATTTTATTTTCATTAGGTCAGTTGGTCCAATCACAACTGATATGTGTGTCTGTGTGTGCGCGCGTGATAATATAAAACCAATTCTTTTATATAGTCCAGATGAATTCTTTGTAGAATTTCCAAAGGAAAATTGCAATAAATCTATAAATAAAATCACAAATCAAAATCAGATCATGCTATGATTTAATGTTAACTTGACAAAAAAAAAAAAAAAACTTCAATAAATATCCCCTCTTCAGTCTACAAACTGTCTCTAAAGACGGAATATTTACGTGGTAAATTGAATTTGTACAAGTAGGCTCTTAATTTTTTTCAGAAACATAAGTTTTTTTTGTTTTTTTTGCTTTAAAACTAACATTACATCGCAGTAGGATATAATTCTGATCCATGATTTTATTTTTATAATAACAGCAGGATGACTCGATGTTGCTCGGGAATGAACAAAGTTCACTACTATATACTTTTTCATCATGCTCATAAAAGCATATTACTTTTTTGCTTTTACTATTCTCCTCCTTCCGTTTCACACTCTAATATAGTCATAAGCTGAAATGCTGGAAATCTATGAATTAGTATCTTATATATCTGGTTTACATTTCAATGAAGTCAGATATACTTATTTGAAGGTTTAACGGGTTCTGTCCTCATGAGTTACTTAGAGAAAGAGCACATACATATTTATAATCACTTTTATTGTTAGCTATAAAAAAAATTTTCATGCCTAAGTTGAATGAATACAAAATCAGCAGAAGTTATTGTGCCTTAATTTGTCGTACTTAAATAGTAAAACCCCAAAATATATTTGAAGTTTTAAAGGAGTTATATCCTTGTAGATCTCTTAGGGGTGTATTTAGAGATTTGGGAACACTTCCGGTGTCTTCCCTAGTAAACTTTTACATAATACATTTTTAGATTTTATGTAGATTCGCTAACCCTTTTTTTTCTATAGGGAACACAGAAACATTGAGTTTATATATGGAAGATGTATAACAATAAGATCAAATATACTTTTTGAAATCAGAATAAAGCTGAATCAAGACAGCAGGTCTTAAACACACACAGAGGGCTTGATATCTTTTCAGATAGAGCTTTATAAAAAGTAATTAATCTTTTTTCTTAATGGTTAAGATAGGTTTCTTTTATCATAGTTTTATATATATTTTGCTTGCACACATGTAGGATGTCCAAAAAGTCACTAAAGAGTTTTCAACTTAAATAGATTCTTTATCTTTGATGATATCTTTCAGCAATTTTAGCACAATCCGACTCAGATATTGGGAAATTTAATAAAATGCAAAATTCAAACAATCTTAATGTCTTCTAAATGTTGCCCATTTTCAGCTTTGCACATTGTGCTCTTTCCAAAACTTTATTCATGACAGATTACAGAATCTCTGGATTGCGATTTAACTCCCTTATTTCGTTCTGTGAGCTGGGAGACCTGAAAACGTCAAACTTCAAACCCTGCAAGAATTGAAGGAAAACATCAAGAACAAAATAAGGGGTTTAAAATCAAAATCCAGAGATTCTGCAGTCTGTCATGAATTATGTTTTGGAAAGAGTACAGATATGTGAAGCTGAAAATTGGCAACATTTACAAGACATTTTTCATAAATAAAGATTTTTGAATTTTATATTTAAAAAAATTTTTTTTGTTTCAATTTACCAATGTCTTAGATTGTGTTAAAATTACAGAAAGATATCAAAAATAAAAAATCCATTTAAGTTCAAAACTTTTCAGTGACGTTCTGGACACCCATATTTGTAGCCACTTTGCAGAAAAAAACAAACAAACAAAATCTTTGTATTTTAAGTCATGACACACCTCGAGTTACAGTGTAATTGCTAACATATTTCAGCTTTTACAATTTTATTTCTTATGAAAGGTAGTTTAAAAACAGATATAAATATTAACAGAACCATACACCAACATTGACAATTGCTGCTGAAGAAAACACTGATACAGTTGACAGCAGAACTTAATTCCTCTCAACCATGAAAAAAAAAAAAAGGACTTGGATTTGGTCAGGCAATCATAACTATCAGGAAACCTGTTATGCGAGTTGAGTAAGCAGAAAAAAAAAAAAAAACAGAAAAAGAATTGGATATTCAAAAGAATGTAAAAAGTGTTGTAGAATAAGGAATTCAAATTTTAACTTGTCAGAAGTAAAGACGAGGATGTATGCAAGAAAGCTTGAATGATGAATGCATTTTTTGTTTTGGATTATTTAATGGCAGCTTTATTTTGGTAAAAGTGTTTTAAGTGTGAGGTTCTATATTTTCAAGCATTTAACAGATTTTATTTTGTATTTAGATCATTTGCAAATCAACTTCTTTTGTATGTATATTTTGTGAATTAATAGTCTGCATTTCATTTAATCAAAAGACCAGTGTAGTCATAGATATTAGAATTTAGGGTATATCCTTAGTCTTGAAAATAGAAGTTTTACCATTACGTTATTAAATAATTCCTTCATAGTACAAACATTGTGTGAATATGTGGTTCCAACAGTTAAAATTTGGTGGTGGGTGTATTACGCTGTGAGATCGTTTTGTGGGGGATAGTTGGCTGAAGACCAGATTCAAGAAAGGGAACCATGAAAAAAATAAATAAAAATGATTTGATTTTACGAAAGATGTGCTATAATATCTGCTTTACATATAGCTGTAAAAAAAAATAAAATTTTTCAACAAAACAATGATGCAGAACACATGTAAATTAAGTCAACATTACCTAGCGTATTGATTGAACTAAAACTAAATAAAAAATATGAATACAAATAAATGTAAAGTAAAAAAAAATAATCGTAATCACAAACGAACTGAAAATAAAAAAGCAAGAGAAAAAATGAACAAAAAACACTGAAAACGTAAAAAGAAAGTAAAAGAAAGAAAAAAAAACATAAAAATTATTTATTATCCCTATTACACCAAAGTAAAGATTGCAAAAACATGATTTTTATCATCAGCATAATGATAATAAATTGACTTTTTGAAATCCTAGTGGGGCAGGTTATCTAAATATTCCATAAGAATCATTCACTGATACAAGCACCAAAACTGGCACAAATGACGTTCAGAACATACATTTTAAGAAAAGAATGTTAGCCATCAGAAATTCAAGATGGATGACAGTTTTCAAGATGGCTGAAGAAGCAAACCTGACAAATTTCAATTTTGGTGCTTGTATCACCAAGTGAAAGATTGTTTCAGCAATCTGCCCCACTATAGATGTGTACATATGGAAAAGCATGTTGATTCTCAGAGCTTGTCATTAATTATGTCATAAATTTTATAATTTACAAAATTATAATATGAAAGCTATTTAACAAATTCATTGAATCACTGAGTTTTTTTTTTTTTTTGCTTCAGTATTTAAATATATCCTGGTAAATTTCCAAGATTTTAATTATTAAAAATAAATTTTATATTATTTCCTGGGAATATCTGAAATTATTTTTTATTCTTTAACTTAAACTTTTCCTTATTTATATATAAGAAACCATTTCAAAAGTATATACATTATATTCAATAAGAATCCCTGTTTATTATTATGTATATATTGGTTATATTTTTGGGAAAAAAAATTCCCACAGAGTGCTCTGTTATAATGAAAAAAATTTCAAAATAAGAGGATAATATTTATAACTTTATTTTCAGAAAATTTAGATAAGTCATTGGTTTCAAACCTGATGATATATCAAGCTCTATTCAGCCGATCTAAAACGGTTCCCTATTATGAAGTTTGAGACTGATGGTACCAATGACTTATTTAAACTTTCTGGATATATATATATATATATATATATATATATATATATATATATATATATATATATATATATTATATATATGAATGAGTGCATTTTTAACAAGGCTACCTATCTGACATATAAAAAACAAATAGCTTTAGAAAACAAAAGCAGGCAAATTATTTAATTCTTAATTCTAATATTTTGGCCGTTATTTATGAAAAATGAATTTTTCTTATCATATAAAAATTGAATAATTACGAAAGTTATTAACATTTTTAATTTGGCAAAAGGTTTATTTCATATTTTAGGAGTCAGTCCGGATGAAATCATTCTCCTGAATGACAAAGGGAACCTCTACTGCTACGGTTATTTCAACATACATCACACACCCCTTTGTTATTCTTGCTAAATGCAAATGATTTCTTTAGCCAGCAATCCTCTTTCTCTTTGACATTCAGGTTAATGCTTTAATATGGAGTAACTTTTAATTCAAAAATAAGAACTCAATGTTTTTACCAAGTTAAGATTCATATTCATACATTTTTGAGTCAAACATGAAAGACCATTTAAAATATTAAAATTAATTATTACATTATCTATAATTTGCATGCTTTTCTTTCCATGAAGGTGTTTTTTATTTGTAATTCATCTAATGTAAAATTCATAATTTTTTTTAATCAAGATTTTAAATTACAAAATCAAAAAATGAATTTCATATATATATAATACATACATAATGTATGAAAAGAAAAATGAATTAAACACAGGAAGAAAGAAAAAATCCAACAAGTGATCTGACCAGTTTCATTTAGATCAATGACCATCCTCAGAAAAAATTGAAATGTCTTGTTTGATTTTTATATCTTCCTGTGTTCAATTGTTTTTCCTTTCTGTCTTTCATACATTGTCTCCATGCATTTAATTTTATGAGATATTGTTTATCCTCATATAGAGATCATACATATATATATGCAAACACACACACACGCATAAATATAACTTCAAATTATATCGAATAGAAAAGCCACAAGGATTTAGCTATGAAGATAAATCAACTTGTAAATACTAGTAGCTCAATATTCCTTGAAATAGAGCTGTGTGTGTGTGTGTGTTTATAGATTTTTACGATTTAAAGTATTTTTTAATTAATTTCCCAAATAAAGAACATGTCTAAGATATTATGTACAGCCATTTCAAGTCATATTTTAAGTCATCCAATAAACCATAATATATATATATATATATATATATATATAAAAAAAAAAAAAGAAAACAAGACTCTTCAGAACAAAGTTTTTGTAATAAAATTCTTGTAGATGCCTTACAAAAAACAATCAATATTCAAAAAGTTACAAATTCCACCAGAAACAAAATGAAAATCACAAGAAGAGATCCATTATCAAACACCTTGGCAAAAACCATTTATCATGAAAATTAATTACACATCAAAATGATTTAAAAATAAACACTGCCATGGGACAGCTGTAAACAACTACAACTTTGTGTATGTTCTTTATTTTGTACATGATTGAAATTGATTTAAATTCTCAAAATACACGCACATATAATGGATAATATTAAACCCACAGCCTGAATTCATGAAAATTACATCGAAGAAATAAAAATGTAGAAATTCGGAGATGTTTTTCTCAATTTACATAGATTCAAGCAATTGGTTGTATTTAATGCAAGTTTCTGTTGAAATTGTGTTATTCTGATAACTTTTCAAATCAATATGTAATAAGAACAGACATGTGCTGCCTAATCACAATCTTAAATAGTATCCCCTTATGGCCAAGTGACGCTATACCTCGTTTGGGATGAAAAAGAGTAAAAGAAAAATAAATAAATAAATAAAACTAAAAAAATAACAAACATCAGTAGAATTTGAAGCCTCCCACCACCATATTTTCACATGACATCAAAGATACAAAAACATTCATTAAACAACTTCAAAAATTCTTTTATTTACACATGGGTTGAAGGGTTTGGATGTATTATGTACAGAAAACAAACAAAACTATAGGGCTATCAACCATTTTCAATTACTAAAATTTAACAATTTTGAGCCTGGTAATTAATTGCCTAAGTGCCAGCTTTGGAAATAGCAGGCATTATAAGAAAAATAAATAGTGGTTATCAAATTAGGCGAGTAATCCAAGCTGAATAAAACAGATTTAAAACCTGCTACCTTGTGGCTATATCCACTAATGTGAAAGGTTGGTGTTTCTATACTGAGTGAATGAATCGAAATATTTAATTTCAAGTAAAACAAATGGTGCCTACACAATTGTCATAGCGCAAATAGTAACATATCCAAAAATTACGAAAAACAATAAGGTAGCAAACTAATAATTAATGAAAAAAAAAGAAATTTGTAAAAGGAAGCAAAATCACTATTATTACATTTACTAAACAAAAAAAAAAAAAAAAAAAAAAAAAGAGAAGTTGACAGGGGAGATAATTAAGTTCTGTTGTTTACGTCACGTGACAAACATAATTAAAAATGTCGGATAAGTTTTATTTCCTACATAAATTTTATCAAAAACTGTTTTTTATAAATAACTATTTTTCTATCTCATCATTTTCCATACTTTTTGGGTACGTTACTATTTACGACACAATAATTACATAGGTACCATTTATTTTACTTGAAATGCAAGATTGTGATTTTCAAATTTCATTCATTCAATATAGAAGCACTGAAAGGTTTCAGCTGGTGGATGAGAGTCAGGCAGGTTCATAATGAAAATGGCGTTTAGCAGGGACCATCCAGCAGCAAGATGTAGTCTGTGATCGTGTACTTGCACATTCTGATTAGGCAGGTCACAAAAAGTGAGCAAAACCCAAATTTGATTGGCATGTTTTCATGACATATCAACCCCTTTCTTGGTGTTTGTGAATAGGTTATTTAATGCAGAATCACAATACTTATTGTAAACAATTCATTGTGTACATTTAAGAGAACACAAGTTGTTATTTTACTCATAGATGAGAGTTAATTGGGGTTCCAAACCAATAACATTAGGGAATTAACTCTACCTATCTGGTGTTGCCCAGGATGCAGTAATTTTCATTTTTAATATTTATTTGCACATTTTTAAACTTAAGATAAATTTCTATTATTTGGATTCTTCAGACTATTGTTTTTATCTCGACTGTCATTTTCACGTTTCGGTCAATGTAACCTCTGGCCTTCTTTAGACGTATCTTGTTAAACTCTGGAATCTGTACAGAATTTCCAATTCATGGAGGTAGCATGCTCTCATTCTCTCAGCCATAGTTCTGGGTAGAAGTTCTAAGTAATGCCATTCAGTCATGGCTAACAGAACATACCCCCCCCTGGATTAAATAAAGAGTTACACTCGAAATTTCATGCAGATTCCTGAGTTTGACAAGATAAACCTGAAGATGGTCAGAGGTTACATCGACCGAAACATTGTGAAAATAATGCTCCAGATGAGAATAGTAGTCCAAATAATCCGAATAATCAATCCTGATCTAAAAAATTCAGAAACAGACAACTTATATTCAATTTAAAAGGAGTTATCCCCTTGTTGATTTTTTTAAAAAGTTTTAGGCAATTATTTAAACAGGTTTCTTATTAGTAGTTGTCTAAGAATAATTTTGAAAATAAATTATAGTTAACATTTATATATTGTCAATAACACAGTGCAAAAGTAACAAATGAAAATTGGCTTGGCAGAAGCAGATTTTGATTTGTGAGCTTAAATCCTAATTGCATTCCACATTGGAAATTCTTTATATACTAGATAAGTGATCACTTGGAGTTGAACTAGGCATAACTGATCTTATAATCTAAGATGGTACAGGTCACCTGGAGGAAGTATATTGCACAACAATGTCTCAAATGGTATTGCCACTCTGCCAGTCATTCAAAACATTTCAAAGTGTGTCCCACATTGATATAAATGGTTCAAAGCACCAGAGATATGAAGGGTATCAGCTGATGATGATCTGACCATAGCACCAGCAAAATGGCAACAGACAAGTCGAAAGTCATGAAAATAATACAAAAAAAAAAAAAAAAAAAACTCATGACCCATAAGTAATCAAAATTTGTTCCTTTCAAATCATCAATTTCAATCCTCTTATAATACTCCTTATTCCATTTATCTTATTAACACTTACCAAGTGGCTTCTACACTTGATTAGTGACTCATCAGTATATATACATATCGCAGCTGAAACATGTATGCACATATGTAGCTAATGTTTGTATAAATAAAGAAATTTTTACTATCTATCTGTAAAGGGGCAACATTTTGATTTCATACATACACACACATCATTGCCTTCGTTCAGTCTCAAAAAGACAATGGATGCACCTTGTAAGGATAGCTACGCATGTAATTGTGAGGCAAAGGTTGAACAATCCCTAACCATACTTCTCCTGAATCGACACTGCCAAGGTCCAATGGCAAGAAGTCCAAGATGACTGGAAGCAATGCTAAGTGGAGAGCACATAGAGTACCTAGAATTCCCAAATGGTTACCCATTTTAGTACTAACCAGGCTCAATGTTGCTTAACTTTGGTGATCTAACGGGAACCGGTGTGTCATCAATGTGATTATACTATATATATATATATATATATATATATATATATATATATATATATATATATATACATAATATATATATATATATATATATTACACACACACACACACGAAAGAGTATTTACTCCCAATGAGTCACTATGTATCAAGGCTTCACTCAGGGATAAGGCTTGATGAGATCAATGACATATCAGTTGAATGACGAAGAGAGAGAGAGAGAGAGAGAGAGAGAGAGAGAGAGAGAGAGAGAGGGAGGATTGAAATTGATGAATGAAAAGAATGATTTTAAATCCACAAACTGAAGATATTCTGTGCAGAGAGATAAAACGATGATGCTCCTCTTCATCTCTAGAAGTCATTGAAGACATCTATATTATTGTAAAAGAGGAAAGCATGCAAATGCACACGTTTTCATACATCATCAAGTTACTGACAATAATTAAAATTTTTATATCATTTAACCATTTCAATCTCAGAGGATAGTGTCAATACAAAACTGTTGCAGGTCAACATTAAAATAAATTAATTTTTTTTCTAAAATTATTTTGATGCTCTATCATATTGATCACTATATTCACAAAAACGGAAAACATTTTATTTATATTAAAGAACATCATATATATATATATATATATATATATATATATATATATATATAGAGAGAGAGAGAGAGAGAGAGAGAGAGAGAGAGAGAGATGAAAGAAGTAAATAGACACCCTTATCATTAATAATGGAGATTGTCGTCAGGACATGGACTTAGGCAAGATAATATTGACTACAATGCCTCCCCGCACCCCCACTTCCTTTATGAATTAGACAATCATTCAGTCAGCAGTGGAAAGTGTAATTACAAGGCTTGCAGCAATTCGATGCTGATTAAGTCAACTTTCATATTAACATATAATATGGCTCCTCTGAAACTGAGAATTCTAATGCTACTTTGGCTGGTGTCATACTTAAATGGTGATATATGATAGGTATATTTATATCCGAAGCACAAATATGTGAATTAGTATGAAATATTGATATTTAAAATATTTTACTGCTCCTTTACACAGCTTAGAGTGCTAGCCATGAGAAGAAAGTAGAAGCCTTCAACATGTATAGATTATTTTTATGGGGTTGTCTATTTATTTATATGTTAGATTCAAGGAGACTACAAAGACTTAAACCTCACATTAATAATGTAAACCAAACACCTTTTTCCCTTTTGTATGTATGTATATATATATATATATATATATATATATATATAAACAAACACAGACACACTTACTTACAAATTTACATATGCATATATGTAGATGCAAGCATACATATATATAATATACAAATATACTTTGCTTTGACCAACATTCGATAGTAATGCAATATACTATTCTGATCTTTTGGTACAAAGTTTAAATAATAATAATAAAATTTTTACAATCTTTAAAAAAAAAAAGAAAAAAGGATATCAATAATCCCACCTTTGGGACTGCTTCAAAACCCAAAGTTTTAATTCAGACATTTTTAATGAAAGAATCAAAAACAAATTTCTGCAGAATGTCCTAGAAAAACAAATGGAAATGCCTTTAACGTTTACAATTTTTCTCTTTATGCTTTTTCACATGCTTTTGAAAATTTCCTTTGTAAATGAAACCTTTGCCGCACACGTCACAATAAAGTGATATCTCTCCAGACCTTCTTATGTGAAGCTTACGTTTTTTTCGCTTGTTGATAAATGCAGCTTTGTCGCATGCTATGCAAGGGGATGATGAATTTGCGCTATGCGCGAGTTCGTGTCTTTTTGAAGGGTGCATGTAAGTATGGTTGCGCTTTGGGCGGGTTGATAACGTCTTGGTGTGAGTCCTCGCATGCTTTTCTAGTTGAGTGTAAGTGTTAAAAGAGCTATTACAAGTCTCACAGAAAAAGCGCGAATGTCTTATCATATGGATTTCTAAGGCTGACTTGAAAGAAAACGATTCATCACATTTTTTACATTTTAAACGCTTTCCATCAGTCGTGTGGAATCGCATGTGCATTTTTAAGCCCTTATTCTTCGAGAAACACTTTCCACACTGGTTACACTTGAACAATGATTTATTGTTGTCATCCACATGAATTCTCATATGAAGTTGTAATTTAGATTTCAGGGAGAAAGTTTTTCGGCAGGTTTTGCATGGAAAACGCTTATATACCGCATGTGCCTTTAGGTGGATTCTTAACGTAGACGATAAGGGAAACACTTTTCCACAAATCTCGCAGCAAAAAGCGGTTTCCACTTTGTGCGTTTTCGTGTGGAAAATTAAGGCCAGCTTTTGGAAGAAAGCTTTCCCACACAGCTTACAAACGTGACTCTTTTCCATTGTGTTAACCGGTTTCCGAATCTCAAGAGCAGATTTTTCCGGAGAAGACTTTCCACGCACATTGTAGGCGGAATGCGTCTCTTTATGCGCCTTTAAATGATTTTTCAAGTGACGAGATAGAACAAAATCACTTCCACATATGTCACAATGAAAGGGACGCTTTCTGATGTGAGTTTTATCGTGATTTTTTAACTCCTTTGGATGAGAAAATGACAAATCACACTCTTTACAGTCGTACCGCTTTTTTGGCGTGCCAGTTCGTCTGGGAATCTTGGGAGGTTTTTCCAAAAAAGCTTTTGCACGTATCTTAGATGTGAAAGGTTTCTTGTCATGTGTCTTCATATGAGTTTTTAAATGTTGGCGTCGGATAAAAGCCTTTCCGCACACATCACAGTGATGGGGTCTTTCTACATGCTTTTTTGCAACGTGATTTTGTAGTTCACTCGCTTGAGAGAAAGACAAATCACATGTTTTACAGTGATGCACATTTTCAGTCTTGATATGCGAGATTGACTTACCTCTTAAGACACTCCTCTGGGCAGCAGGTTTTTCTTTCGCATGTTTTTTGATGTGATTGTTAAAAAAGTCTTGTCGAACAAAACTCTTGGGACATATCTCACATTGGAAATTTCTTTCTCGTGTGTGGGATTTAACATGCCGTTTCAACTTAGCACTTGTCTCATATGATTTATCGCAGTCGGCACATTTGAAAGGCTTTTTTGGTTGATGCATTTTTGCATGCTGTCTTAGTTCCGCGTTGCTGACAAAAGCGGCTCCACATACGGAACACTGAATTATTATCTCGCCAGTATGTACTCTCATGTGGCTGTTCAAGTTTGCCATCTGAACAAAGTCTCTCCCGCATTCTTTGCATTCAAAGGGACGTTCTCCGGTATGCTGTCTCATGTGACACTTTAAGCCTGACACTTGTGTGAAAGCTTTTCCGCAGACCTGACACGGAAATGGCCTTTCCCCTGTGTGAGTCCTCAAATGAATCTGCAAGATACTTTTGTTGGCATACGTCTTCCCACATTGTTCACACGGAAAATGTTTTCTTGTGTGCATCCCGATATGCCGTTTCAAGGTAAGCGGGTCGTAAAATCTTTTCCCGCAATGTCCACAAGGAGTGGACAACTTCTTAGTATGCGTCTTAAGGTGGATTTTTAAAGCCGAAACATGCTCAAAGGATTGGCCGCACTGATCACATGTGTGGAGTACATCTTCTTCACTTTCAGAGTCTTCTTGAGAAGAGGACCCGTCCTCGGATATTTCGTCGTCTGAGGTTGTCTTGGATTCATGTTTCAGCAGATGCAGAATAAAAAGAGAATGCTCAGAGAATGATTCGTTGCAATCGTCACAGTGCAATCTCTGATCATCGAGTTGAGAATCCATTTTTATTCAAGTGACCATTTACTGTAACGTTCCAGGAAACACGTCATCCACACAGGACTCTGGAATTAAAAGACAAACAAATTATGCAAACTTTACAATCTATATGAGAATAGACCAAGTCAATTTCATGTCTGTATACATGTTATCACCTTTTATTTAAAAGATTAGATAGTCTGAGAGCTGAAGATGCAATGCAAAAAAAAAAAAAAAAAAAAAAAAATGAATTACATCTGATGCTGCTGTAATGTCGAAAACGAAACTCAAACTTTCATACACTTTCTTGTCCTTCAGATGAGGATCAAAATAAGTATCTGTTCTGTGCAAAGATGGTACAATAATACAATGGAGTCAGCATCTATACCAGATATCCCTCGAATAAAAAAAGTCACAAACTCTTATAAGGGTTTTCGAGATGAACCCCATAACAAGATATACTCTGAAACCATATTAACCAGAGTGCTCAGATAAGTAGGTTTCATGTTTCAGAAGTTTTGTACAAAGAGACCACTGACATTTGAGGATAACGCCTAATAGGCATTCAAGTTCCGAGTGCAGCCTCTAATTATTCTGTAGAACAAATGATTTACATTAAGCATCAACCATCAGTGATGGAGCAATACCTTCAAGAAAACTGCAATCATCCACACTCCATACGACGAGCAGTAAAGGCAGCATTATTTTGGTCAACAGGTGACATTAAGTACTCATGTTTAAAACTACATTTACTCACATTTAAGTTGGCTCTATCCATCCTAACCACTATGTTCTTCACAAAAGCCAATCAAGCCTGGCCTTTAAAATGAATTGAATCATCCCTAGACACTTGCTGTTCCAATAGGTGTCCAGGTTGGATTCTACATCAGCTTTAACTGTTGATAAGCTGGGCCAATTGCTTGATAAATATTTTGGTGAATAGTGATGAGTATGACTACGGCCAGTGCAGACATCTCGTGAGGATGATTTGTTGGATGGAATTAATTTTGCAGTGAAAACTACATCTTTTACACCTCAAATTAAAAAAACTAAAGTTCAAATTAAAAAAACACAACTTCAAATTAAAAAACACAACTTCAAATTAAAAAAACTAAACTTCAAATTAAAATACACAACTTCAAATTAAAAAAATCCAAGTTCAAATTAAATTAAAATTTTATTACATGATAGATAAACCATTTATTCTCCAACAGGGAGGTCCTCTTCCCTGAGACATCTAGCGTGATGGCGTTGAACCCGATTACAGAATGCCTGAGACATGGCAGGAGTTACCACTTGGTAGGCTCGGTCGATGGCGGTCTCCACAAGACGAAGACGGTGCTCCACTTTTGTGATATCTTCCGGTTGTGGCACATGTATAACGCTCGGTAGATCCCTCTTGATGACGGCTTTGATGGCTGACCAGGCCATTTCGATGGGGTTGAGAGCCGGGCTGTATGGAGGCAAGCGAATAAACTCCACTTCTGCAAAAGCTGCCTGGTCGTGTAGTTGTTCCACTCGGGAATGGCACGGGGCGTTGTCAATTACCAAGGCTACCTGTCCGGCATCATATCCCATTGCGAAGACAGAATTGAGTAGTTCTGCAACCCATTGGTTGACATCCGGGTGCTTGTAGGCGCCACGCCTGCGGGTGAAGTTGATGAGTCCCTGTTGACTAATACCAGCAACCATGTGAATATTTGGACCTTTCGAGCCTGGAACATGTAGCACCACTCTCTGGCCCCTCGCGGATCGTCCAACGGTCCGAGTACAAAATAAGTTCACGTTTGACTCATCCAAATACACCACATGTTTACCAGCTCCCAATGCGGCCATAACCCTTTCTACATAGATACGACGTTTTACCTTATTCTCCGGAGTGTTGACATTCTCGGCTTGCTTGTGAACCCGTTTTACAGTGAAGAGTCTACCATCGAGATGGTTATTTATGGTAGTAATGCTGATTGGGGGGTTGATTCCATGCATCTCCGAAATCTTCAAGGCCAACTCCTTGAGAGTGATGGTAGGATCTTCTCCGATTATATCAAGCATGTTGTTGACCATGTCCGGATTCACTTTCCCATGTCGCCTTCCACCCCGCGGCTTATCCTCCACGTCTTGCCCCTTGGCCTGTTTATTCACCCAGGCGTACGCGGTGATCCTATTTATCCCACAGTTCTCTGCGACAGTTGTCCAGTCCCTGCTATTTCGAGCGGCTTCCAGAATCCGACGCTTAGGAGAATTTCGATTGCGTTTGTACTGACCACGTACTGTGCCTCTCTTGACTCCTCTACTTGATCGCACAACTACCGGAGATCCATTGTTATTTTCCATATTTTAAATTATTGTAATGTTAATTGTTAGAAACTTTTCTTTTTTTATTGTTGCGAGCAACTACAAGTAATAGTGGGTAATTTGCATAAGTGATGTTATGCAAATTACCTTACAAAGTTTGAGTATGAATAATTCTAACATAATGTCACGTGCTTTTAAATTGAACTTGGGTTTATTTAATTTGGTGTTGTCTTTTTTTAATTTGAAGTTATGTTTTTTAATTTGAAGTTTAGTTTTTTTAATTTGAAGTTTAGTTTTTTTAATTTGAAGTTTAGTTTTTTTAATTTGAAGTTTAGTTTTTTTAATTTGAAGTTGTGTTTTTTAATTTGAAGTTGTGCTTTTTTAATTTGAGGTGTAAAAGGTGTAGTTACAAGTTATTTGAGACAAAGTACTGTCACTGGAAACGGAGGATACAGTGGTAATTTGAAATCGCTTAATATGTTCCACTCTCATTGCCCAGGATTCGCTGCCATAAAGGAAGACCGTTCACAGAAATCTTTGGTAGATCTTTACTGTTGTGTTGCGATTTTTCTTAGATCTTGGGCAGAGCCAGGAATTGAGTCATCAGGCAGCATGACATGCTAGGTTGATTCACGCTTTGATATCAGCTTGACCTTAAACCGTGGCCATGATGATGGTACTAAGGTATTTGAAACCTTCAATCTCTTCAAAAACGTCATCATTGAGACTGATGAACATTTTGTCTGCTGCGACGAAGCTAACAATTTTGTCTTTAAGGTATTTATTTAGTATTTTTTTAAACTCTTTTTCACCCCCAAACTAGCCGCATGTCCACTTAAAATATAAGGAGGTTACTAACTGGAAGCAGGTCTACAGGAGATTATAATGGAAGTTGAGCCACAACATGACTGTTCGCATTACATTTAAACTTCTGCATATTAATACAGTCAGGGACGCAGGAAACAGGGAGGGAATTCCAAAGTCTAGCATTCCGAGGAAAGAGTAGAAGGTTTTCCAGCATCTAGGCAGCTCAACAGTGAAGGGGTAGAATTTTGCTGCTTGTCAGGAGTATGTACGTCGAGGGGGCATGTGATGCACCATACTGAAGATCATTAATAGCAAACTTGATATCAGCAAATGTTTCACAGCAAATGTTTCACAGAGTAATGAGACAAATCGATGTGGTTAGTCTCGGACTTACAGAAATTAGCTCTAAAATATTCAGACATGTTTCTCTCAAGAATTATTCGGCTTCTTGAAAAGTTGAATGACATCTGGAAAAGATTATTTCTTAGCAGCTTCTTGGGAAAATTGACAATTTAATATTTGATCATGCAATACTCATGGGATAAAGACTTTAAATCATATAAGTTAATAAACACACTATTGCTGGCATTACCCATTTTTTGTGTTTGTCAAGAATTCCCCCACATTACATTACAAAATATCATATTCCAAAAATTACGTAATTTGATTTTCATAAAGCGATTAATTCATAGGCATTACAACTTAAATCTTACAATGTTGAGTTACCTCCCTTTGTTATTTTTAGATCGTTTTCAAAATACTGAACAAGGTGGTCATTCCCTAATTTTTTTATTAAAAAAAAACTACTTGATCAAGTTACATGATTTTTGGTATATGATATTTTTGTTTTGTCATGTGTGCATACATTATATAGATTTTTCTGTTTTTGTTTGTTAATATAGGGGAATTCTGAATAAGAACTTTTTTTTTTTTTTTTTTTTTTAATAAACTTATCAAATATTTGTGAGGATATAGAAAAAACTATTTGCAGCCCTGGCTGTGCTTTTGGAAGGGACGTTTTTGAATTTGACTTGGCAGAGCATGTCCGAGTTTTGCAAAAAGAATGGGGGGGGGGAGACAATAAACACTAATGTTTGGTTCATTTTAAGTCAGAAAGCCAGTATTCTGATCTGTGATCTGGCAGCAACAGGACAATTAGAAAAGTTACTACTGTCGGCCAAGAGAAAAGTTTATCAGGCATGTGTACAAAGTGTGATAATGTATGGAAGTGAAATCTGTGCCGGACATGCGTTACATGGAGTGAAATTATATGAGAACAATGATATGATGGATGTGTAACAAAAATGTTAAAGGCAAGCTTAGTTCTGATGACATCAGAGGAAGATTCAATCTGGACAATATAGAAAAATGCGTGTAGAACAGATTTCGAATGAAGTAATGAATGAGAGTTTTTGGATTAATAAACGAATTGAGATAGCAAGATCGATTAGCAAAAGGCCAAGGAAAACAGGAGGAAGTGATAAGGTTGGATCCAAGAGGAAAAAGGATGAACAAAGACCTAGCTAAAAATGGGTTAGTTTGGAAGGGAATTACTAAAAGCTGTCCAACACATGCCAATATGTGTTGGACAGATGTTAAACCGAATATGATGATGATTTATATTACCTGTTGTTTATTTAATTATGATATTACTACATTTATAAACATTTTTCACTTGGTTGAATTCTGTATACACTGTCGTAGTTCCTATTTCCTCCCCACTAGGGTAAAGTTAGACACAAGGTTGATTTTTGATATGGGGAAAATTCAGTTCCTCAAAAAGGGCACTGAATTGGAACAAAACTTAAAATCACCTCAATCTAGAAGGATTTCTCCTCCACCGACCAGGACAGTGTCCGGATAGACATATTTTGTTCCTAGCAGCATGGCTGATTTATTTATTTAAAATTTTTAAAAATATTTTTAAAATTATGTAAAAGATGTAGTACAAGGTCCAAAGTGAAGTGGGTGTGATGGGATGGGGGTTGTGTGTCACCCTTTTTATCTATTTTCTAAACTAGTTCCAGTCACCACAATACCACATTTACTCTATGGGCAATCCTACTTAATGCTATCAATAAGGTTGACTTCTGGTTTAATTTCACAACATCCAACGAGCTTTGAATTCATAACTATCAATTGTTAATTGAGTTACCAAGATAAATTATGTAAATTTCTATTAGTGATGGGATGATTCCTAAATTTTCCCCCGATTCTGTTTTAAATTCCCGATTCCAATTCTTTTAATATTTATAAATATTTAATTAGATATTTGTTTTTTTGGCTTTTTTTTTTTTTTTTTGGCTTTTTTTCCAATAAATTTTCAAATTATTACATAAATCCCAGGAAATTTTCCGGGTATATTTTTTCTCAAATGTTTTCCTTGTAATGTATTGCAAATTGAAAGACAAATGGTTTATTTTGATTTTAAACCAAGCCAAATACTATCAGTTCGTCGTTAGTATACAACATGCTACTTGAAAGTTTTTATAAACAGTTGAAAATAGTCGTCGATTGGTAGGTAAAATGAGAAAACGATGCAAGAACAAAATATTAACAATGCCCCCCTCCCCCGTTACGAACGCATTTCTAAATAATAATGTTACCATTTAGAAAACCATTTAACACGGGGAGGGCGTTGGGCTTGGTTAACTATTATGTGCCTTCCTTCTATGAATGTTTAAATTTTATTTTAATTATAAATTTGCTGGGTTATTAAATTGATTTGCTTTGCTGTAAAAAAAAGATGCAAATAATAATTAGCGGGACCTGTGGAAACTCCACAGGGGACCCATTCATATGTAATATATTGATGTTGGTATTCATGGCGTAAATGGAGATGCTCTAATATTATTGTAACTCTTGTTAAAACTGCAAAAGTATTTATCTAAGCTAGCAAGGATGCCTGATGTAGCCAGGTTGTTAAGTACGCTTAAATATATTATAATTATTGCAGATTTTGTATATATTATTATAGAGTTGATGTTCTATCGATTTTTAAATGTTATAAAGTTGCAATTTCAAAAATAAACAAGCCATGTGTGCATGGTCCCCCTCTGGTGCTGCATGTGAAATAACGCCGCAAAAAATAGTGAAGAAATGATGAATGTGAGAAGTGTGAAGGGCCAACGTTGCCTTCACATTTTCGCCAAGTTTCAGAAAAATCTAATGGATGGAGCAAAAGTTATGGCGTAACAAGTAGTGGTGAGACAATTAATCGGAATTGGAAATCGTAAGAATCGTGTATTTTGGGGGAAATCGGAATCGCATCGTTAAAAAATACTTTAGATTTATGATTCTTTCAGTACAATTCTCTTATATTTTTAAGTTGAACTGTTTGTTTGAAGTGAGATTAATGCTCTCAAAAATTTATGATAAAAACGTCGGTACGTCTAAACTTTATCGCCGAAACTGGAGACTCCATTTTATTTCACGCACCGGTCGTTGAAATTGAAGGGAGAAATCAGTATTTTAAACTATGACCGAGGTTAGAAATAAATAACAAAAACATTAAACTAGATATTAATTACTTCCGGAAAAAAACTATGAAAAAAAGTAAATAAAGTGAAAGAGAACATATATCCGTAATTGTTTAATTGGAAATGTTTCGATTTAATTAATGAAAACGGAAAGTTTTTCATGAAACGTGTATATATATATATATATATATATATTTCATTAAAAACAGAAAATGAAAAGAACATTCATAATTGTTTAAACTGGGTGAGCGCCATTTGAAAACCAAAACATTTACTGTATAAAAATTTATCAAAATATGATTGTAAAAACATTTATTGAAAAGTTTATGTAAGAAAATATAATTTTAATAAAACAATTTTGTAATGAAAGCAACATTGGATTTTTATAAAATGGGTTTTTTTTCCGAACAATTAAATTTTAACAAAACATTTTTTTTTTTTTTAACTAAAGCAACTTTGAAGGGTCAACAACAAATTAATTTAAATGAAACCAAAAAATCATCATCTAGTTTAATTTTGTTGTTTATTTCATGCTTCAGTCATAGTTTAAAATACTGATTTCTTCTTTGGATTTCAATGACAGGTGCGTGAAATAAAATGGCATCTCCAGTTTCGGCGATAAAGTGTAGAAATACCAAAACGTCATAGAACTTTTCATAACATTTAATATGATGCACAAGAATTTTATTAACTACTTTAAAGGTAATCTTTATTTATCTTAATGAGTTTTCTTATTCCATAACATACATAGGCGATGTCTGTCTGTTTCAAAACTTTGAGGCCCATAATTAGTTATGTTTGCATTTGCACTGAAACTTTAGGGGCCGCGAGGTAACATTGTTTTCATTTGTAAGCGAAGTTTATTTATGTATAAAACAGCCTAACTACATCAAGTCCATGAAAAAGTTGATGAATACTTAACTCTTAAAGAAAAAAGATTTTACAATGCTCTCATTGCAAGTAAATCATGTTAAAAACCAGTGTTTTTTCAAATTGGTAACTAAAAAAAAAAAAAAAGGGCGCTTATCTTTTGGCAAGTTTTTTTTTTTTTATCGACACTCTTCCATTAGTACATGAATGAAAACTGTCTTGCCAACCTTTATATTTAAAAAAAATAAAGCAAGCAAAGTCAAATTGGTGCAGCTGAGATAAGTAGGTCCAGCAGACGAGCCTCATTCTGAAAAATCTGAACAGTTAGGTCACGTGAAATGTGACACCGGTGCTTCTACCATTATTGACCCTTTGAATGATGGATATAGAAAATAAATTAACCTCTCCGAATTGTTTTATTTACAAAAATATTTCTTTATTTAAAAAAAAAAAACATTTGTTGAACTGCTTTATGCAAACAAACATTTGAACTTTGCTGTTTAAAAAATTTTGTTGGTAATAAATGTTCGAAATTTCTTTGAATTTTTTTCTTTCTTTAATTCTTGGAATTTAAAAAAAAAAGTTTTGTTTTTTTTTACTTTTAGCTTAACTTGTTTTTATATTTCACCATTTCGTTTTTTAGTAATAAATGCTTTAAAAACCGACCTTGTGTCTAATTCTGCTCCCGTGGGGAGGCAAGTAAATAGGAAGTAATATGGGGGCTGAAAAACATTTTTCGACACCAATAAAAGCATTACAATACATTTAAACCCTGAAGAATTTCTGCCATGCGTCCTTTTGTTTAAGTTAACTAGCCACTACTTGTGTTTCAAACTAAAAAAAAAGTGCTTTAAAATAGTAAAAACACTAAAGCTTTTTTCGTTTTGCAAGAGAGGTATCAAGCGCCCCTATTATCCCAAAGAACCAGCTATGTAAACACTGCAATATTTTTCAATAATTATTAAAAAAAAAAAAAAAAAAAAAAATCTTTACAATCAATTTTTATTTAAAATCAAGAAATTATTTTCTAAAATATTTTGTTTATGCTTACATTTTGTTTTTAAGTAAAATGAAGAAATTTATTTAGCTTCACCGGTTGTTAACCTAAATTTCCCGAATGTCAGAACGATGCTTGTCTGTGGTACCTACTTATTTGAACTTCACCCAATTACCAAAAATTAAACAACAAACTCCCCCTTGGGTTTGTTTTACTGTACACAGACTCGAAAAAGTTGTCACAAAACAATTATAGAACAAATAAATGTTATGAAAGGCAAGAGAAGTTATTTTTCTACCAAACTGGATATGTTTTTAGTGTTTTTATTTACTGTAACATGTTTATTCAGCTCAAAAAGCATACAGTGTTTACCGATGTATAGGAAAATTAAAAATGGTGTCCGACTTTCTCTTGTTTGGTAAGTTTGGAAAAAGGAATTAAAATAAAAAAACTATGCAAAATACTGTTAGAAACTTGCTCAATATATGTCACCGTGACATAGGCTGACATATTCGGCAGGTTTTTAACAGTATTTTGTCTAGTTCTTTTTTTTTATTTATAACTCATTTTCTTAAACTTACCGTGTCAAAGAGAGAGTCGGGCGCCATTTTTAATTTTTCCAATACATTGATAAACACTATGTTTTTCGAGCTGAATAAACATGTTATATTAAATAAAAACACTAAAAACATATCCAGTTGGGTAGAAAAGTAACTTATCTTGCCTTTGATAACATTTAGTTGTTCTATATTTGTTTTGTGACAACTTTTTCGAATCTGTGTGTACAGTAAAACAAACCTTTACTTTTTTATATAGAAATAAAAAGGTAAATTAAGACATTAAATAAGAATAAACATTAAAGGACGATAAGTATATAATTATGTAATAAAAATAAATATAGAAATAAACCAATTTATTTAGATTTAAAAAATAACATTATTGTTAAAAATATTTTTTAAAAAGTCAAATAAATAAATAGGAATCATTTGAGACAATTAAATATAAAAGGCTAAAAATTTAATCAAAGATTTAGTTATTTTTAAATTTCATTTAGAAATAAGAACATTCTAGAAAGTGGATAAAAATCAGCGATTGAAGCTAAAAAAAACAAAAAACAAAAAAAAAAACGCAGAATCTCGGTGAAACGGACAAACGATGCAGTTTCATGCCTTAAGACATGTATATTTGAATTCAGCACCATGGAAAACTACTATATAAGTATACATATGAAGTTCCCGAGTAATATGAAAAAAGAGCTCCAAAAAGGCATTTTTTTTTTAGCCTTGAAAGTCCCAGAGGGATGGCAAACCAGAATTTTGCCAGGGTCACCTATACTGAATTTATATTAAGAACAATGGCCTCCACATTTTGGCCAAGTTTCAGGAAAATCTAATGGATGGATCAAATGCTATGGGGCAAAAAGTGTCATTTTTTTTTACCTCTTTTGAGTTCCTGGGGATGCCGAATCCCAGTATAAATGGATAACGGTGCAGTTTCAGGCCTTAACACATGTTGACCATTGTGAAAAATCACTATATAGTCAAACATAAGTTTTTGTTCAGCAGGGAGACTGCACAAATGTGTTTGACAACAGAGAAGGAATCTAAGTGAATTTCATCTTGGTGCTGCCATCTGCGTCTCAATTCCCAAGTAGAAGAACAAGTAAGAAGGAAATAATCCTCACCTCTAAACAAACACTAACAAAACCTTTGAAATCTCAATAAATCCCCACTGTGTTTCCATGCATGAGTAGATTCGTCAACAAGGAGATCACAGTCCACACATGGAAAAGCCGCGATCAGAGAATGAAGACAATCATGCACGTATGTATACAAAAGACTTTAATTGATATATCTGGCTACTTGATCACTCACTGACGAAAATGCATGAGTGCACCCCACATGTTTGCGTAAACCATGATGTACGAACATTTGTTCAACGTTAAAATGTTACAAACTTACCCAGGAGGTGTTCTTCGACTGAACTCCAATTTTTTCATTCAACAGAATATGGACACTTCTTATGGAACATGAAATAAGATGAAAAAAGAAATTTATACCAAACATAGAAATCAACAAGTTCAGTTTGTTTGCATAAATTTTTGATCAAATTAAATTTATGCACTTGTTTCTTAATTTTATGTCGACTGAACAAGCATAAAAACCATCAACTTTGTATTATTCAGACCACTGCTCTCATCCTGGATGTTATTCACACAACATTTCAGTCAATGTAACCTCTGACATTCTTCAGATGCATCCTGTCGAACTGAGCATCTGAATGGAATTTGGAATGGAACCCTTTATTTAATCCATGAGGCTAACTTAACTTATGCATGACACAATTGTACTGACAAATTGGTTCTCATTAAATCACCAAAGTTAAGCGACGTTGAACCTGGTCAGTACAAGATGGGTAACCATTTGGAAATATTAGGAATTATATGCCATCTTTTTATGACCAGGATAAATGTGTGGCTGGGAACTGCTTGTGAATTTCATATTCCATGTAAACTTCCTCCTTTAGAAGAAGCTGAAATAATTCGACCAAAGCTAACACCACAAAAAGTATTACCGGTTCATTGGTAACGTGTTTGATCAGTCATGATCAGGTATAAGTTTTGAGTAACTCAATTTTTTTTTTAGTATTGCTCACACATTGAAGAGTGAATCTTCAACTTTCAGAAGATTATCCAATTAGAACTGATTATTACTTATCGTCTATATCTTTTGTGCCTTACATTAGATTTCACAGTTTAACAAGATGCACCTGAAGGTCCGAGGTTACATTGACAGAAAAATTGCGAAAAGAATATGCAAGAGGAGAACAGTAGTCTGAATAATCCAAATTATCAATCCTTATCTTAAAAAAAAAAAAAAAAAAAAAAAAAAAAAATCTAAAGCGTGATAACATTCGACGTTAGGAAACTATGGAAGTTCCATGGTTGTTTGTTTCATTTATTTCTATAATTTACTAATAATATTTCTCTTGAAATGCAAAGGTTAATCATGTTTACAAAAAAATTGTTTCTTTTTTTGGTAAAACTTGTTATTAGTTTGATCTTCTTGGCCTAGACAGTTATTATTCTGATATTACTGGTATGAATGAATTAAACGTTCCTTATTATAAATGTTAAACATGAACGCAAACCTCACAATAATAATGGTATGAATAAATTAAATGTAAAATTGCTTATGTAAAAATCTGTACATTGACACATTATATATATTTAACATATTCCAAAAAGTATGTAAATTGATCAAGTAGTTTTATTTTTTTAAGAAAATCAAAATTTTATAAATAACAAGAGTGTCTTGCCTGCCATTTTGAAAACTATCTCAAGAAGGGAGATAACTCAACAATAATTCATACTTGCAAGATTCATGTTGTAATGCTAACAAATTTCCATTAATCACTTAAAAATAGTCCCAAAGGACATGTTTTCCCTTTACCTCAAAAATTAAGATCTGCAGGAAATTCCTTTCCCTTTTTTCAGTTTACTATAATCAATTAAGAACAAAATTCTCAAAAAAAAAAAAAAAAGTTTCAGATTTTTGAGATGAGAATTGATTTTTATATTCTTTGAACTACAAGTCTCACGCTATTAATTACATTAGCCCAAACTTTGTAAATATAACTTCCAATCTTCTTCAGGTCTTGGGAACGTAGACGGAATTTCGAACTGAACCCTTTTTTCTTTACTCCATGGGAGTAGATTGTTTTCATTCCGTCAACCAGGACAGAGTAGAAGTGTTAATTTTTATGTTATTTTTAGTCATTATCGCCTAGAGTAAGGATTGAGCCTATACTTTTGTTAACTTTTTCTTTTTAAGATCAGATTACTTCATTCTTTTAAATTTGAAACGAATTTGAACGCCTTTAAACTGTTGAAAAGAACGTGGCTTAACAGCATGTATTGACAGATTGGGTTTGTATTAAAATCTACAGATGTACAAAAAAAGTGGTCAGAAAAATAAAAAATGTAAATATATGAGGCAAGATAAGTTGCTCTTCTACCTATCTGGAAAAGTTTTAAGTGTTTTTACTTATTTTTAAAATGTTTAATTGGTTCGAAAATCATACGATATACATGAAAAAAGACAAATGGCGGCGATCTGACTGTTAAATATGTGAGGTTTGGAATAATGAGTATAAACTAAAAAAATTATACAAAATACTGTTAGAAACCCACCCAATATATGTTACAGTAACAACAAAAGTTGTAAAATCACTGCATGTTTTTCCAACCGAATAAGCATTTTAAGTTAAATAAAAACACTAAAAACATATCCAGTTATGTAGAAAAGTAACTTATATTCCCTTTGATAACATTTGTTATATATTTGTTTGACTTTTTCGAATCTATGTGTATAGTAAGACAAACCACCACACTGAAATAACGTTATTATTTAAAAATCCATTCTTAACATTGAGAGGAGAGGGTATTCTGTAAATATTCTGTACTTTCATCTAACAATTACATAAACAAAAATATCGTAAAAATTGAATTGAACGATTACAATAAGTGCATAAGTACCTAATTTTCTAGAGAGAGATTAAAACGTTATCTTAGCAGCGATAAGTTATAATTTTATAACAATTTGATGATTCTAAATAGAATTTTTAGTGAATTGTTAACTTTAAAATGACGGCCATCAAAACATTAATATTAGAATAATAATTTAAGTTATCTTTACGATTACTGTTTCCACTTCACTTCCGGTTGTCCCATCATCCTCATGTTAAGAATAGTTTTTGGATTTGTATTACTGTACACATAGATTCGAAAAAGTTGTCAAAAAACAAATATATAACAAATAAATGTTATCAAAGGTAAGATAAGTTACTTTTCTACCTAACTGGATATATTTTTTGTGTTTTTATTCAGTGTAACATGTTTATTCAGCTCGAAAAACATGCAGTGTTTACCGATGTATTGGAAAATTCAAAATGGCGGCCAACTCTCTCTCGGAGAGGGTAAGTTTTGGAAAAGTTATTATAAATAATAAACTAGATAAAATACTGTTAGAAATTCGCTCAATATATGTTACCATGACATAAGTTGACATATATTCGGTTGATTTTTAATAGTATTTTGTCTAGTTTATAATTTATAACATCTTTTCCCAAACTTACCGTGTTAAAGAGACAGTCTGGCGCCATTTTGAGTTTTCCAATACATCGGTAAACGCTGCAATTTTTGACACCCCTAACACGAAACTGCGAATACAATATAAAAATCTCGTAATTTCTCTGTTAAAAGTGGGTTATTTATTTTCTTTATGGATTATACTTCCAAAATAAACTATTACAGTTGTTTTAAAAGTAATAGAAATATTTTTTTTTTTTTTTTTAAAACAGTAATGAATTTTCCGAACTCAATATTTTTCAATTTTTAAACTTTAAAAATCTATCAAAATTTTTCTATTGATTCTATTTTTACGATATTTTCAGGGTCAATGTGAAATTTTATGTTCTTTCCAATAAACCGAATATAATATTTTAGACAAACGTTTTTTTTTTTAATTCACGCCCCCCCCCCCCCAAGTGTCACCCAGTAAATAATTAATTTATGTCGGGGAGTTTTATATATCACAAATTGAAGAGAAAAGGTCAATAAATAATATATTCAAATTTAAAACAAAAAAAAAAAAAAAAATCGCTTTTTTAGAAATTTACCTGTAAAGTCCGAAGTTTAAAACCTTTTTTTTTTTTTAAAAAAAAAACACATTGTTTTTTTTTTTTGTTTTTTTTTTTAATAAAACCTTGGTCCTTGCTCCTTTAATTGAAAAAAAAAAATAGGGCTTGAATTACATTTTTCGAGGAGTTATAAGCTTGGAAAGATGGGGTGGAATTATTCACTATTTTCACGAAATTTCTGACACTGCTAACGCTGCATGTTTTTCGAGCTGAATAAACATGTTACATTGAATAAAAACACAAAAAATATATCCAGTTACGTAGAAAAGTAACTTTTCTTGCCTTTGATAACATTTATTTGTTCTATATTTGTTTTTTGACAACTTTTTCGAATCTGTGTACAGTAATACAAACCCTAGTTTTTCTAAATAAAGTTATTTAGAATAGACGGGAGGGATGAGCAACTTTCTTCACATATTCTGTACCTAATAATTTAATAAACAAAAATACCGTAAAACCGTGTTTACCGATGTATTGGAAAATTTAAAATGGCGCCCGACTCTCTCTTTGACACAGTAACTTTGCGAAAAGGAGTTAAAATAAAAAATAAATATGCAAAATACTGTTAAAAACACACCGAATATATGTAAACCTATGCCACGGCAACATATATTGAGCGAGTTTCTAACAGTATTTTGTCTAATTTTTTTTACTTACAACTCCTTTTCCCAAACTTACCGTGTCAGAGTCGGCCGCCATTTTAAATTTTCCAATACATCAGTAAACACTGTTTTTCGAGGTGAATAAATATGTTACATTCAATAAAAACACTAAAAAACTATCCAGTTACATAGAAAAGTAACTTATCTTGCCTTTAACATTTATTTGTTATATATTTGTTTTTTGACAACTTTCTCGAATCTATGTGTACAGTAATGCAAACCCTCAATTTTTATATCTTTGTTTATTAAATTTTTAGGTGAAAGTACAAAATAGTTAAAGTCCCCACCCCCTTACTTCGTGCTAAGAATGGGTTTCTAAATAATAACCTTATTTCGGAACGGTCAGTAAACTAAAGTACCTAAATCATAATTTGGTTTCAAATGGAGGGGAGGAAGGTATCGAAACAAAAATGAAAGTAATTTCCGGACAACTCCGGGCGAGTACAGCGTGTTACATGCAAAAATTACACATTACACATGTCGCCGTCTTGTTGAAACTACGGCAGCACAAAAGGCACATTATTTATTTTTAACGCTTTATGCTTCGTAAACCTTTATTTCGGTGCTTTGCTTCGCTAACGTAAAAGTGAGCGTTTTGTGCTGTCGTAGTTTTAATAAACAAACAAAAATAACGACACCCGTAAATACTTTAGTAAATGCAGCTTAAAATAAATAAATAAAAATAAAGCATACTGAATTATTCGGTGATTTTTAAAAGCTTGCCATCATGTGAAGTATTAATTGTGAGACAACAACAATAAAAAAAATAAAATATTTGGGACATTTTTAGCATATAAGACTCATTTTCAATGGCGGGGTTATTGTAAAGACGTACCGCCGCTTCAGTAAAGGTAGCTAATTGTAAGCCCAAGCCCAGTTCGGCAAGAGCAGTTAATTTTTAATTTGAGAATTTTTCAACGTCTTAAAAACAATACAAACTAATCACATTATTTATTCAAAAATAAATCATAAAATAATTACAAAAAGTGAAAATTTGGAAATCTCTTGTATTTTAATATACCGGAAAAAACAAACAAACCCAAAAACAAATCAGTGTATAAATTTAAATTTATAACTCCGCCTCCATCTTTCTTTTTCGAAATTTTAATTTTTTTTTTTTGAAATAACGAGAGAGAAAACATAATTTTATGGGAATAAATCGTATGTTGAAAAATGTATGGTGAGTTTAAAAGCTTACACAACTTTTTTTTTTTTTTTACCGGGTAAGAAAAACAAATAAAACGAAAAAAAAAAAAAGAAAAAAAGGGGGCCAGAAATATATCGAACAGTTAAAATAGAAAAAAAAAAAACAATTTTTTCGTTTTTCATATTAAAAAATAAATGGAGATTTAAATTAATAGATTAAATAGCATGAAACAAAGAATTTTTTATTAAATAAACAGATAATACAATGTCACTTACCAACAAAAATCCCTGTCTTTTTGTGTCGTCGTCTGGCCAACAGGAGGCCGGTGTCAGACGAAAATAGTTCCCTCTGAACAAACGTTCGGTGTGAACAATTAGAGAACAAAAAAAAAAAAAATTTAAAAGTTCACTGAATGTCTAAAAATAGCGAATTGGCACAATTAAAAAAAAAAAAAAAAAATTATTTTACACAAGCTAAGTATTAAGCATTGACTAGAAATCCCTTCACTTTCATTATTATTTCTTGTCTTGTGGTATTCAATACATTCAGCTCCTACCCACACTAATTAAAAAAAAAAAAAAAAAATTAAAAAAGAAAAAGAAAAAAAAAAAAAAAAAAAAAAAGGAACACGAGATTTTACTTTTTAGGCGATTGCGTGTGAGCAAACTTGTTGGGAAGAAAAATAAATAAAAATATATAAAGAGTATCATTATCTTTAAAATTATATAACAATTTGGTTCAATTAATAATTAAATAACCAAAAATGCCGTAATGATCAAATTAAACTTTCAAAATCAAATTTAATAAGAAATTTGGTTAAAAAGGTATGCATTATTTGGATTATTTGGTGTTTGTTAACATAGAGTTGATAGATCGATTTTTTTTTTAATATGTGTTTTTAAGCAAAAACAACAGTACTTACTTAATTGTCATGTCGAAAATAGTAATATATCCAAAAATTACGAACATGCATCGAGTAAAAATTATTTGGTCAATATGCACTGGTTTTCCAACCTCCACAAGGTGTTTATTCTGAAAACTGTTCTTAATATGGGGGAGGATGGATTAGTCTGAAAGCCGTTCTTAACATGGGGAGGTTGGGAGTGTTTATTCCTAAAAGCATTTTCTGATTTTCAACCTCCCCTTAATCAACTTCTTAAAGGTAAGTCTTCGGGTGGCCCTTCAGCGCACTTTCATCAATGATTTATAGTTAAAAGTAACTTTTATGGATAATTGGGGGAAATTGCATTTTCCTTATATGTGAACACCTTGAAGATTGCAAATACAGGGAATACTTATCTATCTTTTAGCCACTTAAATGGTTTCCAACATTTGTAACCTATAGCGATAGACTTTTTTTTTAACTAAAAACACAATAGCAATTGTTCTACTCGAATTTTCATAATTTTTGGATATATTGCTATTTTCGACATGACAATTAAGTGAGTACTGTTGTTTTTGCTTAAAATCATATATTAAAAAAAAAAAAAAATCAATCTGTTGATTCAATGTTAACAAGCACCAATTATTTAAACCACGATTCTCATTTGGTTTGTTATTTTCATAACGTTTAAATTGATACAACCTCTGATCATTTTCAGGTGCATCTTTCCAAACTTGGAAGCATAATATGTGACGCAACGAATAAAGGCAATAAAACAATAATTTTTAAATGACAGTCTTCAGGAGAGTTGAAGATTTGATCCTTACTGCAGGCGATAATAGCTAAAAATAACAAAATCAACAGCTGCAATCGATCATGGCATTTATCTCCTTCCCACTGTGAGAAGATGTGACACAAGGTCAAGAAAGTGGGGTTTGAAAAGCCAGCACACAATAGAAAGAGTCCTTTAGCCTACAAAAAATGTCTGGGAACCCTGTCAGCATTTACTGTTAGGTCTTCCTCTGAGGACTAGCAATAAACTAGTCCATTCTCAAAGGGTAAGAAGGCAAAGCCTAGGAGGGTGGACCAACTGCACTAGACCATACATCAGCCAATAGAAAACGAGCTACCTCAATCATGTCCTAGACTCTGGTGGCTTTAAAAGCTGACAGAATCAGAACAATCTACACCCGTTAATTAAATAAAAGGTTCAGTTTGAAATTCGATATAGGTTTGTCATGCCAACCCTGTTAATAACTTGGCACTTAACTTGTGTGACAGAAACTCACCGTTTATTTCTTTCTACACATATGGTCACTTGAATCAATCAATCAGATCCCATCAAACTTTCATATCAGCAGCAAGCAACAAAACAGTACAAAATGGCTGTGTTTTATTTACTCCAGCCTGTAAATGGGTTTCCTGTTTACAATCCCCATCCATTTTCAAAAGATCTTTTGTATTTCAGAATTTGTCTCCGATTTATAATTTAATTTGACTAGCCAATCATATAAATCCTGCCTATTTTTGCAAGAGTTCTCTGAGAAGTGGAGTAAAACTTTACAAATGGTATTCTGCATATAAAAAAATGATTGTCTGTTGGTTTTGTCGAATATTCTCATTCCCTGTACTATTCTAATAATGTATTTGGTTTTGCATGATAAAATTGAACCATGCCCAGCCTGTTTTACAGATAATACTTAATTATCCCTATTTGACCAGTTTATTTAGAGAAATCTTTTCACTAGAAACGACTCTTAATATGTTACCTGTTGAGCCCTAAATAAATTTAATTGATTTTACTACAGGTGAAAGTATCAAAAATCAAGGGAACCCCTTCCTAGGGGCCTAACACTTAATCTCTATATTAAAACACATAGATATTTGAATATTCCATTAACATTCTCCCTTACATCTCAAATACTGAGTTAGTAAAGAATTGGGAATATAATTTTCTTCTTCCCAATCGACCATTTAAATATGTTAAAGAACACATTTCTGGATTTCAAAACAAGAATTCATCTAGTCTGGTAGAGTATCCAGCTTCGTGTTGCAATTTGACATACATTACCCATATGGTTACCCATACTGAAGAAATATATTGATAGGGATGGTTCCCTGGACTGGCTCAAAAGAGGATCCCTCCATTACGACCAAGAGAGGTTGATATTGGCTGCACAAGACCAGGGCCTCATGACAAACGCCTTCAAAAAGATGTGTGGTCTAAGCAACAATAATAAATGCAGGTTCTGCAGCACTGAGGTTGAGAGTGTGGGCCACCTGATTTCTGGTTGCAAAGTCCTACTTGGAGACGGTTATTATACAGATCGCCATAACGGAGTTTGCAAATACCTTCACTGGAAGATATGTAAGAAACTCAACATTCAGTGTAGTAAAAACTCCTGGGAACATATATCCGAACGAACAGTTGGGAATGACAATTACACTATTCACTATGACTACATAATCCCTACTGCTACATATCTTGAAAACGCAGCTGTTAAACCAGATATAGTGATTTGGGACTGAGCAAACAAAAAAGCGACCGTAATAGAGGTCAGTGTACCCAATGATACAGGGCTTAACAGAGTTGAGAGGGAAAAGATAACAAAGTATCAAGGACTTATGTATGATATGAAACGAAATTGGAAATTAAAAGACGTTTCAATTATACTAGTCATCATAGGAGCAACTGGGCTTATGAAAAAGAACTTTAAAAAGTACATAGCAAGCATACCCGGTGAACCAAGTGCAAGTGAAATACAAACGATTGCACTGAAAGGGACGGCTAGAATCCTGAAAAGATCTCTTGGTTGGACTCACTAAAATAGGGGTAAATGTCAGACATCTGGTTGGATGTCCCATCCCCTAGAAGAAAAAGTTTAAGAAAAATGAAAAAAAAAAAAAAAAAAAAGAAAAAAAAAAAAAGAAAAAAGAAACTGGAACCTAAAGGGGATATCGATCATACCAGTTATCATAGGTGCCACAGGACTTATGAAGAAGAACCTGAAGTCCTACCTAACTAATATTCCTGGTGAACCAAGTGCAAAAGAGATTCAGACAATTGCACTTAAGGGAACAGCGAGGATACTAAAAAGAGCTCTCAGTTGATTTCAATAAAAAAGCGGGGCAATGTTGGCAGCTGGTTTGGCTGCCCCATACCCAGCATTACAATCTTCAAAGGAAGAAAAATAAAAAGGAGATCTTATTTGGTTTGCATGTACAATGTGATGCTGAATATCTAGCCAGGGTTTACTTCATGACTATAATATATATATATATATATATATATATATATATATATATATATATATATATATGAAATCTGGACAAATTAAAATATCATATTTAAGTGTATTTTACGACCGAGCAACCCCCTCCCCCACGTTAGTACAAAATAAGTTTTCATAAAGAATAATTTACAGAGTTCACAAACGAAAGAAAGATGTTCGTCTCTCTGAAGAAATTGATAACATGTGTTAGTTTCGATTGGTGCCGTGTGCGTTTTTCTCTTGTTTCATTTTCCTTCAGTCGAAGTTCTCAAAAATCAAGGGAACCCCTTCCTAGGGGGCTAACACTTGAACTCTATATGAAAACACATAGATATTCGAATATTCCATTAAAGTTCTCTTTTACATCTCAAATACTGATTTAATAAAAAAGTTGGAAACAATTTTCTTCTCCCCAATCGACCATTTAAATATATTATACTATGTCATCTTGCGGTCTCTTGGTCTTACTAGATTCCAGGTCAAGAATTCATCTAGTTTGATGGAGTATCCAGCATCGTGCTGTTACTTGAGATAACATCACTTGAAGAAGGTGCGCCATTCCTCATAAAAGCCAGTGAAGGGTAGCCATACCAAAGAGATTATATTCGTGCTGTGAATACTATATTATTTTGAATATTTAGTCATGGTTTATTTGTAGTAAAAAGCATCCTCATGCCAGGTTGTTCTGACAAACTGTACAAGGAAACCTTAGACAATCATTTGTGTGGTATCAGGCCTACATGAGCAATGCATCATCACCGTCATCATTATTATTAATATTATTATTTGTACTCACGAGGAGTTCTCACACAGACTATTATCAAAGATTAATCACTGACAACAACCGGTGGTATTCCCTGCAGTCTAGGTGGCAAGTACTCCCAGATTATTATTTGTACTCATAAGGAGTTCTCATATTGCTACTACTACTATTATTATTATTATTATTATTATTATTTACTCACTATGAGTAGTCACACAGGCCATCATCAAAAGTTTATCTTTGAGAAAAACTTGTGGCATTCTCTGAAGTCTGAGTGACAACAAGTCTCCTCAGATTTTCAGTACCCTTCACCTATTTCAATAACCACCATTGCAGATGAATTTGTGTTATCGTAACAGCCTCTTACCATTGATTTTTCGTTGGTGGCGACCATTAGTCTTCACTGGAATTTGGGTGGAAAAAAAGCCTTCCCAAGGCCTCAGTCCTCTTTGCACTCATCCAGCAGGTCTGGTCAGTGCTTTCTCCCTCTTTCCATCCTCCTTGACTCTCCTCGCTTATTTGGTGTGACATCAGTTTTTTGGTGACACATAGAGGAAAAAAAAAAAAAAAGAAAAAAATATTATTATTATTATTATTTAAAGGTACTATTTTACCTTGCGGCTGTGTACCTAGAAACGTTATATTAAGACCGGCAGTAGTCACACACACGTATGTAATTTCGAAGGTTTGGGTAGCTGGAAAATTTTTGTATCTTTTGACCCAACATCTTCATGGGAGTATATATATATATATATATACATATATATATATATATGGATAAAATATCGATACGGAAAATATATAAATGTTTGGGTTTGTATTACTGTACACATAGATTCGAAAAAGTTGTCACAAAACAAATATATAACAAATAAATGTTATCAAAGGCAAGATAAGTTACTTTTCTACCAAACTGGATATAATTTTTGTGTTTTTATTCAATGTAACATGTTTATTCAACTCGAAAAGCATACAGTGTTTACCGATGTAATGGAAAATTCAAAATGGCGCCCGACTCTCTCTTTAACATGGTAAGTTCGGGAAAAGGTGTTATATATAATAAACTAGACAAAATACTGTTAGAAATTCGCTCAATATATGTTACCGTGACATAAGTTGACATATATTCGGTGGGTTTTAATAATATTCTGTCTAGCTTATTATTTATAACACCTTTTCCCAAACTTACCGTGTTAAAGATAGAGTCGGGCGCCATTTGGAATTTTCCAATACATCGGTAAACACTGCATGTTTTTCGAGCTGAATAAACATGTTACATTGAATAAAAACACAAAAAATATATCCAATTAGGTAGTAAATAGGTAATGTAACATATTTATTCAGCTCAAAAAAACATGCAGTGTTTACCGATGTATTGGACAATTCAAAATGGCGGCCGACTCTCTCTTAAACACGGTAAGTTCGAGAAAAGGTGTTATAAATAATAAGCTAGACAGAATATTATTAAAAAAAACACCGAATATATGTCAACCTATGTTACGGTAATATATATTGAGCGAATTTCTAACAGTATTTTGTCTAGTTTATTATTTATAACACCTTTTCCCGAACTTACCGTGTTTAAGAGAGAGTCGGCCGCCATTTGGAATTCTGCATGTTTTTCGAGCTAAATAAACATGTTACATTGAATAAAAACACGAAAATTATATCCAGTTTGGTAGAAAAGTAACTTATCTTGCCTTTGCTAACATTTATTTGTTTTCGGTGTTTTTTTAATAGTATTTTGTCTAGTTTATTATTCATAACACCTTTTCCCAAACTTAGGATGTTAAAGAGAGTGTCGGGCGCCATTTTGAATTTTCCAATACATTGGTAAACACTGTATGTTTTTCGAGCTGAATAAACATGTTACATTGAATAAAAACACGAAAAAATGTATCCAGTTTGGTAGAAAAGTAACTTATCTTGCCTTTGATAACATTTATTTGTTATATATTTGTTTTTTTGACAACTTTTTCGAATCTATGTGTACAGTAATACAAACCCCATTTATTTGTTATATATTTGTTTTTTGACAACTTTTTCGAATCTATGTGTACAAACCCAAATCTAGATTTAAATTGGTTCTTATCTAGAATTCCACCTTAATTTAAAAAAAAAGAAAGAAAAGTATGTATGATGTACGTACCCGTATCCCAAAATCTCGTAACTTGATCGAGTAGTTTTATTTTTAAATAAGAAAATCAAATTTTATAAGTATCCGAAGAGTGAATGTCCCACCCTTCATTTTGAAAAAAAAAAAATTAAAGGGAGATAAATCAACAATAATTCATATTTACTGTTGTAATGTCTTACGAAATCCCATTAATCAGTTAAAAATGATTTTCTTCATAAAAAATAAAACTAGTTGATCAATTTATATGTTTTTAGGATTATGGTATTTTCGCTTCATCCCGGATATGTGCATTATGCATGTTTTCTTTATTTTATTTGTTAATATGGGGAAATTCTGGACAAAAACCGGACAATGTGTACTGATTATAAACAGATACAATTATATATGGATGTTTTTTTTCATGATTTGTGATGTGGGTTCGTTAGGATAAATAGTTCCTCAATCTAGTATCATGTGTGATTGAAATGTGATCAATGGCCATTAGTGGTGAGCAAACATTTGACAGAGACGGAGCAAGTTATTCACAATATAGTCTTTTTTTTTTTTTTACAAAGGAGTCACTACTTATCAAGACCCGGAAGCCACTCGAGGATAAGGGTTAATGAGTATACAGTGGTCAAGAGGAACGCGTAAGTCATCGTTAGAAATTTGGTAAATTGGATTACTTAAGGAGATGGCTCATCAAGAATTTGTTCACGTTCCATATTGTAGTCAGTTGGAATACAGGAAACCGGAACAGAGTTCCACAGGTGTGCAGAAAAAAGCTTTATTCATGGAATCTATGTTTAGGTTTAGATACAGATAAAGAGTGTGGGAAATTATTGACAGTGGTTTTGGCTAGCCGAGTGGTTTTTGTGAAAGTCAGGCCAGAGGGACCACAGATTGGAGCTCAGACGAACACTTACCATGAAAATAACGATAAAGCAGAGACAGGCTTGCAACGTCTCTCCTGTGGGAAAAAGGTTCCAGAGAAAAGAAAAGGGCATCTACCACTATGCTAAGAAATCTATTTTGAACTCTGTCAAGGCAGGATAAGCTGCTTCTAGCGGCTCCTGCCCAAATGTGGCAACAGTACTCCATCCTTGAATGCACTTGGCTCTTATACATGTAGAGATTTGCATCAGCAGTGAGATATCTACTAAAATGGTAGAATGATCCCACCATTTTCCCAGCAGCCCTGGCAACGGATTTGATGAACGTTCCATCTCAGATCAGGAGTAAAGGTCAGGCCCAGACGTTTGTCAAAACATGGAGCCTCCTCAAGATGAGATCCATTCATTTCAGTTGATGCCAAAAGGGGCTCAGAGCGTTGATGATGTAAAGATAGAAGTTTGGTCTTAGATGCATTAAAATTAACCAGCTACCTCTTTCCCCATTGCACCACAAATTCAAGATCAGAGGAGAGAGAATCAGAGAGAACTTGGTCATTTGAAGTGTTGCTATAAATGTCTACAAATGATCTTAGAATGTGATTTGAGAGATCATTGATGTAGATCAGAAAGAGAGTTGGGCCCAGGATCGATCCCTGACTCCAGCATTAATTCTGTAAGCTTCAGATTTTTGCTTATGAACCTATCAGAGAGAAATGATTTAATAATTGAAATGACGTTTTCAGCTATACCGTAGCTGGAGATTTTGTGGAGTAGACCTTTATGCTACACCCTATCAAATGCCTTTGATATGTCAAGGGCAATTGCCTTAGAAAAGAAGCCTCCATCAAGAAATTCGATAATCATATGAGATATAACTGTTAACACATTGCTTAAAAGGACAGACTTGTCGAAAAGATTGGATATGAGGGTAACAATGTAATTAAGTGGATATTGGGTTCACTTTCGGCAGTCACATAACTCTGGCTTTCCTTATTTTGTCTTTTAGTCCTCACATTCCATGAGAAATGCTTCTGTTAAAGGGAAAAGAATTGCTGTTTTCTGGGTCAGAATCTATTCCTTCTAAACACTTATCATTGGCAAGTTTTTAACCTTGAAGTAATAATTTTTGTTTTTTTAGCTCCTTGCATCAAGTGGCTTCATGCCTTGTCTGGAGTAATTTTCATAAAAAAAACACACACACACAAGATGACTTCCCCACTGGATGGTTTCTGATGATCAACACTGAACACAAGTGTCTCAAACTATAACATTTTCAATAACAAATAAAAGAAGTTCTTTATTCATATACAAGGTGAGCGGCCCTGTCGGTGGGGCATTAGAATATGCCGACTGCCCCCCTGCAGAGGGTAAAAGTCCCTCAATGGGGGTCCTGGATATGACCCTAAACTATATCCAGTGGTGAGGCCCCAGCTTGTGGGCTTTGGGGAGTGTGGAGCCACCTTTTAATTGCCATTGCTCCCAGGTCCACTCTGACCCGGAGTGGTAGTACCTGTTAGGGTCCCAACTATGGGTTAAATAGAAACCGATGTGAAAACAGCAAATATATTCTATTAAAAAAATTTTCTTCAAAATCTTTGGATTCGGCATTAAATAACCCAAAAAGGGTTGATATGCCGTAAAACAAAAACAACCAACCAACCAACCAACAAGGTGAACAGAAATTTCTTGGACTTTGTTTTTTTTAATTTATGATTAAACATATTGAATGTAACTTAAAATGTCATTGAATATATGTCAAACATTTGGCTAAACTTTTTATCTTTTCATTTTTCTGTAAGTATATTTTAAAAAAACATCAATTGCAATGTTTAAAATGATCTTCTTTTTTTTTTTTACACAGTGATCAACACTTATCAAGGCCCGGAAGCCACTCAGGGATAAGGTTTATTGCAAGTACATTACCTTAGTGTGGAGATTTGATTAAGTGTTTACTTACGGGGGTGGTTCATTAGGAATTTGTTAACGTTGGACTTGAACACATCCAAGTTGTGGTCCGGTGGGAAGCAGGCAGACGGAACAGAGTTCCACAGGCGTGCAGTTCTAAGAAAGAAGCTTTGCTCATGGAATCTGCATTTTGATTTAGGCACAGATAAAGAGTGGGGGAAACTTTTGACAGTGGATTTAGCTAGACGGGTGTTTTTTGTTTCGCTAGTGAGAAGCCATCATTCAACTCCATCAAAAGCCATCCAACTAACTCTGAGATTATTAAGGTCTTAAAAATTGCCAAATCGGCCATGTACCATGTTGTGAATTGATTTAAAGAACTGGGTATATCTGAGGATCGTCCTAGGAGGGGAAGAACTTGCACTGCTCAAACAAAGAAAGTTGTTAAGGCTGTCTGAGAGAGGGTGAGGAGAAACCAAAAGAGATCCATCAGAAAAATGGCTAAAGACATGAGTGTGAGCTACAGTTCAATGAGAACCATCTTAAAAAATGATCTTCAATTGTCTCCCTACAATATGAGAAAACAGCAGTTCCTCACACCTCTCCAAAAGCAAAAGAGACTTGAAAGAGCACAGATCGTTCTCAGGGAATTGAAGATAGGCATGGCAATGTAAGAGGTCATTTTTCTTTTCAGACGAAAAACTCTTTACAACTGAAGCTCAGTTCAAAATCAGAATGATAGAGTTTATGCAAAGTCTTCAGCAGACATTAAAGATTCTGTGAGAACAGTTTACCACCATCAAAAACCGTTTTCTGTCATGGTGTGGACCACCATCTCCAAAACAAAAAAAAGTCTCCTCTGATTTTCAAAGAACAGGAGGTTAAAATCAATTCAGATTGCTACATCAACAAAATTTTGGTTCTAGCTCAGGAGAGAGAGAGAGAGCAGCTCAGGAGAGAAAAACAGCATGTCGACAAAGTTGTAGACATCTGACTTCAAAGAGATAGGTAGAAAGAATGGCCCTTTGATTTCTATTTTAGCAAAAGTGAGCAATGGCTGTGAATATTCCGCTCACAATTTTGTGGTAACACGTTTGAGTATGCACCTCTAATGCGACCATGGTGATGAGAAAAGTTCTGTGTGCCAAATTCCACTTTTGATCAGTTTGGAACTGTTAACGATAAATCACGGATGTCAATCATCATTATAATAACAGAGAAAGAACGTTGGACATTCACAAAAAAAAAAGAAAAGAAAAAAAAAAGAGATCTAAAAATTGTGACAACTGCCCCAGATTTCATTTTGATTCAAATTGTCTTACATAGCATGTGTAAGGGGAATCATGGTCCTTGAATCATGCATGCATCTAACCTCATGGACTGGATTATTTAATGAGTTTGGCAAGGTAGAAGACAGAATTTCAGGGGTTTTAGTCACAGTATAAGCCAATTAATATGTACCTGGTGAATTCATTGATTCTTACTGTTTAAATTTTTTTCTTTGGATCATCATGTTGTTGTATTATTGGATTTTTACCATTTTGAGTGCTACTTTTACTGTGTTTCGGTCAATGTAACCTCTAACTTTCAGGTGTATCTTGTCAAACTCGAGAATGTTTTTGTCGAACTCAGGAATTTGGATAGAAATTTTGAACAGAACTCTTTATTTATTTCACAAGGTTAGCATGCTCTCATTCGATCCACCATGACTAGACCGAGGTCCTAAGTAATTTGTAATTGTATTTTTTGGTTGCACACACTGAAAATTGAACCTTCAACCTTCAGGAAAATATTACTTTCTCAATTGATTTTTACAAGTACCTTAACCACTGCACCACATGTAATTCCCGAGTTTGACAGAAACATTCCCAAAATCGACAAGATAGACCTGAAGAAAGTTGGAGATTACATATACCAAAACGTGAAAATAACACTCGAGATGAGAACAGTAGTCCAATGAATCCAAATAATACAAATAACCTCATCTCCAAAATCCAGAAACATAATACCATATTGTTGGTTTTGACAACTTTAAAAGTACCACTCCATTGCAGGTGAGAGCAATGAGGACAGTGGATTAGCACCTCATCGCTGACTCGTTTTCTGTTCTTGTTTACATGTTTGTCTAATTTTTAAAATAGGATGTGGTTAGCTTCATTTTTGATTAATATGATGTATTGGTGGACTTGTCTCAATAGAGCAATCATCTGCAAGCCATAAGCTGTGGGGATGTGATGTGTCTATTCTAAGTCTCCAAGATTTCTGAGTCAGCTCGTTTGATTAAACTGATGTTGTGATTATGTATATGATGACACCCTAATAGCACTGTTTATGGTAGCATCTCTTGAAGAAACGGTGAATTCAAAGATATTAGGCCATTCACAATGTCTGTCTTCATACTGTATGTAGATGATATTTTTTTTTGTGCTGTGTCATCACTCAATGATGTTGACGAAGCTTTGAGGTCGCAATGTAGAGCATAATTCCTGCATGATTGATGTTAGTTAACAGACAATTCTCTATATTTCCCCATGAAATGAATTCCGTGATTAGATGACATGATGCATGGTATTTCCCAGGGATAAAAAAGAAGCAATAAGGTCCATGGATAGCGTCGATCATGTGATCTCTGGCACACAGTACTACAATGAGATGTGTTCTAAAACTGTCCAGGATGATTAAAATGTAGCGTTTACTCTTTGAGTCTGAAATTGTAATGAGATTGACATAAGTAATCTCAACTGACCTTTTTCCACACTTATCGTTTTTTACAGTGCGACAGTTTTTGCATTTGTCATAGTTGCCCTTCTGCTTTTCTTATATTTAACAGGAGTAGATATACGACATTCAATTGTCCAGACTTTCGAGGCCATTATCAATATACATGATCCAAAGGAAGATCATAGTGACCACCCCAACTGCATTAACACATTCACTGTCAGCTATAAATCTACGCAATTCATTTTCATTGCCAAGTGTACAAGTATACTTGTAGTTGGCAGCAAGTGTGTTTATAACCTTGTATTTATTTATTTGCAAACTTATCCTCATTGTTTATAGTTGTTGTTTAATGACATTTCAGCCAACTATTCCTCTGGCCTTTAACCGCGACGGGATAGGAATGCTGAATCTTCAACTATATCTTCAGTAATTACTGCATTCCATAGTTGTTGTTGTAGGCCAGAGGAATAGTTGGCTGAAACATCATTAAACAACTATAAAAGATGAAGATAATAGTCCGTAAATAAATAAATAAAAATATGCAAATTACTCATCTTGTAAGAATTCCAATAATTAAATACTATATAACCTTGTATTTGTTATCTGCAAGAACAGAATAGTTTGGGTAGTTGTCAATTTCAAAAAACCCTCCAACAAGGTTCGTATTGATATTGCTCCCTATTCCATACCAATGACTACTTGTTCCACAGAATTGGCAAAAGAAACAAATATTCCATATTCCTTGATCCCCACAGTGGCAAATAGTCATTGACAAATATAATTGTCAGAAAACTACATTCATATAGAAAGGGCAGGATGTCTTTGATGTTATATCTGCCAGACAACTCTTCTCTCTCTACATAGTCAAAGCTCAAGCCACCATTACATCCTGTGTCAACATATCCTCATGTATTGATAACAACCTAGTCCACGCCTAAACATTTGAAGGGTACATACCCACATTGAAGCAACTTTTTTCCACTCTTCTAAAGTTCGGACTAAAGTTAATTCCAGGTAAATGTACTATTCTCATAAAGAAAGAAAAACTTCTCAATCACATTGTAAATAGTGACAAATTCTAAATATTGTAAGATAAGTGTTATCTCCCCCTCATACCATTCCCTCATACTGCAACTTCCGACCACTATACTAACCAGCTTACAGTGAGTCCCTTTTTCTCCTTCCTACTTACAAACAGTCTGAACTAAGTCTTGAAAGTGTACATACGTTTCTGAGTTGATTCTTATTGTTAACTTTGTTGTTATGTCCATAAAAAATATGTCTGCAACATCATAGAAATCAAAATTCCCATAACAAAATTAAAAAAAACCCAAAAAACTGTAAAACCTCATAGGTTGCCAGGTTAAGACAGCAATTCCTTGAGATGTGTGATGGGGACAATGCAAGTTATTTGCAGTTCATGGTAATAGTAGAAAGGATCAATTGTAAGGATAACAAAGGTTGTTTTGTAATAATAGAGTCAAGTTGACGTAAGATGATTTACTACTGGCTGGCAATACTGAACACGAGAGACAGGTTCCCAGTGTAACTATTGTCTGCTTCTTGGTCTTGCAGAAAATGACTCTCGAATTCAGAAACTGTGTGATTTAATTTTTATTTTTGCAGCAATGGATATGGCCTACAAGTATTCCATACACAAATTTGACCTAACGATTTTGGTGAATAGAGAACAAATCCAGAAACGATAAGTGTGGAAAAAGGTCAGTTGAGATTATTTATGTCAATCTCATTACAATTTCAGTCTGAAAGAGTAAATGCTACATTTTAATCATCCTGGACAGTTTGAGAACACATCTCGTTGTAGTACTGTGTGCCAGAGATCACATGATCGACGCTATCCATGGACCTTATTGCTTCTTTTTTATCCCTGGGAAATACCATGCATCATGTCATCTGATCACGGAAGGTATACTTGGACAGCGGTCACAATAATGACAACAGGGAATTGGGTCTATTGGGTGTCAGCAAGCAAAATACAGAGTTACTTCCCTTGGATTGAAAAAAAAAAAACATTTTGGAAAATCAATATAAAAAGTAAAACAAGCTTGCCATGTAGGGACATGGCAAGCTTGTTTTACTTTTTGTGGTAGAAATTTACTCAGAGAAGGATACAGTAGCATCTGTCCAAATTCACCTTTAATTGTTGCATTGTTGGTACATTTATCACTTCTTTTAATTTAAAAGAAATAAATCCACAAAAATCAATTAATATGGTGAATTACTTAGCTCTATACTCACTTGCAAAATCAAACAAAATTAATCAATAAAATTTGGTAGTCATTTTGGGGAGCTAATCGCTTTAATATAACTGAAAAAAAATTACCGGATTTTGAATGGATATCTTGGCAACACCTTTTTTAATTGAAATTGCATCATAATCTGAATATGTTCTTTCAAATGGAATAAAATAAGTTTACTTGATACAGAGAGTGTAATAGCATTTTTATGTTTGGCCTCATTTTAAATTATTGTTTATTTCATTCATTTAGGTTTAATCGGAAAACAGCCAATTACATTTTAGTTAAAGCTGATTATTGTTTTGTTTTTCAATCCAATTAATTTGGCAAAAAAAAAAAAAATAAAACAATCATGCTTCAGATTCCATGGTAGTAATTTACACAGAAGGAGATGTAGTAGACCATCACCTGTTCGAATTTACCTTCAATTGTTGTGTTGTTGTTGCATATATTGCATCACTTCGAAGCCTATTCCAAGGACCAGGGATCTTAATTGAAAAAGCAGCCCTCCTCCAGTTTAATTGAAATTGGCAATGAAATAGTTTCTTGTGGTGCTTGTGTAAATCTCTTTCTGATGCAGAAGTTAATAATAGGTCCTGACTTATGTCATTATAACCACTGAAAAGATTGTAGGCCAAAATGAGATCACCGTGTAATCATCGCTGCTTGAGGAAGAAAAAGTTTAAGTTTCTTGAATCAGCTTTTATAGGACCCTGTACTATTTGAGTAGTCAGTGTTTAAGTGAGATATATATATATATATATTATGGCAGTAGAGTTTAGTTTCCTAGAAGTACATCCAATGAAACAACATGTGTCTACCAAACAGTGCTCAATGAGTAAACAGAGCAGGTATATTTAATTTATTTATACAAACATTATCAAATATATATATATATATATATATATATATATATATATATATATATATTACTCTGAAAAGTAAACAACAAAACAGTAATAAACAAAAAATTAGGCACAAGGCCACTCAAAAATAGGAGAGGAGGGAGTGTCTATGGTCATCCTCGTCACTGTACTTTTTCTAGTCTATGCTTGATCTTAGCTAAAGTTCTCATTCACCACAATACCTCAAGTACACGGGGGGGGGGTCATCCTACTTAAGATTCCAGTAGCCAGTCTTTGAACTCTGTCCAAATGCAGGATATCACACATTATATATGGAGAAAAATACTGTACACCATACTCTCACAATCGTCTGGTGAAGGAGACACAAAATGGGAGAAATATTTCAGGAGTGAGTTTTAAGTGTGTAAAAAAAACAAAAAAAAAACTGTTAGAACTCCTGTTAAGTTCAACTAAAATTTTCAACGTCTGTTTTTTCTCTTGGCTCTTAAAAACTCAACTCTTGTGCTCTCCAATTTGTCCTTTTTATAGCTGCTACTCCCCTCACATGTAAAGTAATGCCATATGTATATTAATGAGCCATCTACAAACCAAAATTTTTCTTTTCTTTTTTCTTTCCTGATCCCATCATCTAACAGGATAGACATAGATGCTGTCGCTTGTGTAAGTTATGTCTAGCATTACCTTTGCCACATTCCCCTCTGATGCTGTCATCACAAATAGTGTAGCTGGGTGCAGGGTTCTTTTTCTGGGTGCTTCTGCAGAGTGAAGGAGTAGCAATTTCCTCCATGGGAAAATTACAACCAAGACTGTTGTCTTTGTCATTGTCAGGAGGTCTATCATCATTGTCGTTAGTTTCCAAACTACTAATATCAAAAGTATCATCTATTAAAATTACCTTGGTTGTTCAATTTCTTTTGATGAGTCACTCGTTGTATTGAATGGTATATGTGCTCCTAGATAAGAGTGAAAATCTTTACATGATAAGGGATTCCATCAACTATCACTTAGTGTAGTCTATTGATTCCAGTCACACATCCTATTCTGCACTTGCTTGTATGCATGCTACTAAATAAAATTCTGGCCAAACAGCATCTTCCACTTAGTACCGCATTGCAGGTTAGTTGGTTGTTTTTGTTTTACAGCATATCAACACTTTTCAGGTTATTTAATGCCAAATCCAGTTATTTTGAAGAAAAATTTTTAATAGAATATATTTTTTTTTTCAAGTCGGTTTCTATTTAACCCATAGTTGGGACCCTAACAGGTACTACCACTCTGGGTCAGAGAGGACCTGGGAGCAATGGCAATTAAGGGGTGACTCCACACTCCCCAAAGCCCGCAAGCTGGGGCATCACCATCGGATATAGTTTAAGGTCATATCGAGGACCGCCTTGCAGATTAGGGCTGGCCACAGAGTCAATACCTTGCAAACATCGTAGATGTACATTTCGTTTGATGGCATGTTGGAACACTGTCTTTTGGTGCTACATCATACCAGTAAATCAACTCGAGTATGAAACATTGTTTTCTAACTAAAATGGTTTTCACACTTCTGTCTTCCTTCAACCAAACCATTTCATCCTAGTTCATAGGCACATCATAATCAGAGCCACACATCCAGTCTTGCAGGAATTGTTGTTGTTCACTGGGAAAGGGCTTGAGACTGCAATGAAGCTAGCATATGTGACGGAGATCCCCCCCAACAGTATCTCAATGGAGTTGGTGTGATAGTGGTCATTGCTGTAATGAGTGACATCCACACCCAGCCTGTTCCAATTGCCCCTTACATCAAACCTCCTCTTGCACCAGTGTTCTGCATCTGCCGAATTGATTGATTGGCACTCCTTACATGTTTTAACTGCCATTTGTACATCAGCTTTTGACACAGTTTGGTCCTTTCATTTGGCAAAGTGTAACATGTATTTTATGCTAAGGTGTTTACTCTGATGATAGATGTGTGCGATTTGCTTAATGTTCAACCGATGTGTAGCATGAAGTAGGTATGTTGGATGAGCTCCTTTGGTTTTTATGAGTTCTAATAAATTCGTTTTAATGTTTTTTTCTTTTTAACGCAACAAAGCCAATCAACTGACAAAAGTACCACTCTGATGGCTCAGTAAAGTAAAAAGCTAAAACAGCTTGTGTAAAAAACAACAATTGTTAAAATTATTTCTCACAACTTCAACTGTAATTTTCAACGGCCGTTCTCTTTCTCTCTCTCAGCTGTCAAAATCTCAACCCCAGTGCTCTCCAATGCATCCTTTTTATTACAACCACTCCCCCTCATAAGCAAATCAATGCTATATGCATATCAATTAGCCATTTACAAACGAAAGTTTTTTCTTTTCTATTTATTATCCTAATTCTGTCACGTGACAGAATAGACATAAGCACTGTCACTTGTGTAAATCACATCTTGCTTTACTACTGCCACATATACAAAGAATACCAAATACTTATTGCTTTGTTTGCAGTCCGAAGGACGGGTTAAAAAAATAAAAGCTAAACCATATGCAAGTAAATGAATGACCGAGCAACAATACTGGGTAAGTACAAAAGAAGGCCATAAAAAAACTCATAAAAACGTGTCCAATCCACAGTTGGATGAAACATCTGATTGAAACATAACGAAAATAAATTAGTGTCGTAACAACTATGCAATTAGGAAGTATTTTCTTTTGCCCTTGCATGTCATCACTCGCGGAGTTATTACTATGTGATTTGGTTCGATAACACAAGTATATTCATATACAGCACATGCACAACTTTTTTCCACCTCTGTCCAAATCATTTCACCTCATTTATGAACAGTTTATGAACAGAAATATTGCTGAAAACAGCGAGACATCAAGTGCAGCATTGAGAAACTTTATATTACTTGACTTGTTTCTCATCCTGTATTCGAATGAGATGCAAGACCCAAACCTGAACTCAATTCCATTTCAATAGGACATACATATCAACCGAACCAACCTGTCATATATTCTTGTTTTCTATAATTTTTTCCGGACTATGTTTTATGTTAATGAATAAAAGTTGTTTTAACTCGTAGAGAAGTTTGTCTTTATAACTGAAAAATGTTGACCCTTTTCTTCTAATCAAACAAGGCAAGAAGGATGGATACAAATGCAGCGACTCTACTACATAATGGCTATACAACAAACCTTTCATCACTCCAACTTCTAAAAGGGCCATTCCTTTGTAATGGTTCATATTTACATGCCTCCCCACGAGGGCAGAGTGAAACATAAAGTCGGTTTTTAATGTGAGAAAATTCCAGCTATCTTAAAAAGGAGAACTCTGGATTCGGAGAAAAATTTAAATTGCCTTAGTCTAGAAGGACTTCTACACTGACCCAGAAAAAAAAAAGCTGAAGTGTAGTATCAGATACCAGACACTACACTTTGCTCCTAGTGAAAAAGCCAAGGAAAAGTGATGTAGTAACAGCAACATTTATCTTTATTGACAAATGTAATTGTATTCATTAAAGTGATGACATGGATAACCAGTGTTTGCTCTAATGCTTTAATGAAAAGCTGTAAAAGAAATCATCAAAAATTAATAAAGTAAGAGTTATTGCCCTTTTCTATGCATACTTATCACTAGGAATTGCCAGCGTTGCTATTTTTTTTCTATTATTTTTTGTAGCCTTTTTTAATCCAAGAAAAATCCATAAAGAGATACATTTTTGTTTCTTCACTTTATTTACACCTAAGACCACAGGCAGAAGTATTTTTTTACTTTTTTGTTTCATTTTACTTGAGTTGAATGAAGTTCTCAGAAATCAAGGGATCCCATTCATGCAGTTAATACTTGGTCTCTATGAGATACATAAATATTCGAAGATTCCATTAGTGTTCTTTACCTCTCAAACACTGAGTTATTAAAAAAGTTGACAATATTTTCCTCTTCCTAATTGACCATTCAAATATGCTATAGTATATCTTTCTTGTAGTCTCTTGGTCTTACTGGATTCCAAGACAATAATTTATCTAGTTTGGTGGAGTACCCAGCTTCATGCTGTTACTTGAGATAACATCACTTGGAGAAGATGCACCATTCCTCGTAAAAGTCAGTGTGGGCTAGCCATACAGAAGAAATCTTATTTGGCCTGCAAATGTGAAATGCGATTTTGAATATTTAGTCAGGATTTAGTTGTAGGGAAAAATATCCTCATGCAAGGTTGTCCTGACAAACTCCTGCACAGAAAGACCTTAGACACTCGAGGATAGTGTCTAGTAGGTATTCAAGTTCTCTCTTTTTACCATCCCGAGGAGGGGATGAGTTGTATCTGTTCTTCATTATTAAAGTTGGTTGAGTTAACGAATTTTCATAACTAAATTGTATGCCTTAACAACTTTCAATTGCAGCTTGCAAATCATCCTCAGTCTGGAAGGATGCCATGGGACCGAATGTAGAAAGTGACGCATGTCCTTTAATTAAGAAATGCACTTTATTATGAGTGGCTCGTAATGTGGGGATTGTGGAGTCTCCTGAGCTCTTCTGATTAAATAAGAGTAGATTCAACAGTAGAGAACAGAGTGAATAGTGCAAAACAAGTGTTAGCATGCAAATTACTCTCTTAGTCATACTCATCCTGGGTGTATGATTGCTATTTCCTGTTATAGTTAGATGTGTAAAAAAAAAAAAAAAATACTCAACTGTTAGACTCTTATGAAGAAGGTTGAATTGTCCAAAATTTTATAGAAACTACAAAACTATCCAAATGTTATTCTGACATTTCAGTAAATGAAACTTTGGACTTTCTTTTGGCACCGCTTGTTGAACTCAGGGAACCTGTACGAAATTTCGAACAGAACTCTTCTTTTAATTGATGGGATAACTTGTTTTCATTTTGTCAGCCATGACTTCGTAAAAAGTTTCAATTAATTTTTATAAATAAATTCTATTCTTTAGAATCTCTAATACTGACGATTGAACCTTCAACCTCGAGATGACTGTTACTTAGTACTGAACATTACTTCGTACATTTATCTGTTGCAGCACAGGTTACATCGGCCAAAATACAGTAGTTCAAATAATACAAATTACACTGAATAACACTCAAAAGTGTACAGGACATCTGTGGCCATTTTTATATGTACAATTAACATGAAAAATCCATTTCTGAGTTTCTTTTTGTTGAATTAGGTACAGTTTTATTTTTTTAAAATTGTCATTTTCGAGAATTTTGTGGAGAATCTTAGTGATGTGAGTGATGCACTTGGCGAGATTTTCCATCAGGATATTTTAATAATGGAGAAATATTTTAATAATGGAGAAATATTTTAAAGGAAAATGGAGGGTGACACTACTACACACAAAAGAATTAAAATAACAAATATTGTTTTTAACTGACAATTCAATATTTTCCATTCATAACCAATAATAATAAAATATGATTTATAGTGTATTAATTTGTTTTTATTTTATTTTATTTTTTATTTTATTAAATGTAAGATATTTTAATAATGGAGAAATATTTTAAAGGAAAATGGAGGGTGACACTACACACAAAAGAATTAAAATGACAAATATTGTTTTTAACTGACAATTCCATGTTTTCCATTCATAATCAATAATAATAAAATATGATTTATAGTGTATTAATTTATTTTTATTTCGGACTATTATTCTCATCTTTATTAGTTGTTGTTTTTCATCTTTATCGGTTGATGGCCATTGTCTGAAGATAGCGGTTTTAATCCTACCCAAAGCGTACCAGACGTTTACTTGGCCAAAACGTGGTGAGACGACAACAACTACGGATGGCAGTGATTGCTGAGAATGCAGTTAGGAGATTCGAAGTACCTATCCGTCGCGGTTACCACCTGACGAAGGCCAAAGGAATAGTTGGCCGAAACGTCGTAACCCCCCCCCCAAAAAAACAACAACTAATAAAGATGAGAATAATAGTCCGAAATAAACATAAATTAAAATATATAATGCTAATGCTGATCTAAAAAAAAAAAAAAAAAAAAAATAAATTCCAATTAAGGAATAATATATATGATTTATAGTGCATGAAAACTGTGCTTAATCTAAAGAAATGAAGGTCAAATTTAGTATCAGGATATTTTTCTTACACTGAAACAGGTCTTATGTGGCATGTACTTTTTTTAACGTAAAATTTGTTGCACGGTGTTATCAAACTCATTTAAAAAATTACAAAACAAAAAAAAAAGTTGTAAAGGTAGACAACTCTTAACTTAATGAGTTATTGCCCTTGCTCACTTTTAAATTTTTTTTTTTTTTTTTTTTTTTTTTCGGATATTAGCTAAAGATAGATTTTCTGAGCAGGATGCATTGAAAAAAAATATATTATTAACACGGTATAACAATAGAAATTGAAAATTCATTGATCTAAAATAAAGTTTTATTTGTCAACGAATGCTATTTTAGGCCTAACCATTAAAATCTGTTTGACGTAACTTTATCAATAGAATGCTGTAGAACGGATTATCTGAAATCCCATGAAAACAATAAAACTATGTGATAAGCATTGTCCAGACAAGTGTTACAATGCGAATGATTTAGAATTACAGAAGATTGTAGAATAGGTTGGTTGAAAACAGAATAGAAACAAATAAATACTTTAAAATACTTAACAAAGATGCAAATGGCGCATCTCAGCATTCCAGAAGGCTGTAGAATCGGTGGTCCAAAAATTTGTGAGTATGAGAAAAAGACGATCCAATGTCACAATGAAAGCTGTTATTTAAATACAAAATGTCACACTTAGAGATCAGAGGTGGCCTCAGTAAAACAAAAGTTTGCAAAATCATGTGACAATCGAAAAGAGATAATTCCGTCTCTCTGTTGACCCTTCAATTAAAGGGCATGCATCCAAGATGCTGTCTCCATTGCAGTTTGCTATAACAAGACAGATTATTTGCCTATCAATCTGTTTGCCTTTCTCTTGCATGCATATATATGCAAGTAATCTGTCATGGTACTGTAATATTGTGACTTTCGATACCAATTGTGAATACGAATGACACCAGATTTTATATTTCAAGCACGTCTGATTGAACATGACAAAGTTATTCTTTTTTCTGATTTTTCTGGATATCTTTTTGATTCGCTGAGCGGTCTTTTTTATTTCAGTCGGCATGTTGTATAAAATGGCGCCCAAAAGTTGTTGTTCAGCCATATTCTACTCAATCGCTTTCTGTTGGTGCATCTGATTATCATCAGGAGCGATTGTTGTTGTCATCGTTTTCTCTTTCTTTTCCTTTGAGGCTTGGTGTATTTATAGATTTTTTAAATATATTTTATTGGTTAAAAAGGTGGGTACAGGATGGTTAGGAGCGAATTATTTTTATTTTAATTTTCTTATTTTATAGTTTATTTAGTTTCTTGTTAGTTATTAAATACTGTTAGTATATTTGTCCCGGTGTTAAATGAGATCCAGTTAAAAAAGGGCTGTAGTTTTTTGATAAGTATGGCTTCTAGCAATTTTAGTCGTTGTTGTTATATTTACGTATGACACCAGTGTTCTATTTGTGTGTTATAAGGTACTGTATCTCAATACCCGATAACAACCGTCACAATAATAAAAATAGCGTATGGTAGCAAGAAAGACAGACAGAATATTAAATTAAATGTTTATTGATGAAACGTGATGAAATGAAAAATCCTCTTGTTGATGAAAAAGTCCCAAGAAGTTTAGATTGTAATTAATTAGAACTGTTCCTTGTTGATAAAAAAAAAAGTTCTGAGAAGAAAAACAGCAAAGTCCTGGAAGTAGATTGAAATTAATTAGAACTGTCTCTTTTGTTGATGAAAAAGTTCCGAGAAGAAAAATTGCAAAATCCTGTCATTGATATGTTTTATTGCTGACATTGAGTGAACGGCTTCTGCTGCAATGAAAAAGAGTGGGCGAAGGCTTTCACATTAGTTGTTGACGCCACTGTCAGAGAAGAAAAGGGCGAAAATGTTCGTGTTAGCTGCTACTTTTGTTAGGAAAAAGAGAGTAATATCCATGCGAGACATTGAACAATCTCCATCACCAACTGCTACTGACAGCTGATGATGCAAGGCTTTTTTTAATAGTGAATGCAGCAGATATAGCTGAGAGCATATTCTCAGGTATAAACAATAGGGGACCTTACCACTGGATGTGTCTTGTGGGTACGGTTAATCTTGCTGTAAGTAATGTTGGTTTTCCTGACTCCATGTTTGTTTTGTTTGCATTTCAAACAAGTGTGAGAGAAATTAGATTAAGTTTGTCACTTGTAGTCCTGTTAAAGATATTTTATCACATATTTCCGTACCTGATCTCTCTAATTTTTCTGACCTCCTCTCTCTTAGAGTAGCTATTTTCTTGGGCAATATGCTTTGCACGATAATTCTTTGCTATAATGAACTGTATATCGTAGTGGAAGGATGGGTATGAAAAACAGTTTCTAACAACTTAATGCATCATTAGCAGTTGATTGAATATCGAAGTGAAACACAGATCGGTGCCATTTTTACTGTGTCACTGTTATTGGTATCATTGGCTGCTGCTGCTGGTACTTGGCTCCTGCTGATGTATATTGTGCTTTGTTTATGTTGTTATTATAAGCTCGATGAAAATCTTGTATTTGATAATATAACAGTACTTATGCAGAATAAGGACAATACTGTCATCATAATTTCCCAAGCAGTTTATACAAAAGGCTGAAAAGTGATAAAATGCTAAGACAATGAAATCACAGCAGCCAATATCATTTAAGAAAACATTTATATGCTATTTTTTGGTTTATTATAAAAATAATAAATATTTATTTTGATTTGAACCCAAAAAAAAATCATAGAAACAAAAATCATATAAAATATGTCAAAAAAATTTTTGTTTGCCATCAGATTTTTTTTTTTAAATAATTATTCATGAAACTTAGCTTATAATGAACTTTTTTTTTTTTTTCTTGATTTGAATTTAAATTTTCTTAGGACTTCATAAAAATTGTATAACAATTATTTGTATTTTATTTGTAACAACAAAATGAATACTATTTTCATTTTTCATTAAATTATCTTCGTAATAGCAGAAATATATTTTTTATTGAAAAAAATTAGCCAGCATGTGTGCGAAAAAAAAAAAAAAAAATCTCAAACTTTTGTTTGGCATCTTTCAGCATTTTACATAAACTGTCCAGAAAATTCCGATGATAGCAAGGTCCTTATTCTGCATAAGTACTCTGCCACTCTTAAACCAGGGTTTCTCTCTCTGTTCTTTTCTATTACTGTTTCTTTCTGAACAACAAACTCTCTTAAAAACTAAATGTCAGCATCTGAGTGATTGTATCCACAGAAGATCCTAAAGCGAGTTCCCTACAACCATATGCATGTATAATTATTAAATTGAATCTCAAATTAACTTACCTTCATCAGGTTTTATTCAGCCCTCTTTTTCTTTTTTATATAACATGCCCTCAAAGTGATTGAAATAATTTTCAAAGAAGTTAGGGTTGACACTGATAAGAATCATATTGGAGCACAGGGAGGAGCAGGTGCTAGTGTTATTGCAATAAAAGGTTAATACATTTAATATATTCAAATTAAAAGTCAAGTTAACTAGAGAGTTGATGTTTTTAAAATAAATTATTTTCATATCTTATGTTTTAAAACAATATAATGTTCAGTTTGTAGAAATGGGAGTCAGAGACAACTTAATTATTATTATTATTTTTTTTTTAATACTTGCAAGCATTGGATACGCAAGTGCTAATGATAGGTTGAGAGATGATGACTAGTTTACGTGCAAGAAGAATATAATGAAGAGTACTCAGATGTGGAGAAAATATATTTGGATGGCAAAGTTGAGATTGTTTAAAAATTTTGCTACCTTCATGATACCAGTTGAGCACGGGTAGAAGCAGGCGCTAATGCGATTACAAGAATTAGGAGTGGATAGAATAAGTTCAATGATATTATTTTATTATAGGGATTCTTTGAGATGAGTATTTTGTATATTTTATTTATTTATTTGTGGACTATTATCCTCATCTTTATAATTGTTGTTTTACGACGTTTTGACCAACTATTCCTCTGGCCTTTGTCAGGTAGTTGACTATAACAGGAGAAAAAAATGTATACAAATTACTTATCTCAAAGAATTCCATTTGGTATGAACCCGATAATGAAAGAGCAAATAACAAAAAAACTTGGTTTTATAAGACCAAAAAATCCAACCTTGATCGCCTTTTGGGGCCTATGGCACAATGGGTAAAAACGTTGAATCCAGGTGAGCATTGTCTAAAGATAGCGGTTTCAATCCTACCCAAAGCCAACAAGAGGATTAGTTGGCCAAAATGTTGTGAGACGACAACAACTATGGAAGGCAGTAATTACTGAAGATACAGTTAAGAGATTCAGCATTCCTATCCTGTAGCAGTTGACCAAAGGCCAGAGAAATAGTTGGTTGAAACGTCGTGAAACAACAATTATAAAGATGAGGATAATAGTCCGCAAATAAATAAATAAATAAATGAAAAGTTAAATGAAGTTTTGCCATTATTAATCAAAAGAGTGTTACCACTGTTGAGCAAAAGAAAAGTCGGGTTTGTATTACTGTAAACATAGATTCGAAAAAGTTGTCAAAAAACAAAACAAATATATAACAAATAAACGTTATCAAAGGCAAGATAAGTTACTTTCTACCAAACTGGATATATTTTTCGTGTTTTTATTCAATCTAACATGTTTATTCCGCTCGAAAACCATACAGTGTTTACCGATGTATTGGAACATTCAAGATGGCGTCTGATTCTCTCTTTAACGCGGTAAGATGTTATAAATAAAAAACCGGATAAAATACTGTTAAAAACTCGCTCAATATATGTTACCGTGACATAGATTGACATATATTCGGCGGGTTTTTAATAGTATTTTGTATAGTTTTTTATTTATAACACCTTTTTCCAAACTTACGGTGTTAAAGAGGTTGTGAGACACCATCTTGAATTTTCGAATACATCGGTAAACACTGTATGTTTTTCGAGCTGAATAAACATGTTACATTGAATAAAAACACAAAAAATATATCCAGTTTGGCAGAAAAGTAACTTATCTTGCCTTTGATAACATTTATTTGTTATATATTTGTTTTTGACAACTTTTTCGAATCTATGTGTACAGTAATACAAACCCGAAAAGTCTATCAGGCATGTGTACGCAGTATGATGGCTTACAGAAATAAAATCTGCCCAGTGAGTATTGAGGAAAAGCGTTGCGGGTAGCAAAATGATGTAATCGATGTGTTATCGGACTCATTTCCAAAAATTATATATAAAAAAAAATTAGTTGTAAAGGCAGATAACTCTTCACTTAAAAATATGAGTTATTGCCCTTGCGCATTTTTTTTTTTTTTTGACTTTTGGGACATTCGCTAAAGATCATTCCTAATATAGATTTTCTGAGCAGGATGTATTGAAGTGAACTATATTATTAACATGGTACAACAGTAGAAAGTGAAAATTCGATAGTTTGAAAGTTTTATTTATCAGCTAAAATGCTATTTAGGAGTAACCTTTAAAATCCGTCTGATATAATTTTATCAAGAGAATGCTGTAGAATGAATCGGCTGGAATCCCATGAAAACAAACAACAACAAAAAAAAATCTGTATGATAAGAGTAATTGCTGTTGACCAAAGTATGTGTACGCAGTGTGATGGTGTATGGAAATAAAATATGGCCAGTGCAGGTTGAGAAAATGTGTTACACGGAGCAAAATGATATGACAGATGTGTAATGTGAGTCGTAAAGACGGGTTTTGTTCTGATGATGTCAGAGGAAGATTAAATCTGACATTATAAGGAGGTGTGTGTAGAAAAGGATACAGCGATGATATGGCTTTGTTGAAAGAATAGATGAGATTTCTTGGATTTGTAGAACAGTTGAATTAGCAGGTTTAGTTCATGAGGAAAAGCCAAGGAAAACATGGGAGGATTGACTTTTTTCAATTCAATTTATTTGGCAAAAAAATAAAACAATCATGTTAAAATTGTCATGTAGGAAAAAGGGAGGTAGAAATTTACACAGAAGAGAATGCATTAGTTCAACACTTAAATCCAAATTAATCTTGAATTGTTGTTTTGTTGGTACATTTATTACCGCACTTGTAAGAGATTCTGATTGAGAAAATGTCCCCCCTTTGGTTCAATCGAAATCAACAGTGAAACAGATTCCTGCAGTGTTTGCATAGACCTCTTTCTGGCACAGGAGCGAATAATAGGTCCTGAGTTATATAATATTGCCCGTTGAGGAGATTGTAGACCAAAAATTGGATCATTGTGTAATTGTTGGCACTCAAGGGAGAAAATGTTAAGCTTTTTGAGTCGGCTTTCATCGGGCAGATCTGATAAACCTTGCATCATTCGAGTAGCCAATCTTGAAACTCTCTCCAGGTATCATGTGTTGGATATGGAGAAGAAGCCTGAATGCACAATATTTGTTTGTTTTTATGTCGCTTTTTATTTTATCTGTTAGAACATGGGTTTAATGAATTACTTGTCCAAATTCATCTTAAATCGTTGTGTTGTTGGTGCATTTATTACCTCACTTGTAAGTCTGTTCGAAGACCCAGGAATTCTGATTGAGAAAGCATCCCTCCTTCGGTTCAATCGGAATCACCGGAAAGAGAGAACGAGGAATGAACACCTGACTAGAGATAGTTTTAAAGTCAATTTCTAAAATGTTTACATGAAAAACAGGTATTAAACTGATGATGATGATGGTGGTGGTGGTGATCATGATGATGGTAATGATTGTGATGATATAAGAATGCCAGTTTATTTCTGCTACATCAGATTTATTCAAAATATGTTTATAGTTTAAATAAAACATCTATTTATATATATAAAAGGCAAAATGTGTGACCATTTCGTTTATGTCTCGCAAAGGCTTCTTTTGCACACGCTTCCGGGGTCGTTACGATCGCTCAGAACTGTTTATATGGCCCCTAGATAATAATATCTATGATTTGGGAACGCGGATCGCCTTTACATTTATTTACGTCGACTTTTATGAGATTCGCGCTATTTCGCTCTGTCCCCTGTTTGTTCTGCTTTTTAGTATAAATAAAGTGAAACTAAATTCAAACCGTGCGGTTCTCGGCATCGCGCCGGGAAACGTCCAGAAGCGATCAGCTTTGATCAATGTGGGGACAAACTCCTCTTATATCAGACAATAGCTATTCAATCTGGACAATGGGGAGCTGGGTTCCCCCTCCCCAACATCTGTTGGGGAAAAAAAAAAACAGTCAAATTTGGGTTAGCAAAAGTTAACTGCGTTACTCCTATTTGACCTCATTAATTAGGTCAAATAGAAGCAGCAGAGTTAACTTTTATTGCAGCTTTTAATACTTAAATAAATAAATTCAAACGTGTCTCCATTGTATGTCATGGTGGCACAGTGGTTAACGTCGCACGTTTTTTTTTTTCACACTTTAATTTCAAACTTTGCCTCAAGGGTTCGGGTTCGGGTTCGATCCTCATACTTACCTACCAAAACTTTTTTTTATTTTAACCCCCACCCCACCCCCGGAGTTTTGATTTACCCAAAACCACACACACCTCAAAACACCCGGGCATCGCCGGGTACCCCTCGCTAGTATTGAATAAAAAACAAGCAAACAAGTAGATCAAAATTTGCAATAATTCTAAGATGAGGTATTACTGTTATGTAGAGTTCTCAGAAATCACGATCACCCTTCTTGGGGTTAACACTTGATTTATTTATGAAATACATAGATATCCATGTGTTTATTTAGCATTCTCCTCTACCTCTAGGAATTTGAAGTTAATAAAGAATATTAATTTTCCCTTCCCTAATGATTTTTTTCTTGGTTTTGCCAGATTCCAGGACAAGAATTCATCTGGTCTGGTGGAGTATCCAGCTTGGTTCCGTTACTTGCGGAAACCGTGCACTATCCCTCATATGTGTAGCTATACCGAGATGATTTTATTTGGGCTCCTAATACTATGTTGTTTTGAATATTTGATTAGAGTTTACTTGTATGGAGAAGTATGATGATGTCAGAGATTCTACATACCTCTGCACCAAGAAAGATTTTAAGACAATGGAGGATGGTGTTTGGTAAGCGTTCAAATTCTGTGATGTCTTTGTATTCAACTGTTTAAACTGGAATTTTGTGACGTGCCAACTGCAGGTGTCACACGGAAATGGCCCCCTCACTATTTCGCATTGAACCGAAGAAAGCTGGAGAGTGTAATGGCTAAAATGTTATGAAGATGAGAATAATTAAAATGAGAACAACATTTTCTGAATTTTTGAGATGAGGATTGGTTGTTTGCATTATTTGGATGTATTGGACTACTGTTCTCATCTTGAGTGTACCCCCCGTGAAGTAAATAAAGGGTTCCAGTCGAAATTCCGTCGAAATTTCTGAGTTTGACAGAAACATTCCCGAGTCTGACAAGATACACCTGAAGAAGGTCGAAGGTTTTATCGACCGAAACGTTGTCAAAATGAGAACAGCAATCTGAAGAATCCAAATAATATGAAAGAGAACAGCAGTTTGAAACATAAGAATTAGATCTAAAAAAAAAAAAAAGAAAAAGATTTTGCATTAATTTAAAAAATTTTTTTTTTTTCAGACTGCAATCCACATCTTCATAATTATTGTTCCTATTTACTTGCCGCCCCACAAGGGCAGAGTTAGACACAAGGTTGGTTTTTAATGTGGGGAAAATTCAGCTTCCCAAAAACGGGCATTCTGGATAGGAACAAAAATAAAAATTGTCTCAATCTAGAAGGATTTCTCCTCCACTGATTGAGGTCAGAAAAGGTGAAGTGTAGTGTCAGAACAGATACTACACTTTGCTCCTAGCCCAAATGCCAAAGAACAATACTTGTATCCATTTTGAGACCTATGGTGCAGTGGATAGAAGTGTTGAATCTCTATGGTTCCACGTGAGCGTTCTGAAGATAGCAGTTTCAATCCTACCCAAAGCAGGCCAGAGGATTAGTTGGCCAAAATGTGATAAGACAACAACAACTATGGAAGGCAGTAATTACTGGGGATACAGTTAAAAGATTCAGTATTCCTATCACGTTGCAGTTAACCACCTGAAGAAGGACACAAGATGAATTGGCCGAAATGTGATTAAACAACAACAACCATAAAGATGAGGATAACAGTTCCAAAAAAAAAAAAAGAAAAAGAAAAAAAAGAATACACAAATTATGAAACCTCATTTCAAAGGATTAAAAAAAAAAAAATAATATATAAAAAGTTTATGTAAAACAGACTAATTTCTTTTTTACTTCTGTAAGTCTTGCCAGTATATACCGAGGAAAAGTCTCTCCTGATTTATAGTAATTCCAGTTTAATTTTAAAACTCTGCATAAAAAATAGTCTTTAAATGCTTCTTTTAAATTAATACATATATTTTAATGCTAAAAAACTAATTAAAAAATATATTTTTATCACAAGATATTAAAAAAAAACTATTAAATGTAAAGACTTTTTTTTGCAAACTTTTAAAATATATTTTTTATATATATACTAGCGGGGGGGTTACCCGGCGTTGCCCGGGTGTTTAGAGGTGTGTGTGCTTGGGCGGGGGTGGAGGGTGTTAATCAAAACATAAGAATAAGCGAAGTAAAAAAAACGAACAATGTTAAATGTAAAAATCGGAAAAACAAAAAAAGAAAACGTGAAACAGAAAAACAAACGTTAAAAAATTTGAAAAATAACACCCCCCAAAAAAAACATGTGAAAAATGGCTTAAATAACCGTGCTTCAATATTAGAATTTAAAAAATCGAAAAAAAAAACAAAAAAAAACACCACAATTCAAACCCAAAACCTTTAGATAATGAGGCCGCGCTCTAAGCAACTGAGCTAAGATGACGTTGAGGAAATTGTGTCGCTTTTTCAAATATTTAAAGTAAATCGTGTTCCGACATCGTATGATGCATGCATAGAAGCGAACTTGTCATGAGAGGACGGCTTTTGCTGACCCCTCCCTGTAAAAAACTGATGATTTTAGGGTGAAGAAATTAATGTTTTTAGACAATTTTTTGATATTTGTCGGGCGAAGGTTGGAACTTTAAAATGATACCGATTTGGCAAAAATCCGTGACCCCTGTCGAAAGTTTTTGCGAGACATACAAATACACATACATACATACACACATTTTCGCTTTTATATATATAGAAAATAATTCTAAATAAATAATTGTCAAAATCGAAACTACAAAAATATATTTTGGTTATAACATTTTATTAAAAATACGAGCCTGGGTGCCCGGCATTGCCCAGGTGTTTGGAGATGTGTGTTGAGTAAAAAGAAAAAGTGGTTGTAGGCAGGCAGGCTTGAATTCGCACCGCAAAGGAGGAAAAGAATGTGAAAAAAAAAAAAAAGTGACGTCTTTGCTGTTGCATCCATCACCAAACTGGAAGTGGCGAAGGTTTAAATTAAGGCTAATCAATCGAAAAGAGGGGATGACTTTCAAAAGTATTGGTGAAAAAAGTGACCTCTCTTTGTAGAAAAGTGCCCAGTTGAGGGTGAAAGAATTAATGTTTTCAGCCAATTTTTTAATATTAGTCGTCCGAAGGGTCAAGCTTCAAAACAATACTGATCTTGTGAAAATCCGTCACCTTTGTCGAAAGTTTTAGGCAGACATACAAACATACATTTAAGCAGACAGGTGAGATTTATAATATAGACTAGCAAGGGGTACCCGGCGTTGCCCGGGTGTTTGGATGTGCGTGTGGTTTTGGGTAAATCAAAACTCCTGGGGGGGGGGGGTTAAAATAAAAAAAAGTTTTGGTAGGTAAGTATGAGGATCGAACCCGAACCCTTGAGGCAAAGTTGGAAATTAAAGTGTGAAAAACAAAAACATGTGACGTTAACCATTGCGCCACCGCGACATACTGACAGAAACGCGTTTGAATTTATTTAATTACTTAAATTGGCAGGTGCACGTTTTAATGACTTAATGAGGTCAACTTTTGACTGCGGGGTAGCATTTCATTTAGAGCGGGAATGCTTTTTTTTTTTTTGCCCCAAGACGTTGGGGGTAGGGGGAAACATTATAGGAAAAGGCCTAACCTACATGCGGCGAGCGAAAATTGTTGAATATTTATCTTCCCGAAGTCGAGCAAATTAAATAGACAGGCGAGCTCCATTGTTAACTCTGGAGATATTACGATTTACATGTGATATAAAAAGTTTTTAAAAAGTTGTTAGGCGACCGACCGCTTCTCTGAAAAAAGCCTTTCTTGGACATACACAAAAAGCGAACATACATTTTCGCTTTTATATATATAGAAGATCATTCCAAAAAAGAAGAATTTAAAAGTAAAGACTAGTTTTTTTTATGTAGAGTTTTAAAATTAAATTGGAATTACGTAAGTATTATTTAGAAGGGACATTTCCTCAGTACACACCAACAAGATTTGACAAAACTTCTGCTAAACAGGAAGTGGATGTCAAAAAGAAATAAGTATATTTAACCAAAAAGTCTTATAGTTCTGAAAGCAGAAGAATTTTTGTGTTTTCTTTTTACCTATTTTAACTCAGTTGACTCTCAGAAATCAAGTTTAATGCAATTGTTTGGATCTCTCTCGCACTTTATGCAGTTTCAAGATGGCGCTTTGTGAAAACTTTCTCATCCATATGTAAAACTGTATGTTTTCTCAGGTTTGAGACATCTATATATAAATATGAAAAAAAAAAAAAAAGAAACAATTTCTATTGTTTCAAAGGCGGAACTAGATTTTCTCTCTTTTACTTCATTTTACTCGCATCAAAGTGCTCAGAAACCAACTGCCCCCCTTTCCTGCAGCTAACGCTTGATCTCTATATGAAATACATAGATATTTGAAGATTGCATTAAAGTTCTCCTTCACCCATTAAATGCTGGGTTAATAAAGAAGTTGGAACATAATTATCCAATTGAGCATTTAAATATGTTATAGTATATCTTCCTTGTGGTCTCTTGGTCTTACTGGATTCCAGGACAAGAATTCATCTAGTCTGGTGGAGTATCCAGCTTCATGCTGTTACTTGAGATGTATCACTTGGAGAAAGTTCACCATTTCTCATAAAACCCAGTGTGGGTTAGCCATACAGAGATTTTATTTAAGCTGTGAATACTATGTGATTTTAAATATTTAATTAGGTTTACTTGTAGGAAAAAGTATCCTCATGCCAGGTGGTCCTGATAAACCCCTGTACAGATAGAACTTAGACACACAAGGACAGTGTCTAGTAAGCATTCAAATTCTATTTTCTGTGATCTTTTTGGATATTTATTTTCAAACTAGAGCTCTGAGAGATGTGCCAACTGCAGATATCATGAGGAAACAGCCTTTTTTTATTTTGCACTGAACTGAAGAAGGCCAGAGAGTGTGATGGCCGAAATGTTATTAAGATAAAACAAAAGTTTGAAACATAAGAATTAACTGGAATAAAAAAACAAAAAAAAAAACTTATTTCAAAAGCAGAAGAACTTTTTTTTTTTCATTTTAACTCCGTTAGTTCTCAGATATTAAGGGAGCCCTTCATGAGGTCAGCATTTGATTTCTTGATGAAGTACATAGATATCCATATATTTAGTTTTATTCTCTTCTTATAAAAAACACGATAATAAAGAACGATAACAAATTCACCGTTAGATCTAAACTAAGATTTTATAACAGCAACGTCTTGTCCACATTGCCATATGGAAGTGAAACTTGGCATCTGAAAATCAGCCAGGAGAAGAAATCAGATGCATTTGATTCCAAGTAACTTAGAAGGATTAAACTGAATGATCGAACTACCAACCAAGAAGTCAGAGACTACTCTAACCAACAGGTAGTACCGTCAATAATCTACAATGTCTAGGCTGGTTCAGACATACCCTTAGATTGGCCCCAGACAGAATTGCCATCCAAGTTCTCCAATAGACCTCTTTTTTTTTTTTCCTTTTTTTACATAGAAGTCATCAAAGCCCAAAGGCCACTCGAGGATAAGGGTTAAAGACTGTACAGTAGTCAATGGGATAACATTGTAGTAATTATTAGTAGTGGAAATTTGGTAAATTGGATTACTTAAGGGGAACAGCTCATTAAGAACTTGTTTACGTTGGACTTGAAGACGACCATATTGTAGTCAGCAGGAAAGCAGGCAAACAGAAGAGATATCCACAGGTGTGCAGTTCTAAGAAGAAAGCTTTGTTCATGGAATCTATGTTTAGGTTTAGGCACAGATAAAGAGTGGGTGAAATTATTAATCGTGTTTTCAGCTAGACGAGAGTTTCTCGTGAAAGTTTGGCAAGCTCTAATGGAAAAAGAAGAGGACAACTAAAAATGAGCTGGAAGTAGACTATCGAGATTCATTTGCAACATATGTAAATGTATACTTTCTCAATCTGGAGACATAAGATTTAGATTTGAAAAAAACAAAAAACATTTCTATTGTTTTTGGAGGAGTTTTTTTTTTTTTTTTCAACTTTCTTATTATTCAAACTGGGGATGAATTATCCTACAAGATACCAGAAATTCACCCTCTATCTCATACATTCTAACTGAGAGATCTTTTTAAGATTTTCACTGTCCCTTTAAGTGCAACTGCTGGAATCTTTCTTGCACTTGGTTCACCGGATATATTTCCTCAGATAGTTTTCATGATGTCTGTATATGTCATTTCAAAGAGGAGCTCTATGAAAATTATCAACTGCAGATGTAATAAGGGAATGATTTCTCTTTATTTCGCATTAAACTGAAGAACGTTAGAGAGAGTGCAATGGCCAAAATGTTATGAAGATGAAACAATGAAGATGAAATCAACAATTTGAAATATAAGAATTAAATCCGAAAAAAAAAAAAAATCAGTTATGTTAAATAAACTTATTTCCTTTTTTTTTTTTTTTTTTTACATGGTAGTCATCACTTATCAAGGCCTGGAAGGCACTTGGGGATAAGGGTCATTGAGTGTACAGTAATCAATTTGATAATATCGTAGTAATCGTTAGTATTGGAGACTTGATAAAGTGTCTTAATTAAGGGGGCGGTTCATCAGGAATTTGTTTATGTTGGACTTGAAGACATCCAAGGTGGAATCAGGTGTGAAATAAGCAAATGGAAGAGAGTTCCACAGGCGTGCACTTCTAAGAAAGAAGCTTTGTTCATGGAATCTACGTTTTGGTTTTGGTACAGGTAAAGAGTGGGGAAAATTTTTGACAGTGGTTTCAGCTAAACAGGTGTTTATCGTGAAAGATTGGTGAGGCGGGACCAGAGATTGGAGCATTGGTTACAAGCACTTGCCATGGAAATAACGATAAAACAAAGACAGGCTCGCAACGTCTCTTCTGTAGGTGAGAGGTTGCAGGGAAGAGAAAAGGGCATCCCCCACTAAGCTACGAAGTGTATTTTGTACTCTGTCAAGGCAGGATAGGCTGTTTTTAGCAGCTCCTGCCCAGATGTGGCAGCAGTACTCCATCCTTGAACGTACTTGGCTTTTATATAGATAGAGAATTGCATCAGCAGTGTGATATCTTCTGGAGCAGTAGAAGGATCCTACCATTTTTCCAGTGACCTTGGCAACTAACTTGATGTACGTGTTCCATTTCAGGTCAGGAATAAAGGTCAATCCCACAAGCTTATCAAAACATGGAGCCTCCCCAAGACGAGAGCCATCCATTTCAATTGATGCCAGATGGGGATCAGAGCATTGATGATGTAAAGATAGGAGCTTGGTTTTAGATGCATTAAAAGTAACCAGCCACCTTTTCCCCCACTATACTACGCGCTCAAGATCAGAGGGGGAGAGAATCAGAGAGAACTTTGTCATTTGCGGCCTTAGATGTGTTGCCATAGATGGTTGTGTCATCAGCATAGATGTCAATGAATGATTTAAGTATATGTTTTGGTAGATCATTGATGTAGATCAGGAAGAGAGTTGGGCCCAGGATGGACCCCTGAGGGACTCCAGCATTAATACTGTGGGCCTCTGATTTCTGCCCATCAACCACTACTTTTATGAACCTATTAGAGAGAAATGATTTAATAATTGAGAAAAAATTTCCAGTTATACCATAGCTGAAAATCTTGTGAAGTAGGCCTTTATGCTATACCTTATCAAAGGCCTTTGATATGTCAGGAGCAATTGCCCTAGAAAGGAAGCCTTTGTCGAGAGATTCACTAATCCTATGAGATATAACCGTTAGCACATCTGCTGTAGATCTGGCAGAACGGAAACCATATTGTGTGTCACTAAGAAGGTTATTTCTGTTGAGGTGGTTGACTACTTCTCTATTTATTGTGGATTCCAGCAACTTACTCATGACACACAGGAGACTTATTGGTCTGTACTGAGAGGGAGATGACTTCACCTGAATTCTTAAATACATGGCATACTGATGAGGTTTTCCAGGATGTTGGAAAGCATTTCTTCTTAAGACAATGCTTAAACAGTTTTGTAAGTATGAGGGCAAGTTCTGTTTGAAGCTTTTTCAACACTATAATTGGAATGCCGTCAGGGCCAGTTGCTTTACTGGAATCAAGGTTCTTGATTAGCTTGGTGACCTCATGCACAGATATTTGTATGTTGCATAGCATGTTGTCTGTTATAGGAGAAATACAAGGAGTTGATGGCCTTCGTCGCATAGGGTAGAATAAGCTGCAAAGTTCTTGGCAAATAGTTTGGCCTTATCTGATGCTGACGAGATGATCTCAGGTCCATTGATGATGGTTGGGATAGAACACACACTTCTGTTCAGGATTCTGTTTGCTATTTGCCAAAACTGGTGGGAACCAAGCCACTGCACAGCTACTTTGGATTCAATGAACTGAGCATATAGCTCTCTAGCATTTTTTATACAGTGGTTGCTGGCAGTCCTGAAAGCAGCTTTAGTCTCAGCACATCTATTACATTGGTAGCTATGGAAAAAGTGATTTCTGTGCACAATAGCAGCAGAACATTCTGGGGAGAACCATGGCTGGCTGTTAGGTTTTTGTTGGCATTTTTTGGATGGTATGAATCAATCTATGCCTACAATTAACCGTTCGGTCAGGTCTGATACTATAGAGGACGCATCTTTTTTAAACATGGAATACAGAGGTAGATCAGATATAAATGTACGGAAGCTATCCCAGTCAGCCATTTTCTCTACTTTACAATTTTTTCATTTTACTTTTGCTGGAGATGGGGCATCCTACCAGATACTAGACATTCACTTGCGATTTCAAAGATTTTAACTACGAAATCTCTTTAGAATATTAATCATCCCTTCAATGTAATTGTTTGGATTTCTCTAACACTTTATGCATTCTCAGGATGGCACTTTCGGAAAACTTTCTCACCCATACGTAAAACTGTATATTTTCCTATGTTTGAGACATAAGATTTTTTTTAATGGAAACTGTTCCAGACAAAGCATGAAGCCACATGATGTAAGGAGCAAAAAAAACAAAAAAAAAAAACACCCAAAACAAATTTTAAGGTAAAAAAAATCAGCTAACAATGAGTGTAATATGGATTGATTCTGACACAGAAAACAGCAATTTTTATCCCAGAGAAACATTGTTTGTGGAATATGAGAACTAAAGGATAATTTAAGAGAAGCGAGAGTTAGTGGATGATGAAATTAAACTCAAAGTCCATGTTTGACTCTCCTAAATCTAGATCTGGAAAAAACAAAAAAACAAAAAGAAAGCATTTTTATTTTGAAAGGAATTGTGTTTGAAGGCTATATTAGTCTGATTTGTAGGAAACACTGTGGACACAAGTTAGCATATAAAAGAGTAATGACAATATTAGAAATTTTCTTCTAATATTGTAATAAAAAATAGATTTTCTTCTAACATTATAATAAAAAATAAATTTTCTTTTAATATTGTAATAAAAAAATAAATTTGCTTCTAATATTGTAATAAAAAAAAATAAATTTGCTTCTAATATTGTAATAAAAAAATAAATTTGCTTCTAATATTGTAATAAAAAAAAATAAATTTGCTTCTAATATTGTAATAAAAAAATAAATTTTCTTCTAATATTGTAATAAAAAAATAAATTTTCTTCTAATATTGTAATAAAAAATAAATTTTCTTCTAATATTGTAATAAAAAAAAATAAATTTGCTTCTAATATTGTAATAAAAAAATAAATTTGCTTCTAATATTGTAATAAAAAAAATAAATTTGCTTCTAATATTGTAATAAAAAAAATAATAAATTTTCTTCTAATATTGTAATAAAAAAATAAATTTTCTTCTAATATTGTAATAAAAAAAAAACAGACAAAGGAAAGCCTCACCGAACAGTTGTACAGGTTTCTTTTTATTCCCCCTCCCCTCGAAGAATAGATTTCCACCCTGAAGAAGATATATACTCTCGAAAATTAAGGACATTAACATCTACCATCTTGTATAACACATTATGTTAGTAAATAAATGTAATATAATAGAAAATTTCTTCTAATATTGTCATCTTTTATATAATGATGCATGCCCACAGTGTTTCCTATGAACCGCATTGATTTAGCCTTCAAAGACAACTTCTTTCACACTATGCACAATGCTTCAAGCAAACTACAACATCCTTCTAACACTTTTATTGTTCTGAAGGTGGAAGTAGTTTTTCTCCGTGATGTCTTTGAATATGTCGCTTCAGACTGGAACTCTGTGAGAATTGCCAGCTGCACATGTCACATGGAAACGGTTTCTCCCCAGTGTGGGTCCGCATGTGTGTCCGCAGTGTGGCGCTCTGGGAAAATTTCGACCCGCAAACATTGCAGGGGTACGGTCTCTCCCCTGTATGTATGAGCGTATGCTTCCGCAGACTTGAGTACGCAGAGAAGTTTGTGTCGCAGATGTCGCAGCGATAGGGTCTCTCGCCGGTGTGCGTTCGCAGGTGTTCCTTCAGGCTCGACTTCACTGAGAAACTTGACCCACAGATGTCGCAAAGAAATGGTTTTTCTCCAGTATGTGTTCTCATATGAGTCCGCAGGACGGCGTTCTCTGCAAATCTTGCATCACAGATGTTGCAGCGAAACTGCCGTCCCTCTGTGTGCATCTTCATGTGTTTGTTCAAGATAAAGTTGCCTGGAAACCGTAAGCCGCAGATCTCGCAGTGAAATGGTCTTTCACCGCTGTGTCTTCTCGCATGGATTTTAAGTGATGTTTTCGATGAGAAATTTGACCCGCATACGTCGCAGTGAAACGGCTTCTCCCCGGAATGAGTTCGCAGGTGGCTTTTAAGATTGTAACTCTTGGAAAAATTCACACCGCAGATCTCGCATTGGTAAGGCTTTTCATTCGTGTGGGTTTGCTTATGTCGTTTCAGGGCCGATGTGAACGAGAAATTGGCGCCGCAGATATTGCAGCGGAATGGTCGTTCACCCGTGTGGGTTCGGATATGGCTTATCAGCTGCGAGCTGGTCGGGTAACGTGACTTACAAATCTCACATTCGTATGGTTTCTCACCCGTGTGACGCCTCATATGCTGCTTGAGATGCGAGTTATAACGGAATGTTTTCAAGCAGATGCTACACGGAATTGTTTTCGCCTTCTTGGTGGAATCAGAATCAGACTGCATTTCTGCTACTGCTGCCTCATCTTGAGAATCTGCCTTCCTAGCTGCCTCCATTTTCAAAATGTACGGAATGGTTTTCGCCTTCTTGGTGGAATTGGAATCAGATGGCACTTCTGCTGCTGTTGTTGCTGCTGCGTCATCTTGAGAATCCACCTTGCTAGCTGCCTCCATTTTCGAAATGGCTATTAGTAAGACAGTCATAAAAAACGCAGAAAGGAATAATTATGTTTTATCTGGCTTCAAAAAATAACAGTTTGAAGATACATAAAGGAAGATTTATATTTTCAAGAAACCTTTTCTGTTAAACCCTGCATGATATTTTTTTTTTCATGGGTTTGTTCAAACAAACCAATGATTTCAAACATGATAATTGCAATCCTCCCCAATTATACTGATAATAGATTTAGAATCATTATGGTTAAATCACATGGATACACTGAGTAGCACTTATACAGAGAACCACTTGGGTATTCTAAATACTGTCAAACATTCAACCCAGATGTATAAATAGGTACCCGACTTGCTTGGACATGTAACTGGTGACAAACTAGTCCTGTCATAGAGATGGTTCAATCTTTTTGTTCTGTGCAACATGATAAAACTGGGATTACACGTTGGTCCAATAAGCTTTTTATCTTAGAAAGGAGCTGTACATAAGATCTAGAATTACAACCTCTCTCTTTTGCTGTTAGATTTGAACAAATCTGAAATGTAGAAAAGGAAAGAAATATCTCTATTATAAGATGTTAAAGCATTTCATGCTTGTACGTACATAATCACCTTTCACACACATTAAAAAAAAGAAAATGAGATGGTGCAATCAGCAATCTGATGACGTTTCAGAATTTTTGAGATGAGGATTGATATTATTATTCATCAAACTACTGTTCTCATCTTTCTATCCAGTCATGGCTGACAGAACAAGAGCATGCTACCCCCGTGAAGTAAATAAAGGGTTCCGCTCAAAATTTCGTCCAAATTTCTGAGTTCGAACGAAACAGTCCCGAGTTCGACAAGATACACCTGAAGAAGGTCGGAGGTTACATCGACCGATACGTTGTGAAAATCACACTCAAGATGAGGACAGCAGTCTGATGTCGTTAAGGTGAACAATTTCAATTGATTTATTTTAAAACAAATTGTTTTAAAATCTGATTATGTTGTCTCAATGACTAAAACAGCACAATTTTAAATAAATATGTTTTAAAAAAAATGATATTGATTGTTACTGATTTGCAGAATATTTAACACACAATTATTTTTTATGGTAAGAAAAAGAATATAATTGCAGTCAAGATTCGCTGTTAAAGTCAGGTTTCTGCTGTCCAATTGGCTGGATAATTAGACGTAATCAAGCAGATAAGAAAGCTATTTATAACATAAGGATAGGGAGGAAGGCTTTCATATTGTCTGAGAGGAAGATAAGTATTAATCAGAAGGAACCATATCTTGGTTGTCATCATCATCCCATCTGTGGTGCAGAAACTGAAAGGCAAAAACTGCAGACAATCAGATACTATGAATATTTATTGTTTTAAAAATAATTAAATTGCTATAATTTTAAATAAACAAATCTATATATATAAAAATCTAATTCTTGCTGGGGCGCACATGGTTTATTATTTTTTTTTTGTGTGCTATGTAGTTTTAATGCATTTATATTGATCTATAAAAAAAAAAAAAGTTATGTTTTTCATTTTTTTTTTTGGGGGGGGGGTCATACCATGCAAACGGTAAATTTGCAGCAGGTTCGATTATCAGATTCATAGTCAGCGACCTGGAATACCCCTAAAAAAACAAATTAGATGGTCGGTGTTCTGTTGTAGTGTAAGGTAACATTTACTAAAAAGATATCGTGAAAGTTAAATTTAACTTAAAAAAAAAAAAAACAACATGGACGGCGCATTCAACATTATAGCCGAAGCCTATTTGGCAATAAGGTAAGGTTCGATTAAGATTCGATTGTTTTGTTTTTTCCTTTTTTTTTACCGTAAATTGTGAGGTACACTTTTTTTTTGTTTTTTTACATAAGTTCTTTTTATATAAGAAAATATGAATGCTTTTTCTTTAAAGAAATTGTTAGGTGAAATACAGAAAAGTTCCTACCAAGAAAATCATTATTTTTTCAGCCATTCTTACCATGGGGAGGGGATTGTGTTTTGTAAATATTCTGTGCTTTCAATTTTCACATTAGGTTCACCTCCACAATTTTTAACATGAGTAGGTTGGGGGTCTTTATTCCGAAAGCCATTCTTAACATGGGCAGAATGGCAGTATTTATTCCAAAAGCCATTTTTAACATGGGGAAGTTAGGGGTGTTTATTCCAAAAGTCGTTCTTAATATGGGGAGGTTGGGGGAGGGGTTTATTCATGGCTGCCAGTGAATTATAGTGCACAGTACAGATCTTTATATCTCCCAAACTACTTGCCTCTGAAAATTTAAAATGAGATTTTTTTATTCAGCATAGTCGAAAACTTTTAAAAGTAGTCATTTTAAAGAAAATTGTGGAGGTGGACCTAATGTAAAAAAAATACAAAAAAAAAAAAAGATATCGTGAAATTTAAATTTAACTTGGAAAAACCATTTTAAAATAGCGCAGTACCAAAAATAAAAATAGACAGAAAAATCCCCCTCTGGGTTTGTATTTGCACAAAGATTTGAAAAAGTTGTCAACAAAAACAAATATATAACAAGTAAATGTTTTCAAAGGCGAGATAAGTTACTTTTCTACCTAACTGAATAATTTTAGTGTTTTTATTGGGTTTGTATTATTGTACACATAGATTCGAAAAAGTTGTTAAAAAACAAATGTATAAACAAATATTATCAAAGGCAAGATAAGTTACTTTTCTACCAAGCTGGATAATTTATTTAGTGTTTTTATTTAATGTAAAATGTTTATTCGGCTCGAAAAACACAGCGTTTACAGCTATATTTGAAAATTACAAAAGGCGGCAGGCTGTGTTAAACACGTTAAGTTTGGGAAAATGAGTTAAAACTAAAAAACTACACAAAATACTGTTAAAAAAACACCAAATATATATTATATGTCAGCCTATGTCACGGTAACATATATTGAGTGAGTTTCTAACAGTATTTTGTATAGTTTTTTAGTTTTAACACATTTTCACAAACTTAACATGTTCAACACAGTCTGCCGCTATTTGTATTTTTCAAATATACCGATAAACACTGCATGTTTTCGAACCGATTAAACATTTTATATTAAATAAAAACACTAAAACTTTATCCAGTTTGGTAGAAAATTAACTTATCTTGCTTTTGATAACATTTATTTGTTATATATTTATTTTTCGACAACTTTTTCGTATCTGTGTTTAGTAATACAAACCCTCTTTTTTTTAATGTAATGTTTAGTCAGCTCGAAAAACAGTGTTTATCGGTGTATTTGAAAAATACAAATGGTGGCGGACACTGTTGATTACGTTAAGTTTGGGGAAATGAGTTAAAACTAAAAACCTATACAAAATACTGTTAGAAACCCATCGAATATGTCAGCCTATGTCACAGTAACATATATTTGGTGGGTTTCTAACACTGTTTTGTATAGTTTTTTTAGTTTTTTCCCAAACTTAACGTATTCAACAGAGTCCACGACCATTTGTCTTTTTCAAATATATCGATAAACACTGTGTGTTTTTCAAGCCGATTAAACATTTTACACTAAATAAAAACATTAAAAAATTATACAGTTAGGTAGAAACGTAACTTACCTTTGCTTTGCTTTCATTTATTTGTTTTTGGACAACTTTTTCGAATCTATATATAGTATCCCCCTCACCCAAATATTAATTAAAAACTCACATCTTTTAATACAAAAAACAAAAAACAAAAAAACTCGATTTAGCATTTCAACATTTTAGCAACATTCGGCTTAATCCACTGATTGTTGGTTGAGCACAAGCCATGATTGATGGAAACTCCTGATGATCCAGATCAAATTCTGCAAGAGTACCATTTTTTTTCATTTTCGCCTCTTTTTCACTTTTTTTTTTTTTTTATCTTCAAAGTGCACTTTTATACATTTTACAAAGTAAGGTATTAAATTTTTATACATTACTTTGTAAAATTTATAAAAGTGCACTTTGAAGATAAATAAATTTCAAATTGAATCTTGTACCTTTATTTTTAAAGCCTATAGTAAAAACATTTTGTTTAACAATTTTCATGCCCTGGGTGAAATGCTTTTCTAACTTGTATTATATAATGGATGGAATGTAATTTTTATATAGCATTATTTCTTCTTCTTTTTTTTTTTTCAAAACAGATAAATTTCTTTTATGAAAAAAAAAAAAATGTCTTAAGAATTGTAACAGTCACTTTGGATTGTCTTCCCTATCCGTTGATATAATTCTTCCGAAAATGAAAACAAACAAAATATTTCTGTTGAGTTAAAGCACGGCCACCGTGGTTAAAGTGCACTTGTAACCTTTTTTCTGTGTACAATTACCGATCCTTTCACTAGAGAATGTCGTTTTGGGCGGAAATTTAAAAAAAAAAGAAAAGATTTTAAACTTTAAAGCAAGGTGAGGAAATCAGTTTCTTATACAAATTTACCATAAACTGATCTTCCACTTTATGACCAATTATATTTTCTTCATGTACACTTAATGAGTATGACACTAGAGATTTTTTAAAACCAATATTTGAAATTTTTGAATAGGGACACATAAAATGATCATCCCGTTCTTGACAATCACCAACAAATTTTTGAATAGGGACACATAAAATGATCATCCAGTTCTTGGCAATCACCAACAAATTTTTGAATAGGGACACATAAAATGATCATCCAGTTCTTGGCAATCACCAACAAATTTTTGAATAGGGACACATAAAATGATCATCCAGTTCTTGGCAATCACCAACAAATTTTTGAATAGGGACACATAAAATGATCATCCAGTTCTTGGCAATCACCAACAAATTTTTGAATAGGGACACATAAAATGATCATCCAGTTCTTGGCAATCACCAACAAATTTTTGAATAGGGACACATAAAATGATCATCCAGTTCTTGGCAATCACCAACAAATTTTTGAATAGGGACACATAAAATGATCATCCAGTTCTTGGCAATCACCAACAAATTTTTGAATAGGGACACATAAAATGATCATCCAGTTCTTGGCAATCACCAACAAATTTTTGAATAGGGACACATAAAATGATCATCCAGTTCTTGGCAATCACCAACAAATTTTTGAATAGGGACACATAAAATGATCATCCAGTTCTTGGCAATCACCAACAAATTTTTGAATAGGGACACATAAAATGATCATCCAGTTCTTGGCAATCACCAACAAATTTTTGAATAGGGACACATAAAATGATCATCCAGTTCTTGGCAATCACCAACAAATTTTTGAATAGGGACACATAAAATGATCATCCAGTTCTTGGCAATCACCAACAAATTTTTGAATAGGGACACATAAAATGATCATCCAGTTCTTGGCAATCACCAATTTTTGGAAATTTAATGTGGAGAAAAATGTGCAACCATTTTTTTTTTTTTAAATTTCGGCTTTTTTTTTTTTTTTTTTTTTACAATTCCATTACTCATGCAAAGCTGTATGCAAATGATATAATTAATTTTTGGGGGCTCAATTTGTATAATATAGGGAATTCACTACATAACATTAAAAACATTTTTTGTGTGATTTGGAAGCACTTATCCTCTGAATGTATGTGTCATGCCTGTGCCCCTACATTCGAACATCACCAGAAACGATACCCAAACGAACCCTAAATACACAAGTTTGCCCAATGCAACAGAACGTGGCAAATGTGTGTACCACTTAACTTGTATAGTCTCTATGGAAAATATTTCAATCTTTAAAGAAAAACATGTGGAAAAAATATTAAAGGAGAGTAGAAAGCGGATCTTAGGTTTACATTTGGCAGCTTTGTAACTCTCGTTGTCTTTATTTTGTCTTTTAGTCCTCACATTCCATGAGAGAGGTTTCTGACAAAGGGGAAAGAATTGCTGTTTCCTGGGTTGGAATCTATCGATCACACACTTATGCTTGGTTAGTTTTTGGCATTAAAATGATATTTTTTAATGTTTTTTTAAATTAAAAAAAATGTTTTTTTAGCTCCTTACATCAAGTGGCTTCATGCCTTGCCACAGCGTGCAGCGATTTCCATGGAGGAGGGAAGTGGTTGAATTAGTGATGGTTGGAAAGCAGGTGATCATTTTACATTAAATTCATATAGGAAAATGATCCACCACTCTAAAATCTAAAATATTTGATACAAATTTAAAAGAATTTCCTTTTCAAAATATTTGATACAAATTTAAAAGAATTTCCTTTTCAACAGATTCGTGATGCAATTCGTTAATTCACCTTGGTAAAAAGGTTTGTTAATTGTGACCCGTGTAATAAAAAAATAAATAATGAATAAACGAATAAAATTTACTTTTTTTAACATTTGGTTACATTTCTATTTACAATGTCGATGACGCTAAAGTGGATGATCAATTTAAATTCATACAGAAAACTGATCCCCTCTCTAAAATTTAAAATAATCAGAAATAGACTTGTCTTTTTTCTGTTGTTCTTGGCCTTCGGGTCGGGATCAAAGTGTAGTATCTGTTCTGCAGATGCTGCACTTAAGATAATTTGTACCAGTCAATGGAGGGGAAACCCTCTATACTGGGACAATTATTATTTTTGGTCACAACCAGAGTGCCCCCTTTTTACCTTACTTTTAGGGGAGCTGGTTTCCCCCACATTAAAAAACGGCCTTGTGCCTAATTTGCTTTGGTGGGAAAGCAAATAAATAAATAAATAAAGACAGGGATTTTCTAGTGACATGTTTTATACAGAAAAAGAAAAAAAATGATGATAGTTATGAAGTGAGTGATATCACTGATCAGCTCACGTTAAATGTATATAAGAAATTGACCCCCCCTTCCTTTAAAATCTAAAACATAAAAAAAAAAAAAATCCGGGAACTCTTTAACGACATGATAGATGATTATTGTATACAGAAAAAAGTAAGTTAAGTCTGTTTAAAAAAAAGGGGGGGGGTAATTTGAAATCTTAACTCATTGTTCTAAGGGAAATAACTCTATTTTACTAAAGTAGTTGGAAAAAGTCATTTTTTCCTATAATTCCTTGAATGTTTTGTATAAGAAAAATTACAATATTGTTGCATTTTACATTTTTTTATGTTATTAATGTTATAAAATTAAAAACTTTGTTACATTAAATGAAGTAGTTGAAAAAAAAAGATCATTTTTTCTTACATTTTTTAGTAAGATAGAGTTACCTCCCTTAAACAATGAGTTAAGATTCCGAATTGTCAAAAAATGAAAACAAATAGTGATGGTAGATAACGAACAAGTGCCTCTACTTTTTTTAGGAGATTACAAGTGGTCAATTGCTGCCACTCTGACTTAGAATAAGTGATAACTTTAGTTAACAGTCATAAAAAGTGAAAAGTGATCTATTCTAGATTCTAAAGTATTGTGTGTGTGTGTGTGTGTGTGTGTGTGTGTGTGTGTGTGTGTGTGGAAAGAGCGGTCTAATTCTGTCGAGTTTATGAAAAATCTTTTAAAAAGATTTTCACGCTTAATAATCACACAAAATTACCGCTAAAAAATAAAAATAAAAACTGACCAAAACGTCCAAGTTTCGATTAGTCTGTTGACAGATGTTCTCCAGTATTTGGAACTTAAATAAATAAAAATTACATAAAACAAAATCAAATTTATTAATTCATTATTAATTCGTTTAATTTATTAAGTTTGTTTAAGTGGGTACAAAAATTAAAAATAAATAAAACGGCACAGTTTACGGACCGTGCGGAAATAATAACGCTATGATTTAGAAACCTATTCTTAACATGGGGAGGGTGGCTTTGTTAGCTACTCTATATTTTTCACATAAAATAATTAAAAGATACCTTAAAAATGAATTTAACTTGAAAATCAAAAAATAGCACGGTCAGTATTTTTAATTCAACTTACCTCACTATTTTTTCCATATTTAATTTGGTCTTCAGATATAAATTGACTTTACAGCAAAAATGATAAATTTATATAAAATTTAAGCGAATGGTTTACCTGTAAAAGAACAAGAATATATAAACACGTTTCTTCTCGCAATCAATCGTTGACAATGAAGACAAACAAAATAAACAAAATTCACTTTACAAAACAAATCAAATTCGGTGATACAAAAAATCAGTCCCGTATATTAAATTAGGCCGGGTTGCTTTGTTTCATGTTTCGTTTTCAATTTAAAGTATCCATCGTTCTTTGACTAGGAACAAAGTTTAGAATCTGTTCTGATGTGTCACTTTATCTCTTCTGTACTCGGTCAGTGAAGGAGAGATCCTTCTTGACTAAGGCAATTTGATATATCCAAAGGAGTTATAATTCAGTAGTGAACACACAGGAACACAAGCTACGTTTCTTGGTTTCGATAATTTAGGATAAAATATTTATCTATAAAATGTTTGATATAAAAAAATTCTTTCCTTATTCATATTGTTTGTATGCTGCTTAAAAATAGTACTTGTCCTCTGCATATTTTTTACACGAACATTATGCCCTAATTTTTTTTTTTATAGTAGCTTGGGTTTTTGTCCGAATCCAGAATGCATTTTTTTAGAGAGCTAAATTGTCCCCACATTAAAAATCGACCTTGTGTCTAACTCTGCTTTTGTGGGTAGGCAACTATATAGACAAAGACATGCAGAAGTGCTTTGAAAGTCTGAGACGCTTCTATAACCTCTGGGACATCCGTGTGTATCAGCCTCAGCGTGAGTTGTCTCTCCAACCCCAGAGAGCACCCTGGCAATCAGGTCTATCTGAGGCCTCTCCAGCCTCTGAAATGTCTTTGACGGCCAGGCTCTCCTGAGTCACCTCTTCACTAGCAAAGATGATGTGCTGGCTAATTCGTAAAGTCATTCCTATAAACACTAAAAAGCAAATGTTTCTTAATGCTTACCCCTTTACTTCGTTTGAATTCACTTTCTTCCACACTTCCAAAAGGATGTGAACTGAAAATATTTTCGAACCAAAATCTTTCCAGCCTCGAAAGAGTAACACATCTACGAGAAAGTAGTGAGCTGGTTCTAGCTTAGAAAATCCTATCAGTGTTTGCATTTACAAAACTGTTTATGTTTTAGATACCACTTGCAACCTGGTGAGCCTTCTATTCTCTCCATAGTTCATTTATTCCCACTTTTATGTAATGCCTATATATATATATATATATATATATATATATATATATATATATATATATATATATATTCAGGTTTGAGGTGTTCAAAAGTCGGGACTAATGAAGACAATGAGGTTATTAAATAGTGCTCAATAAAAAGAGCAAAATATATTTTTTTTATTATTTGAGGATAAACAGTTACATATGGTCGCTACAAATAACCATCTGTTTCAGTCAAAGAGACTTCCTCAGGCAACCTAGAACCTCTCGACGCCAAAAAGAAAAATGGGAAAGATTAGAGAGAAATTGAGAAGGAAAAATGGAGCTCTTCAAAAAAAAAAAAAATATAAAAAGATCATAAAAAGTTCGCAAAAAGTTGCGAGCTCTCTAAAAAAAGGATAGAAAGGGGATAAAAAAAAAAACGGGGATAAAAAAGTAGAAAGATCGCATTAGAACCTATAGGAAGATTATTCAAAACTTTTAACAACAGGATATAAATTTTATATAATTAAAGTGAGTCATAATTTTACTGGAACTGTAAATTGTATAGGAAAGTGGATGTGGGGGGGGTTATGTTTATATTGAATGTGTCAGGGAAAAAAGAACTTATTTTATGCTGACTCAAATTTGAAAAAAGAGTTATTTTATGTCGACTCAAATTTGATAAAAGTTGAACCAAAAGTAAAGACCAATTTCAATAAGTTTATATATTTAACAAATCAATACATTTAACAGATTTATATATATATAACAAATTCATATATTCAACAAATTCATATATTCAACAAATTTATATATTCAACAAATTCATATATTCAATAAATTCATATATTCAACAAATTCATATATTCAACAAATTCATATATTTAAAAATTAATATATTTAAGAAATTATAAATTTTCATTAGATACACATTTTATAAAAGTTTCTTCTTTAGCTGTTTAGGTTCCATAGCATATCAACCACTATGGATTATCTAAAATTCAAATCCAGCGAACATAAGTCGTCTGCATATATATATATATATATATATATATATATATATATATATATATATATATATATATATATATATATAAGAGAAAGAAGATTAAAACTGTAAGTTGAACTTTACAATAAAAATTTAGTGTTCGACTGAATACGCCAAAAAACAATTTACAAAGTCCTTATTCCGCAGAGTTTCAAAGAATGCTATTCTTGCTATTCTTCTCATCAGAGGACATAAAGAAATCAGCAAATTATATTTGTAGCAATGCTAGAAGTTTCTAGTTAAGGCATTAAGTGAAACCGCAATTTATTGTAGTTATAAATTGCCAAAAAAAAGTGAAAAAATGTTGGATATGTAAAAAATATATATAAAAACAAACCGTGCATAGTATTTCAGCTTGCATATATATATATATATATATATATATATATATATATATATATATATATATATATATATATATATTTAAATGGAATTGTAGAAGGCGGTACAATGCAGAAGTAATGGAAAGACACAGGCTGAAGCAGGTGAGAAATTTATCAATACAACTTATAAATACATGTGTACATATTCATATTTCATATACGCAGTATATTTATATTTGCACAGTGGTTACCTGGGAAAGTCGGTCTGGTGGTATGTCCATGTAATATAATATTTCGAGAAAGATCTCTTCGTCAGATATTTACTTGACTTTGACACACGTGTTGTTGTAAGCAGTAACTATACCGCAGCAAATCATTGTTTGGGACTTGTGGGTAGTATATGGTTAGAGTTTTTTTTTTTTTCAATTCTTATTTTATATTTCTAAATTATTTATTTTATATTATATTTTATTTTATTTATTTATTTTTTTTATAATAGTTTGTCTTTGGTTCAAACGTGTTGTTGTTGTGACAATTATTTAGCCCGATACTGTTACTATTTACTGTTTACAACATTTAACTACATACTATACAATGCTTCAAGCAAACTACACCCACCTCTTATATATATATATATATATATATATATATATATATATATATATATATATATATATGATTACTTTATTTAATTACATAAATTAATATACGAAAGTATACATTTATGTATAAACTTACTTTAAGTATTTACTTTAACAGTGCTCAATACGTAGGTAGAGCTAGGTAGTAAGTTATAAAATGCCATATATATTTTGTAACTTACTATATACATATATATATATATATATATATAAATATATATATATATATATATATATATATATATATATATATATATATACATTTTCGTATGGTCTATGATCGTTTTCTTTTTTTGCATTTTTCCTTATGAAATTTTGGTATCCAAATAAAATTGTAATCCTTGAATAGAATGGAATAATGTTATAAGGTTCCAGATTGGATTTTACTTTCAATGGGGCAATCTTCAACCAATCTAGAACCTAATAACACCTGTTCTCATTAGATCACTAGACTTAAGCAATATTGAGCCTGGTCAGTACAAGTAAAATGAGTGACTATTTGGGAATACCAGGTGCTGTATGTGCTTTTCACTTATCACAACATTGTTTCCAGTCATCCTGAGCGTCTTCTTGTTTCGTAACTCAAGAAGTGCTCATTCAAGAGAGGTATGGTTAGGGATTGTGCAACCGTTGTCCCCTAATTACAGGCACAGCTACCCTTACAGGTGGTATCTATTGTCTTTTGAGAGTGAACAAAGACGAAGATGCTATCACCATACAAAATGGCCTCTACCAAAGCTAGGAACTATGTCACAATGCCTCCACATCAACCAGGTCTACTGAGCAGGCCCTCCTCATCAAAGACATTGATGAACAGCTCATTTCAGACAGCTTCTTGTTATCTTGTATTATTTGGATTATTTGGACTACTATTCTCATCTTGAATGTTATTCTTACAATGTTGCATCTTTATATGTATCTTACTGAACTTGGGAATCTTTCTGTTGAACTAGGAAATCTGTATGGAATTTTGAACGGAACCCTTTATTTAATCCATGGATGTAGCATGCTCTCATTCTGTCAGCAATTACCGGGTAGAAGTCTTAAGTAATTTGCAATTGTATTTATCATATTGCCTATACTGAGGATTGAACCTTTAACCTGCAGAAGACTGTCACTTAGAATTGAATTTTCCTTAGTATTTTATTCCTTATGCCATGGGTCCTTGCTCAACATTCAAGATGAGAACAATAGTCCAATCAAGAAACCGGATGTCAAAAAGAGCAGATAGTCTTAACCACTTAAAATAAAGCTGTAGAAGTTACATTTTTTGATGGACTATTTTCTCTTGATGCAAACAAAGTTTAGTGTCGAGTAATTAGCCCATTGACTAATAGAATGGTTTGGTGTATGAGTACAGTTTGTTGGACTAGTTCTTTGAAGTGTGCCTGTAGCAGGCATAAACATTTACATTTCTTTCTTCTGGTAGAGAGCAGCCTCCATAATGATTTGGTCACATAAGGATCAATCAGACTCAAGGGCATATTAATTTCAACAGAAACTTTGAAGGATTTTTGATGACCTCTTTGGATTTAAATATCATCCCAGAGCTCCCAGGCATCTGCAAAGAAAGATGGTTCCTCTCTTGCTCCAATCAACAACCCCAAATAAAATTATTCCCCACTGGGAAGTATATTGTTTGAAGCATTTTGATGGCGGACCTTTTCTTACATTAATTCATACTGAGACAATTACTATTTTTTTTTTTGAGACTGCCAGAGTGCCCCCTTTTTAGGGGGAACTGGTTTGCCCTGACATTAAAAATGACCTCGTCTAATTTGCTTTCGTGGGAAAGCAAATAAATACAAAAGTATTTAAATCATCGTACGTTCGATTGACTATGCTTAAATTTAACGCACGCAACTTCTGCTTGCGCGATGGCGACATCGGCTAATGTGTTATGTTTTTTACATCTTCTTTCCCTCTTTTGGGTTACGGGTTCGAGCCTACCTGCCTACTACCACTTTTTTTGTGTTAGCCTCACCTTCTTTTCCTCCTTCGCATTATGGGTTCCAGCCTACTACCACTTTTTTTTTAACACCTCTCTCCACTGCTTTTTTCCCCACTTTTACTACACCACCGCAACACATTCAGGCAATGCTGGGTACCCCCACTGCCTTAGTCCAAAATAAAAGATATCTTCCCTTATACAACAATACTTTTTGGCTGGAAGCAAAGTGCAGTAACTATTTTGATATTACACTCGTTCTTTTCTATCTTTACCAGTGAAATTTTTTTTATACATATATTTCTTCCAATCTAGAGTATCTCTTTTTTGGTGAGTTTATAAGAGCTAGCCTTATCAGTGAAGTGCTATGACCAACTTCCATATTTTATTAGTACCTAACAAAAACCATTGTACGAAAGTGTTGGGATGTGTAGTGGACTGGTGGATATATTATATATATCCCCCAGTCGTACAAAATAGGAAAAATGAATAGAGTTGAGAAAGAAATGAACGACGCGTTCAACGGCGTTCATTGAAATAAACGAAAATTTATTTCATGAAGAAACAAATTAAATGAAAGGGTACATCACGTGTTTAGTTTGACATGCGTCTCTTGCTGTTAGCTGGTGAGAGGGAAAGTCTATTGTTGTAGAGAGAGAGAGTGATAAAGTCAATCCAGGCCATGGAGAGAGAAAGTGTGTAAGGTGTACGTACTGTCTGTTTGCTCTTGCCCCACACATAGTAGCAGGGAACGTAGAGTGCGCAGACGTGCACCCCGGAGGAAGCGGTTGGTCCATCGACCGCCCAGTTTGGGAGCCGAATTGAAAAGAAGGAAACAGCTCAGGTCTCTTGCTTTTGTAGTTGTTTCTGGTGGTCTTTTGTGTATGTGTGTGCGTATGTGTGCGTACATGTGTGTACGTTAACGTGTGTGTGTATGCACATGAATGTGAGTCTATGTACGTGAACGTCAATATATGTACATGTGTGTACGTGCGCGCGTATGTTTGTGTGCGCGTATGTGTATGACAAGAAAAGTGGCTTGAGATGTGAACGCGTGTTTTGTGTAAGACTAGAACAGGCTTGCACAGATGAAACAAAGGTATAATGCAAAGGGGAATAACTCTTTACTTCTTTGAGCAAAGTCGCCTCCCTTTGAAATGGCGAAATAAACATCATCTCCGTTCGTTCATGTTACCATACTTGGACTTCTAACTTTCATCTATTATGTTTTGAATTGTAGTTACGTGCGTGTGCGTGTCTTCACAATAAACGTTTCCGTATTTGTTCATAAGTGTTATGTTCTTTCCTCGTGAGCTGTAACATACCCACGTGAAGGCTGGACTCCTTACGGTAAGATATTTTAACGCATCCGGGCCGCATCCCACAGAAAAGAACAACAAAACCTATTTTCATAGCAATGAAAAGATTTATTCAATTACTTACACCGTTTGGTATATGTGGGAGAAAGTTTGATAGTGTCGTAATAAAGAATGAAAAGGTAGAAAATTGTTTGGGCTTTGAAAGGTTTATCAGTTATCTCCAGGCGAAGATAGTTGAATGCTTGAACATCTAATGAACAGGAAAAAGAGGAAAAAAGAAAAGATACATTTTCCTTGTTGCTTTCAGAGTTCTCGCTACTGACTGACTCTGAAACAGTTATTTTATTTACTTCTTTTTTAAGAGAAGGTCAGGTGTAGGCTTTATGAAAGTGCTTTTGTGAAACGAACTGCATTCAAACTTGGCACACCCAGGTTCTCCAGTGTTTTCAAGTTGTTTTTCAGAGAATCCTTATACCTTTTCCTTGGTTTATGTTGTGGTCTTTTACCTCCATCTATCTCGCCATAAAACAGTTGTATAGAAAGTCTCTTGACCTCCATCCTAACCAAGTGTCCAGCGCATCTGATTTTGAATCATTTTCATTTCAATACTATTACTATTTGATCGCTCAAGAACCACAGTGTCAGGCGTTAGAGTCCTTCAGTTAATATTAAGTATTCTCCGAATACAACTTTGATGAAACTTTTCCAATAGCTTGAGATGCCTTTTATATGTTGTCCAGGTCTCTGACTCATATAGCAATGTAGTGAGTACGCATGTTTCATAAACACTTAGCTTTGTTTTTGATGAGCTTTCCCGATCAGACCATACACGTTTCTCCAATTTGCCAAAAGTAGAACTGGCTTTGGCTATTCTGTGATTTATCTCAGCATCAAGTGTACAACCCTTACTCAGCGTATTACCCAGATATACAAAATTGTCCGTGACCTTTAACTTCTTACCATCAACCAATATGTTTGGTTCAACATACGCCATTCTTATAGGAGGGGAATATATAACATATGTTTTCTTGAGGCTGATAGTAAGTCTGAAAGCTTTGCAAGCTTCTGATAACTCGTCCATAATAATCTATGTGTCTGTTTCTGAGTGTGAAACAAGGTCTGCATCATATGCATATAAAAGTTCAAAAACAAGGTTCTGAAAAGTCTTCGTCTTTGCATTGAGATGTCTAAGGTTAAAAAGTTTACCTGATGTGCGAAACTAAAACTTCACCCCAATGTCGCAATTGTTAAAAGTATGCACCAGCTTCACAGCAAAATATATGGAAAATAATGTAGAAGCAAGTATATCATCTTGTTTCACACCGTTTTCAACTGAAATTGGATTAGACAGAGATCCATTAAAGTTCACTTGGGCTTTCATATTATGGTGTAACTGCTGAAGCAACTCCACAAAACTAGTAGGACAGCATAGCTTCCTAAGAATTGTCCAGAGTGCATTGTGATTAATGGTATCAAAGGCTTTTTTCAGGTCAACAAAAACTTGATACAAAGGCATTTGCTGCTCCCTACATTTCTCCATTAGCTGTCGGGCAGAGAATAGCATGTACATTGTGCCGTGGCCAGATCTAAAACCACATTGGTTTTCTGGGATGATAGAGTGACAAATTCATTTCAGCAAACGATTAAACAAGACTTTTGCTAAAATCTTTCCCACTGCTTCAAGCAAGCTGATGCCTCAATAATCACCACACGTAGATTTTGACCCCTTTCCTTTATAAATGAGGATTAATATTGCATCAATCCAATCTTGAGGCATAGCATTACCATGCCAAACAGCAAGGATGAGTGTATGGACTGCGTTGATAATGCTATCACCTCCAAATAGCAATAACTCAACAGATATATATATATATATATATATATATATATATATATATATATATATATATATATATATATATATATATATATATAGCGAAACATGTGTCCAAAGATAACTCTTTGTTTGATAACTCATGTTTTGTCATATATATATATATATATATATATACACAGAGAAACATGTGTCCAAAGATAACTCTTTTATAAGAACATAAATAAATAAATAGCATATATATAACTGAGGCGTACTTGAAACTGTCCCAAAAAACTTTGAAAAAAAGACTAGAAGGAATTGAAACTAATGGGAAGACTGAGGCTATACAATAGACGCCAATGATAAAAATAGCTGAAATCTTAAAGAAAATCCTTGAATGCGGAAACCAACCCACATAAACTAACCAGCCACATGAAAACTGCAACAGAAATAAAACAAAAAGATGGAAGGAACATCACAAGGAACCAAGAGAACTGAAACCACAAGACATCTTATAAACTGCCCCCCCCCCCCAAAAAAAAAAATAGGCATCAGCCTCGGCTGATATCACACAAAATAGTTGTAATGGGTCAAGGAGCATTTAAGGACTGAGGAGAAAGAGCACTAACCAAACCTCCACTGGATGAGTGCAAGGAATGCTGGGATGATAGGAAAGCTTATTGCTACCCAAATTCTAGTGAAGACCAGTAGTTGTTCCCAGTGAGCAATCAATGGTAAGCAGCAGTTGTGATAATACAACATTGGCAGAGATTATCAAAAGAGGTGAATTGCACTAGAAATATGGAGAGACTTGTAGGCATGTAGGTTTCAAATCATTGCTTCCAGTGTTGTGCGACACAGTTCTGGGTAATGTTCGAATAAATCCTTGATGCCAGTGTTATGGGATGTAAGTTTTGAATTTTTGTAGACTCAGAGAGTTGGTAATAAGCAAGACAAAGGCAGTAGTGTAATTAACAAAAGATTGTTGACAAAAATATGCTAGAGAAAGTAGGTGTCCAATTCTGTGACCATAACTGCCATCAGTAATTGCAATAATGAAACATCGAGAGAATAGAACAGTCACCAGTTAGTAAGTGCTAACTAAAACATAAAACTGAGAACAACAAAATTTTATAACAAAACATTTTATAGCTACAATCTTATAAAAATAACAAGTATTCTCTAATAGTAAATGTTTATTTATGCAAATTCGTGTTTGGCAAAGAAAGTTCAGTAAATATTCACAAGTGCAGATGTTCAGTGTGAATAATATGAGTATATCAGTAATATACATATATGAGTATTTGGAGCATGGTTCTGTGTATGTGTGTTGGTTTACCTTGTTCTATTAATGCATGTGAATGGATAACAATTTGTTTCTGTTTATCTGACTCTGGCTAGTGTGTAAGAATGTGTGCACGAGATGAAGAAGGTTTGTATGTGAGTCATTGTGTTCTTTTTTGCCTTGCCTCCTTCCAACCAAAGGCATGGGAGGAGTGTTGAGCAAACGTTCTGGAGTCCTATTTCATGTGGGCCATCCAGGGAGTCTTGTTTTGGGCTGTTTATTTCCTCGTTTTTAAAGGAGTTTCTCAGTTTGTGTTGGCTTATTATTTTCACACAGACTTTCTACTTTTTGATGTTCACACCAATTTTCTAGTTGAAAATACTTTTAGTTGTTTTGACAAGCTTCTGGGTTTGACCTTTACTCCTGATCTGAAATGGAACATGTACATCAAGTCTGTTGCCAAGGTCGCTGGAAAGATGGTGGGATCCTTCTACCACTCCAGAAGATATCTCACTACTGATGCAATTCTCTATCTATATAAAAGCCAAGTACGTCCAAGGATGGAATACTGTTGCCATATCTGGGCAGGAGCTGCTAAAAACAGCCTATCCTGCCTTGACAGAGTACAAAATAGACTTTGTGGCTTAGTGGGGGATGCCCTTTTCTCTACCCTGCAACCTCTCTCCCACAGAAGAGACGTTGCGAGCCTATCCTTGTTTTATCGTTATTTCCATGGCAGGTGCTCATCTGAACTCCAATCTCTGGTCCCCCCTCGCCAATCTTTCACGAAAAACACCTGTCTAGCTGAATCCACTGTGAAAAATTTCCCCCACTCTATATCTGTGCCTAATTCAAAATGCGGATTCCATGAACAAAGCTTCTTTCTTAGAACTGCACGCCTGTGGAACTCTGTTCCGTCTGCCTGCTTCCCTCCGGACTACAACTTGGATGTCTTCAAGTCCAATGTTAACAAATTCCTAATGAACCACCCCCTTAATTAAACACTTCATCAAATCTCCACACTGACGTAATGTACTTGCAATAACCCTTATCCCTGAGTGGCTTCCGGGCCTTGATAAGTGGTGATCACTGTGTAAAAAAAAAAAAAAAAAAAAAAAAAACGTCCCTGTGAAAACTTACTTTATCTTTGGAAATGAATAGAAGAGTGAATTCCAATGAAGCGGAGGAAGAAAGAGTCTAGTAAGTAGAGCCATTTGCTTTTTAGTATTCATAATTATCATTTTACAGTTAAATTGCCACAAACTCGTGTTTAGTAGATAATTTTCTTATTTTATTTTACTTTTGTTAGTTTGAAGAGATCAAGGGCTCCTTCCTGGGGCTAACACTTGATTCTATTATAATTTAAATTTATATCCGAGGGCTCTTTTAAGAATAGACACTGTTCCCTTTATGGCTGCTATCTGTATTTCCTTACAGCTTGGTTTTCCAGGGATTGCTTCTAAGTATTTATGAAGGTTCTTTTTTATTAGGCTAGTTGCTCCTGTCACAACTGGTATGATGTTTATTTCTTTCAGAGACCATGTTGTTTTTAGATCATTTTTAAGGTCCTGATATTTTGTTATCTTTTCCCGTTCTGCTCTATTAAGACCAAAGTCGTTTGGAACTGTGACATCGATAATTTTCCAGTGTGCAAGAAGACATGATAGTTTGAAGTGTGTATGTCAGTAAGTTTGTTAGTGTGAATATGTGTGTGTGTGTGTGTGCGTAATAAAGCAGGTGGCATTGCTTATGTATCAGTTTACCTTTCATATTATTTGGATTATTTGAACCATTATTCTTAGTTTGAGTTTATTCGCACAATGTTCTGGTTGATATATCCTCTGACCTTCTTGAGATGTATTTTGTCAAAGTCGGGAATTTTTTTCTTAAATTTGTGAATTTTTTTTTTATCGCATTCAGGAAACTGTATATAATTTTGAACAAAACACTTTAGTTAATCATGTTCTCATTCCATCAAACATGACTGGGTAGAAGTCAAAATGATTTGCAGTTGTATTTTTAATGTTATCTGCACTAAGGTCAGCCCCTTTAAGAAACTCGTTTCTTATCGTTGAGCACTTTCAGTTGAAATAAAAAGTCGGTCAATTTAGTTCTTATGCACAGATCATCATATAATGATTAGATCACTCTGACAGATATAAAAAAGCATTTAAAAATAAAATGTTTAAATTTCAGCAGTATGTCTCATGGTTAACGGTTGGCCGAATGGATTAGGTTCTTGCTAATGAAGCCAGAGATGGTTTCTGTTGCCGGGTTTGAATCTATCGACTGGTGTTAATTGTGACACCCTGTACTGATGATTCCCGAAAGGATGAAACACTAGTGTTTGTAGGTATTTAATAATTATTATAGTAAATAATTATATATATATATATATATATATATATATATATATATATATATATATATATATATATGTAGTATTGGGAATCCCAGTTTAATTGCTATATAGGTAGTTTTAGAAATAGAAAGTTATATAAGCATATTTTGATTTCCCATCAGCGATTTAGCAAGCTCAGAGAGGTTAGGTTTGGCAGGTATCAAACCCAAGTCACCTTGAATGACCTAGATTAGATGAACCCGAAATTAAGGTTGTAGGCCTTCCGGTTGACGATCACATGGGTAGAGTTGGTTTTGGGCAGCAGAGGAAGCAGATGGGAGATTTCAGGTCTCTCCCGACGGTCAGTGTCCGAGATGTTAGGCTTGCCTTGAATAAAAAAGATTGAAGCTTCAATTCCATCTTGTTGTTCATTGATGAATCTGTCTGCAGCAGCAGCAGCACTCCCCAGCAAGATGGAAGACCAGTGACTAAGAAGATGTCATCCGCTGGCGAAGGCAAATCAGGTATGTTCGCATTATATTGTTGCACATACACATTCCGGAAACTTCCCAAGGCAAAAGAAACTGTAGAAGAATAGCAAACACACACCCACACTCACATATAACAGTAAACAGTACGTAAGGACACACGTTTATATTATACGTAAAAACACACACACATATATGTAAGAACATTGGTAAGAACACACAGACCCGTAAAAGTAAACATAACAACAAACTTAATAATAAACGTTTAGAATAAATAATAAGTAATAAACAATAAATAGCACATATCTTTTACTGTAACACACACACATATATATATATATATATATATATATATATATATATATATATATATATATATATATATATATATATATATACAGGGTGACCCCCCCCCAAAAAAAACATAGAAAGTATATTTAGAACATATGCTGTAGAACGGAGAAAAAAGGCCAAAGACCCTAATGTTCTGATCTGATGTTTTGAATATAATAAACTAGTTATGACCAAAGTTTCATTTCATTCGGACAAAACACTAAGAAACGAGGCCTAATTAGAGGTGGGGCCCGTTTTTTTTGGTCACCCTGTATATATATATATATATATATATATATATATATATATATATATATATATATATAGTAGAGAGCAAAAACTTAAACACAACTATTTGTATAAATAATTATCATATGAATTTTTTCTTTTAAATAATATATATTAAATTAATATTGGGTGTTATTCATTTTCAATTTTATTGTCCTATTTTTCTGATATATATGCAATAGGCAGTTCTTTCTAGCAAACTTTGACAGGGTACAGAACTAACATGGTATGATTGCTTCATTTCTCTGCAGTCTCTTTCTCATAGACATTTCTAGTATTTCTCTTCTCAGTTGTTATTTTCATGATATGTGCTGGATCGAGTCTCAATCTATGCTTCATTTCTTTAAACATTCACAGCAAAAACTCATCTAGCATCAACTATTGTAATGAATTTAGATTTATTCCTCTGTGTCTCTAAAATGAAACAGAACTATCAATGAGGGTATAGATTGTAACGATGTTATCGTTTCGTTTCGTTACAATCCTAGTTTTGTAACAACGTTATCATTTCGTTTCATGACAATCCTTGTTTTGTAACAACCACGCATGCACACTGAAAATAAAGGCCTCAATGTTTTATATTTAAAACTAACAACACGCGTCTTTTCGTTTCTCTCTATTAACCAACCACACAATACGAGCAAACACAGTGTGACATGGTGACAGCGGCGAGATAAAGGGAAAAATAAAATAAAACAACGATAAAAGTAAGACATTATATTTTTTTTTCTCTTTTCTTTTTGAACCAAAACTTCGTAAAACACACACACACACGCTCGCTGAAGCTCGCAACAACACTACTGCTACTATGGCTAATATATCGATACCAGTTCCCATTCTCGACTGGGACTCGCCTAACACTGCAGAGTCATTCAAGATATTCCAACAACGTTTGGAACTTTATTTCACAGCGAAGGGAACTAAAGAAGAAGAGAAAGTGCCTATCATTCTACTCGCAACTGGCGAGGAAGGAATTCGTAGATACAACAGTTGGTCTATGTCAAACGAAGACCGGAGAGACGCCAACAAAATTTTCAACGCATTTCTGGAGCAGCTGGAACCGGCAACCAACCACCGTATATGTAGGCTCGAACTCAGTAGATACCAACAAAAACCTACCGAGACGACAGACATATTTCTAAACAGGTGTCGCTTACAGGTGAAGAAATGCGATTTCACAGCCCATGAAATGAACGAACGTTTAGTAGAAATACTGATAGCCAACACTCCCATACCGGACTTACAAAAAGAACTGTTGAACAAGCCGAAGGGCTACACAATAGAAGAGGCTGTGAAATTAGCATGCACATATGAGGCTTCAGCCGTGTATATAAACAAAATACACCAACTACATGGCCTGTCACATATAGACACCATAAAACGCGGTGGTCACGAACGCCAGGAAGGCAACAGAAATACCAGCAACTTGTGTAAAAATTGTGGACGGGACCACCGTTTTGGCAAGGAGCATTGCCCTGCCAAGAACGACATATGCAGCTCCTGCGGGAAAATGGGCCATTGGGCCAAATTGTGCTTCTCAGCGAGACTCAGACCCAGGAAACAAGAAAAACCCTGGCACAAAAGCCGCAGCCAGCCAAGGCACAGACAACATGGAACAGGCCGAAAAGTCGACAGCGTTGCTGAACATAACGACCGAGCCACAACAAAACTACATGCGGCGATGGAGCACCTCACATTCAGCACTATTAACAGTGAACATCCACTGCACAAACAAAAAACAACACAAAATGAAGCGTTTGTCAATATCAACGTTATATTGACAGACCACCCAGGTACGCACAGCCTCAAACTGAAGGTAGACACGGGTGCACAGGCAAACACACTACCTTTACGCATATTCCGCAGTATGTGCCCCTCCGCCATAAACGAAGACGGAAACCCAATACCTGGATCACTAAACCCAACGAAATGCGTACTGACAGCATACAACAACACTGAAATAAAATGCCATGGCACCACAAACATCAGGTGCAAATACAAGGACTCTTCATGGCTCAACACTCAATTTTATGTGGTCAACACTCCAGGACCAGCTATACTGGGCCTGCCAACATCTGTAGCCTTCAACGTTGTGACAATGAACTGTGCCATATCCATTCAGCAACAACCTATCAACAGCATAGATGATCTGATACGTTTATACCCCAACAGATTCGACCGCATTGGCGAGTTCAAGAAAACACACAAGCTCACTGTCAACCCTAACACTCCATGCCACATAGACGCACCAAGAAGAACGCCAATAGCCATGCGGGAGAAGATCAAGGCTGAACTAGACAAGATGGAGTCACAGAATGTCATTCGTCGTATTGAGGAGCCAACTGACTGGGTAAGCTCCCTTACATATGTAACCAAACGCGACAACACAATAAGGGTCTGCTTAGACCCAAGGGCACTAAACAAAGCCCTAATGCGGCCGTATCATCAAATCCCAACAGTTGAGGAACTCAATCACCGGTTTGCAGGTGCAAAATACTTCTCAAAACTGGATGCTAAGGCAGGATACTGGTCTATAAAGCTTGACCAGGAAAGCCAGATCCTGACCACTTTTCAAACACCATTTGGAAGGTACTGCTTCCAACGACTTCCATTTGGTTTAAACGTGAGCCAAGACATCTACCAGCTCGAGATGGACAGAATACTTGAGAAGTTCACAGGAGCATGCGGTATAGCGGATGATATTGTTGTATATGGCTCAACAGAACGTGAACATGACAACAACCTAAGGCACCTCATGGAAGTCGCCACACAAGAGGGCCTCACAATGAATTCCAAGAAATGCGAGATAAAACACCAGGAAATCTCCTTCTTCGGAAATATATACACCCATTCTGGAATGAAACCTGACCCAGCAAAGGTACGAGACCTACAGGAAATGCCAGAACCACGCAATAAAACAGAACTGCAACAGTTTCTAGGTGTAATGACATACCTATCCCGCTTTATTAAGGATTTCAGCTCAAAAACCACTGTATTACGTGACTTACTTCACAAAGAGTCAGAATTCCAATGGGAGCCACACCACCAGACGGTTTTCAAAAACCTGAAGAGTGAAGTGTCTGAAACGTCCCTGCTTCACTACTTTGACCCCAAGCGCCCAATCTACTTACACTGTGACGCAAGTCTGCATGGAATAGGAGCAGCGCTTCTACAACCAGACTCAGCTGGCAATTTAATGCCTGTCTTATACGCAAGCAAGAGTCTGACACAAACAGAACAACGATACGCATGTATCGAGCGGGAACTACTGGCAATCGTGTTTGGCACACATAGATTCCACACATATTTATACGGTCATGGTTTCCAAATTGTCACTGACCACAAACCTCTTGTCATGATCATTGACAAACCTCTCACCTCAGCTCCAGCTCGCCTACAACGAATGCTCATCCAGCTACAGGGATATAATTTCAGATTATCCTACAACAAGGGATCCGAAAACATATTGGCTGATGGGTTATAACGCCTGCCATCACCTGGTAATTCGGACCCTATCGATCTGGATGTTCGAGTTGACACCATTCGTTTCTCTGCTGACCGCATTGAAAAACTGAGAGACTGCACAACAGCTGACCCTCTGCTTAACCAGCTAAGAGATACCATTGTCATGGGATGGCCTGAGACAATCAAGCAACTGCCTACCGATATCAGAGAATTCTGGAGCCTAAGAGATCAGCTATCAACTGATGACGGCCTTATCCTTAAAGGACAACAAATTGTCATTCCTCAGACCCTCCAAGAAGATATCCTAAAGCAACTCCACACCGCTCACTTAGGACAAGAGAAAACCAAACTCCTAGCCAAAGACACTGTCTATTGGAAAAATATAAACAGAGACATCGAACAATTCACAAGCTCCTGTAGCATCTGTCAACAACATCAGCCATCATAAATGTCAGAGCCTCTTCTGCAGCACGACATTCCGACAAAGCCATGGGACGTAGTTGGAACAGACCTTTTCGAGCTCCATGGACATCAATGGCTGATCATAGCAGACTACTACTCCAAGTACCCTGTTATCAAACAGTTACCTGCCCACTCACCAAGCAGTGTTGTCATAAAAATAACGCAACAAACCTTTGCGGAGTTTGGCATACCGTCAAAAGTGGTTAGTGACAACGGGCCGCACTTCTCAAGCGCCCTTTACCACGAATTTGCCACAGAATGGGGTTTCAACCATCAGACTACCTCACCTCGAAGACCACAGGGAAATGGTTTCATAGAGCACCAGATAAGGACCATCAAGACCATCCTCAAAAAGGCCAAGCAATCTAGGACAACACCCGAAATTGCATTATTGCACTGGCGCTGCACACCTATCTCAAACGCCATACCCATCCCTGCACAGCTACTCATGGGTAGACGAATCCAATCCCCAATTGCAACAAAAATAGAAAAAACCACCAAGATCAGGATCAAATATATGATGCTTTTAAACAAAGGCAACACAAGCAAAAGAAATATTTTGACCAGCATGCGCTCAAGAAAGACCTACCACCTTTATATCCTGGCCAGAGCACAAAACCCTACACACGGAAACTGGGACAGCAACCGTAGCTTCTCAAGCAGATGGTCCCCGATCATATCTCCTACAAACTGCAAACGGATATATGATACGGAGAAACCGGCAGCATATTAGGAGTGCTCCAATAAGGCCAACACCACCACAAACGCCAAAGCATGTAACATTTGCAGAACCACCTGCATGTACAACTCAGTCTCCACAAAGAGACTCCCAACAATACACTCACAGTGGCAGGATGGTACGCCCACCATCAAAAATGAACTTGTGAACATTTTCTAGAGAAGTATAGCAAGCAATTCATGGGGCAGAATAATCCCCCGCTTCGCTGTAGCTATTCAGGCAGTCTACCCTGAATTAGCCCTTACCTTTTATCATATATTGAATATGCTCAATATCATAATCTTCATATTGGTAAAGGGGAGATGTAACGATGTTATCGTTTCGTTTCGTTACAATCCTAGTTTTGTAACAACGTTATCATTTCGTTTCATGACAATCCTTGTTTTGTAACAACCACGCATGCGCACTGAAAATAAAGGCCTCCATGTTTTATATTTAAAACTAACAACACGCGTCTTTTCGTTTCTCTCTATTAACCAACCACACAACACGAGCAAACACAGTGTGACATAGATAAATTAGTATCAGATGGAGCAAAGTTTGTATATGTGAAAGAATAGAAAGACAGAAAGTTCTTTGGGCCCCAGAAATCCATCTGTTAGCAGTTATCTTCAGACGAAGTTAGTCGATGTTTGAACAGCCAATGCACAGAGACAGAAAAGTGGAAGAAAACCTCTATATTACTATTGATTTTAAAAGTAAAAAAAAATGCAGTTAAATGGGCTGGTATTTTTTGCGGGGGGGGGGGCACAAAAGTTCACAGATAGAATTCGTCACTGTATTTCCTCCTCCTCACAATTTTCTATCTCAACTTCCAGTCTGTCACCCTCACCTCTGGCAACAGGCGTTTAATTAAAAAAGGCCGATAGCCATTAGTCGCGTGCTCTCGTGTAATGAATGAATGCGTGAATGTAGGATTGATATGAAATTCTTAAAGATAAACTAAAATGACCAAAAAATAGGCTGAAATGACTTAAATAAATAAAAAGTAAATGACTTAGAATGACTTTAATGAACTTAAGGATGAACTGAATGACCTTAAGAATGATTTGAATGCTTAAAAAATAACTGGAATCCTTCAAAAACAACTTGAATGATCTGGAGAATGACTTGAATGGCTTTGAGACTGACTGGTTGTAAAGTGCGTGATCATTTTGCATTTAATTAATATAGAAAACTGATCCTCCACTTTATATCACAAAGTTACAAACATAAGTATAGCATGTAGTAAGAACAGATGGTATTTATTTGCTCCCCCACTGAGCAAATTAGGCACAAGGCCGTTTTTAATGTGAGGTAAAAACCAGCTCCCCTAAAAGGGGTCACTCTGGTTACCAAAAATAATAATTGTCCCAGTATAGAGGGTTTCCCCTCCATTGACTGGTACAAATTATCTTAAGTGCAGTATCTGCCGGAACAGATACTACACTTTGATCTTGGCCAAAAGGCCAAAAAAAAAAATATTTATTTGCTCCCCCACCGAGCAAATTAGGGGCAAGGCTGATTTTTAATGTGAGGAGTGAAGGGGAAACTCCCCGGGGAGTAGGAGAGCTGGAAAGTGACAATTGGTATAAAGGGTTGCTCCTACATTGACCAGGGTCTTATATGTAGGGTTGGTATCTATTTGCTCCCCCCTACCGAGCAAATTAGGCACAAGGCTGATTTTTAATGTGAGGAGTGAAGGGGAAATGGGTACCAACTCCCCGGTGAGTAGGGGAGCTGGATAGTGACAATTGGTATGAAGGGTTGCCCCTTTCAAGGTCTTATATGTGGGGTTGGTATTTATTTGATCCCCCACCAAGCAAATTAGGCACAAGGCTGATTTTTAATGTGAGCAGTGAGGGGGAAATGGGGACCAACTCCCCGGGGAGTAGGGAAGCTGGATTGTGACAATTGGTATGAAGGGTTGCCCCTACATTGACCAAGGTCTTAGATGCGGGGTTGGTATTTATTTGCTCCCCCACCGAGCAAATTAGGCACAAGGCCGATTTTTTAATGTGAGGAGTGAAGGTGAAATTGGGACCAGTAGTAGGGGAGCTGGATTGTAACAATTGGTATGAAGTGTTGCCCCTTCCAAGGTTTTATATTTTTTTTAAGAAATGGATTTTGTAAAAAAAAAAAAAAAATTAATTAAATTGTTAGGTGAAAGTACAGAATAGTTGCATAAAAATTCTGCAAAAGTACCAGAACAATCTGTTCGTATTATTTAATTTTTTTTTTTTTAATTATAAAAAGTTCTATATGTTTACAATGTAAATAAAAATGGTCACTGTTTCCAGGGATACAAACCGGTGACTCGATATTTGTGTCGCTGTCGCTTTTGGTTTGGGTTCGAGGTTAATCGCCACCTAAACTCCAATCCTGCCTATGTTGGCAAGTTGAGACAGTTTGCATTTCAACTTGCCAACATATTTCTGTACACGCTATTCATTCATCGAAACAAAGATTTTACTTCTTATAAACCATCCAGTAATGGCACAAAATAGGTTTTGCGGGTGATATGAGAAATAAGTGAAAATGTTTTTTGCACCCCTTTCACGTTGTTAACTATACTACAGTTGTGCTCATTCTGCTAAAAAATGGGATAAAATATTTCAGGCGGAACAAACTACGGTCTACACCGTTTAGTTACTTCCCTTTTACTCAACTTTTTTTATTTATTTTTTATTTACGCATATTTCCCCTCTTCCAAATGATAACTAAATGTAATTATTACTAACTGATTAATTCCGTATATTAGAAATTAGTTCTTTCTATTTTCGACAATCCTGCCATTTTTCCCTTTACAAAGAAGAAAGAATCATCAACTACCTTATTGTAATTATCTCTAACTAAATGAATTTAAAATCATAAAAACAGGTAAGTTTCATTTTTAATTCAAGAACAAATAAAAGTATACATTGCATTTGTATGAACCAATAAAATCATTTACTCCAAATCATGAAAACATTGATTGGGTTATGTTGAAGTGTTTAGCTCTCCAAATGGCTACCAAATTTTATCGAATAGTTTTGTCTGATTTTACAATCGCGTAAGTCATCTGATATTTTCGCATTTCTTGTTTATTCAAGTTTATTTTAGTAAATTTTTACATTAGGTCCACCTCCGCAATTTTGTTTAAAATGACGACTTTTATGGTTTCCGATTATGCTGAATAAGAAAATCTCATTTAAATTTTACAGAGACAAGTAGTTTTCGAGATATGAAGACTTGTAATGCACTGCAATTAATTCACTGGCCACCATGTTTTACGCGCGTGCGATAAACAAATATACTTCTCTGCGACCGATGCTGCCCCCCCCCTCATTTTTTAAAAAATAGTATTTGCGGGTGGATATGCTGACAGAGAATATCACAGTTAAATTTGGGGCAAATACTTTTTCACACCTCAACTCAAATGGGGTGTTTATTCCAAAAGCCGTTCTTAACATGAGAAGGTTGGGGATGTCTATTCCGAAAGCTGTTCTTAACATGGGGAGGTTGGGGGGGGGGTGTCTTTTATTCCGAAAGCCGTTTTTAATATAAAATTATTCAAGGCAGTGAAAAAGTCGTAATTGTTGTTACAGTGTAACAATGTTACACTGCTAGCACATTACTAATTTCTTGGTTTTGAAAAAAAAAAAAAGGTGGATTTGTTTCTGCTAGGTGGCAGTGTCGGTCGCAGAGAAGTAGATTTGTTTATTGTGCAAGAACGCATACAAACATGGCGCCAGTTAATTACAGTGCATAATACGGGTCTTTATATCTCCAAAACTGCTTGTCTCTGCATAATTTAAATGAGATTTTCTTATTCAGCGTAATCGAAAACCTTTAAAAGTCGTTATTTTAAAGAAAATTGTGGAGGTGGACTTAATGTAAAGAAATACCTTTATTTTTTTGCAAATATTAAATTGTGGTGTTTTAGGTGTGTCAGAATTTTTTGGGATTTTTTGACACCCTTAACACAAAACTGCAAATAAAATATACAAAACTCGTAATTTCTTTTTTAAAGAGGGTTGTTTAATTTCTTTATGGAATATACTTCCAAAATAAACTATTAGAGTTTTTTAAAAAATAATGGAAATATTATTTTTTATTTTTTGAAAAAGTGTTTACAAAGTGCATGAAGATGGCTGCATGAACGCACGCATTATGCGTGCGTTCATGCAGCCATCTTCATAGCAGTATCAGAATTTTTTGTGAAAATAGCGAATAATTCCACCCCATCTTTCCAAGCTTATAACTCCTCGAAAAATGCAATTCAAGCCCTAATTTTTTTTTTCAATTAAAGGAGCAAGGACCAAGATTTCATTAAAAAAAAAAAAAAAAAAAAAAAACGTGTTTTTTTTTTAAAAAGGTTTTAAACTTCGGACTTTACAGGTAAAATTCGACGAGAACACGATGTCCGTTTTTTTTTAAATTTGAATATATTATGTATTGACCTTTTCTCTTCAATTTGTGAGTAAATAATTATGTACTTATCCGAGTCGAAATTAATTATTATTAGACATTTACAAAATTGGAGGCGTGAATTATTCGACCCCCTGTCTTTCCAAGCTTATAACTCCTCGAAAAATGTAATTCAAGCCCTAATTTTTTTTTCAATTAAAGGAGCAAGGACCAAGGTTCCATTAAAAAAAAAAAAAAGAAAAAAGAAAAAACAAATAACGTGGTTTAAAAAAAGGTTTTAAACTTCAAACTTTACAGGTAAAATTCTACAAGAACACGATGTCCGTTTTTTTTTAAATTTGAATATATTATGTATTGACCTTTTCTCTTCAATTTGTGAGTAAATAATTATGTACTTATCCGGGACTAAATTAAGTATTTTCTTTGTAATAGACACTGGGGGGGGGGGGGGAACCGTGAATAAAAAAAAAAAAACGTTTGTCTAAAATATTATATTCGGTTTATTGGAAAGAACATAAAATTTCACATTGACCCTGAAAATATCGTAAAAATAGAATCAATAGAAAAATTTTGATAGATTTTTAAAATTTTAAAATTTAAAAATATTGAGTTTAAAAATTGAAAAATATTGAGTTCGGAAAATTCATTACTGTTTAAAAAAAAAATAAAAATATTTTTATTACTTTTAAAACAACTGTAATAGTTTATTTTGGAAGTATAATCCATAAAGAAAATAAATAACCCACTTTTAACAGAGAAATTACGAGATTTTTATATTGTATTCGCAGTTTCGTGTTAGGGGTGTCAAAAATTCCTACAAAAATTCTGATACTGCTACATGCACTGCATGCGTGCGTTCATGCAGCCATCTTTTCTACATAATGAAATCAATTTCATTTTACGACTTAAATTTTTTCAATTTAAAAATCTATCCAAATTTTTCTATTAGTTCAATTTTTAAGATATTTTCAGGTTCAATGTGAAATCTTATGCTCTTTCCAAGAAACCGAATATAATATTCTAGACAAACGTTTTTTTTTTTTTAAATTCACCCCCCCCCCCATTTTGAAATGTCTATTAAAATGAAAATCATTTTCTCACCTAAGGTTTATATATCACAAATTGACGATAAAAGATCAATAAATAAAATAATCTGATTTAAAACAAAAACAAAAATATGGTTATCTGTACATTTACCTGTAAAGTCAAAAGTTTAAAACCTTTTAAAAAAAAAAAACACGTTGAGTTTTTTTTTTTTTTTTTTAAGTGAAAGCTCATATTTTGAAAATATTGTCCAGTAAAAATTGGACACCTACATCAATTTTTTCTATTTCATTCAGTGTTGTTGTTTTTTTTAGATTTAAAAAAAAAAAAAAGAAAATTCATTGCATAAAGAAGAAATAAAATATTTTAAATCAAAAACTCATGTAATTCTTAAGAGAATAAAAAAAATAATGGAAAAATTGTTGGCTGGTTTCTGTTTAAATGGCAACTTATTCAAATGATGAGTGAAATGTGATCATTTTTCAAATACGGTAATCCATACTGACTAACTTTGTTGTTGACAGCAAACACATGTCAGCACTTCAAAGGGAAGACAACTAAAAAATAAATTAACTTTTTTCACGCACGGAGGTCTTCATATTTTTTTAACATTTTTGTTCCGTTCTGAACATCTAATATTACAATTTAAAATCATTACAATTTAAAGTACATGGAATATAAAATATAAATATGGACAAATTCTTAAAAATGAACAATGGAAGCACTCATTGATTTATTTTTATAGGTAAGTGAGTTTTTGGAATTTATATATATTTTTATATTGGGAGTAAGTTAAAATTCGTTGAATTTCTTGAAATCTTTTTTAAAGAAAACCGATTTAAAAAAAATATTGTATATTTTTCTATTAAACTTCTTATTATTTTAAAATTTGGTCTTTGCTCCTTTTATTGAAAACAAATTACATTTTTCAAGTAGTTATAAGCTTCGAAAGATAGTCTAATTATTCAAATTTTTTTCACTAATTTTTAATGGCGACATCTGATACTGCTAGTGGTGCTTGTGTTTGGTGATCTTTTAAACTGACGCATTTCAGGTAAAAACATTAACACTTACATGCCATTGGAATTAATATAAAATATTTAAAAAATTACGAAAAATGATCCAGTAAGAAAAAATGAATTAGAACTACAAATAGAATTTATCAAATTGAATTTTATTGTATTTTGACTTTCTTCAAGTAAAGTCTCCCAACGGTTGTTGACGCCAATATTCCAAATTTGTGTTTGTAGGACGTTATCAGTGGACTGTTTCTCAATGATATAAATTATGTGCAATTTAACATTGAGACTGATAGGCCCCATAATTTTGAAAGCTGGCTTATAATTTTTTTAGACTTTTGATTACTTTTTATTGTCCTTGAAAGTTAAGCTCTGAAGGGGGGAAAAAATTTTATACCCGAAAAATATAAATTATAATGAAAAATATTTTCACGGTGGCGTCAGAAACTAGAAAGTTCAGCTAAATTTGAACGTTAATAAATTAATTGTAAAAAAAACCTTGAAATATAAATATTAGTTTTCTGGGACTATTTTAGGCACCGCCAAAAATGGCCGAAAAATCAAGTTGTTGTTTTTTAAAACGAAATTACATTTATTAAAATCCGTTATTTCTGAGTAACTTTTTTTTTCCAGAAAGATAAAACCCTGAAGTTTATCATATAGAAAACAGAATAATGTAAAACTTTTTCTACTATTTTTAATTAAATTTTAAATGTTAAATTTTCCCCAAAAATTAACAATTGACATTTTTTGTCTTGCACAAAAAACGTACATAAATATTTAAAAAAAAAAAGGTTTTTGAAATAATTTATTTATTTGTTGTCTAATTAAGAATTAGGATTATTTTCTATGAGAATATGCAAAAATATTATAAGTACCTGGATTTCAAATAATTCCACTTATTCATATAGGTAACCAGTTACTTCGCGTTGATCTAGAGTCTAGATCGACAATGTTTACGTTTGTATTTGGTAAAAAGCAAACTATGGAAGACCAAACAGGCCAAAAAAGACTTATTTTTCAGTGACAAAAATTTCAATGTATTATTAACGCTGAGGCTGGCCAGTACCAGATGGGTGACCATTTGTATGAGTTTGGTTTTTAATGTGTATGTGTGTGGGGGCCAGGCTCCCCAAAATGGGGGGGGGGCAATTTAAAGCAGAATAAAAAAAAATTATTTCAGCGCGTTTGGTCCACCGTAGTCGAAAGGCGGCAAACATTTTCAAACGGGATCGAAAAAATTATGCTATTTTTAACACAAAGGGCACAATATTTATCGAATTTTTTTTTTGTATCGATTTTTCAAAGCATGCCCTGTTTAATAATGGTCATGCATTATTCGGCTCGCTAAAAAAAAATTGTTTATTTATTTATCAAAAATTTTTAAATGGCTTTTTTCGTATAAATATTAAAAAAATTTTTTTTTTGTTTTGTTTAACTTAAATTAATTATTTTACTTAACATATTCACCGAATTTCACATTTCAAAACTCAAAAGCAGAATAATTAAACACAATCGAATTTTTTTTTTTTTTAATCTATAATTCTGTCTCTTACAACAACACAATGTTGTGTTCAGTTTCAGATGATTATTTTAAGCATTTTTGTACCCCCTCAAAACGAGGGGGGGGTTTTGTAAGCAAAACAATATATATAAATATCGTTTATGAAAAATAAGTACACTGTTATAAAGTTAATTCTTCTCTTAATAATCGCTGAAAATTTCGTATTGATCGGATAATTACCTGATTTTTGGTAGACTTTTAAAAAGACGGTCTGTCAAAAAGTACTTACCTGTCCCCCCCCCCAGTTTTGGCGGTGCCTAGACTATTTCAAATCTAATTAGTAAAGTCTTAAGAGATTGAATTAAATAAGAAATTAAAAAAAAAACCCTTGTTTTTACAAAAAAAGAAGAAGGCTTAAATAGTCCCCAAAAGTGAGAGTTTAGCAACAGATCCAGTTTTGCACAATCAAAATAAGAGAGAAAGTGTCGCACATAAGTTTTATGGAAGCCCAAAATATCAGAAAGTCAATTTTATTTTTTAAATTTATAAAGGAATTGAAACATTATTATACCTTAATTTTTGCATTTTTTAAAGATTATAAAAAACCTTCATCAATTTATGTAAGCCTATTTATTGCAATAAAAAGGAAGTGATTGTTTAATTAGAATATTTATTCACTTTTTTATGTGATGACTCGATTTATTCTTAAACAGGTTGTAATGATGAATTAAATTAATACTTTTTAAATAAAAGTGCATTTTAAGTGTGAAAAATGTCAATTAAAATCATTGATTGCCCTAACTATTTATTCATCAAAAAAAAAAAATAAGCAACAACAATTATTTAGTAATAATTAAATAAAATATTGTCTGTCTTTTTTTTTTACAATTTTGCCCATCCGTATTTGTCTAAATTAATCTTTATATAAATAATACTATTTTTTAAATTATTTTTTTTAGTGATCCTCAATTTCAACTTTTTCATTTTTTTTTTTTCAGGATTACAAAAAAATTTATTACACTGATGTTTACACCATCATGCGTACAAAAAAATATAATATTACATTTTGAAATTTTTGAGAGGAGTGTTATTCACAGAAAATATTTTTTGCAATTATTTTCTTGGTAAAACTATTGAATACACAATGCTTAATTCAATGATAATATCGTTAGTCCAAGAAATTAATTTTTCTTCAAGTTATATTGATTTCATTAACACAGACGTTAGGGGCTTTTTTTCATAACGTTCCTGAAATATATATATAAAAAAATTTAATTATTAACATCTACAATGCTTTATTTTTTTATAAAAAAAAAGCAAACATAAGTTCATGCATCTTTTTTAGTTCTTGAAATTTAACAAAGGTGTTTTTGTTCATAAAATATAATACATTTTCACTAAAATTTAAAAAGTAATAGGTTCATTATATTCTATGATTGTTAATAATGATTCTATGATTGTTAATAAATATTGGAAATTTCATTAAAATTTAAAAAATAATAGGTTCATTATATTCTATGATTGTTAATAATGATTCTATGATTGTTAATAAATATTGGAAATTTCATTAAAATTTAAAAAATAATAGGTTCATTATATTCTATGATTGTTAATAATGATTCTATGATTGTTAATAAATATTGGAAATTTCATTAAAATTTAAAAAGTAATAGGTTCATTATATTCTATGATTGTTAATAATGATTCTATGATTGTTAATAAATATTGGAAATTTCATTAAAATTTAAAAAGTAATAGGTTCATTATATTCTATTATTGTTAATAATGATTCTATGATTGTTAATAAATATTGGAAATTTCATTAAAATTTAAAAAATAATAGGTTCATTATATTCTATGATTGTTAATAATGATTCTATGATTGTTAATAAATATTGGAAATTTCATTAAAATTTAAAAAGTAATAGGTTCATTATATTCCATGATTGTTAATAATGATTCTATGATTGTTAATAAATATTGGAAATTTCATTAAAATTTAAAAAGTAATAGGTTCATTATATTCTATGATTGTTAATAATGATTCTATGATTGTTAATAAATATTGGAAATTTCATTAAAATTTAAAAAATAATAGGTTCATTATATTCTATGATTGTTAATAATGATTCTATGATTGTTAATAAATATTGGAAATTTCATTAAAATTTAAAAAATAATAGGTTCATTATATTCTATGATTGTTAATAATGATTCTATGATTGTTAATAAATATTGGAAATTTCATTAAAATTTAAAAAATAATAGGTTCATTATATTCTATGATTGTTAATAAATACTGGAAATTTCATTAAAATTGGTTGTTTTCTTGAATTTTGGGGATTATTAAGTGAAGGGAGGAGTCAAACTGTTGATGCATTTTAGGGAGCGCATATCAAATATGAATGATTGCTGTGGGCTTGTCAGACTAAGTGGTAAAAACCTTGTTCCATAAACATTTTTATTATAAAAGTTCAAATAAAGAGTAATTTTTAAATTTTTATGGTCTTTAATTTCAATAGGTCGCTTCTTAGTCTGACAGGTTGCAGCAACTGTCAAGGGACTTTTCTTGAAGAAAGGCTGATTTATTTTAAATTTAGTTATTTTTAGTGTGCAATCATTTATATTGGTGAGAAACTGTCCACCAAAGACGTCCTGTGGACACAAATTTGGAATAGAGGCATCAGCAATGGTTGCTTGAAGAAAGCCTATATTTTTAATGTGGAAGAATTGTGTTATCAATTCAATAGGACAAACAAGTGAGATAATCCTTGGCTTAAATTAAGGGTCTGCCATTTTTAAACACCAAACATAATTGTGGATGATTATTTTGTTAAAAATACATCTAGCACATGTTTTCCACTCAATCATTTTTTTGTAAGATTTTGACCTAATATGTAAGTATTCACCAGAAATGTGGTGGTTTAAAAGATCACCAATCTATATAAGCAATTAATTTGGTTTTTGGGAAATTTGGAAGAATCATACTGATCAATGGCAACTGAATGTGACGTCAGCATTTTGACACTAGGATTATTGCAAATTGGCATTTTCTGAATTTTGCAGATCATTTTGAAAATATTGTTTTGTTTTCTGATTTATGTGGATTAATCCACTGTTCAAATTATCTGTCATATAAAAAACATTTCTTTGGCAATATTTTGTATTGGATATACCATTATTATGATGTTGAATTTGTAATATAATTCAATTATATTTTCAATGAACACTTTAATTTTATTATTTGTTTGTTACAAAACAAAACATACTCTCTCTCTTAACCTCTACTCCTGAAATAAACTTCGAATGACCCAAGAAACTTGATGTAGAATTAAGGGAAACTTTTAAGTTCATTAAAAAAACGTATCTTTAATCATGATTTGGAAAAGAAAACAAGTGAAAGATAAAAAATTAATTAGAAACAAATTATTTGCAAAATGATTCACAGAAGTATAATTTAATTTACAAGAAAATATAAACATGCAGAAAACAAATTAATATTTCTGTAAAAAAGAAATTCATAAAAATTGCAAAACTTAATATGATTAATTAATTAGCCATTTTATCTCTTGTAAAAACTAATTGATAAACTTTAGCAGATCTTTAGAGAAGTAACTGTTTCAAAATCGACAGAACTCTGTGATTTACACCAACTCTGTAATCCCGAAAGGAAAACTGACACAACTCCTCTTCACTGAAACCATTATTCACAACAGTAACTGAACAAATGTTTTCTCTCAACTGTTCTTACCAATTTGTCATCCTCAAAAGCAGCTATTCCCCTTATATGTAAATTAATGCCACACAAAAATAATTCATTTACAAGCCCAAGTTTTTTTACTTTCTTTCCTTGATTATGTCACCCGACAGACCAAACGAATGTACTGCTGATAGTGTGAGTATTTTCTTCTACAACATCTAATTAGCTTTTATATTTTCAACCACAAATACAATCATTGATCTTTTTAATTTGCAAATGAATAATTCAACACCAAAAATGTAAGATCTTTTTGCCAGAGGACAATTTAGCCAAAATATGAAATATGGATTATTTTGATTATTTGGCTGATGTAAACTTCAGCCTTCTTCAAACCAGATTGGACGTCATATTGGCCTTAAAATATGATGGATAGTTTTTTGCTTTGCGCATTTGTTTCTTTAGTAATTTATTGATAACTTAATTTTCATATGCCATATTGAATCATGATCGAAAACAATTTTCATGCTTTGGATTTTTCAAGTTACAAGTATTTTCTTTTTGTAAGAAATAAATATACACATTCTTGGGAAAATCAATGGATTGTGTTCAATACATATAAATAATGATAAAATTCCCCATCAACATAGATTTGAAAACATTTGGTTTCCAAGTTATAGTGTAGAATTAAAGACAAAATCCGAATCTAAAATTTATATCGACTTTATTGGCCATCTTCATTAAACATGTAATATTAGACACTGTGTTAATAATTAGGATAATTCCATGAGCCTAGAAAAATAAAATTGTTTGTTAATCCATAATATGAAGAATTAATGTCCTGCTTGTAGAGAATTAAAAATTCCATTCAATTTCAACACCTTTTCTTATTAGCATTACATGTTCGAGCCTGGCGGCTGTGGCTAATTTTTTTTGTTTTTGGCACTTGCACATGTACTCGCTGCTATTTTCATTTTTTTTAAGGGGGGTTGCTTCATTTTTTTTCTTATGGCTCACATGGGTAATAACTACTATTAAATGTTTGGTTTTATTTTTTAACGCAAATAGGTCAGAAAGCAAAATAAATTGTTTTTGCCTAATTTCCTCAATCTTCTTTTAATTTAGGTATATATATATGTGCATACTTTCAACATTTATAACTAATATTAGATGTTTTGTTTTTATTTATAAACAAAAATAGGTTACAAAACCAAATAAAATTTTTTCACCTAATTTCCCCCAATTTATTTTCTTTTAGGTATATATATTGAAAAATGTCTGTGAACTATATTTCTTTCAAGATTATAAAAAATTTCTATTTCTGTTGTCTAGAATTAAAATTTAAAAAGGTTTACATTGTTTCAAAATATAAAGGGTTCTATTTATAGTGTTTATAATATAAACAAAATTCTGTATGTATGTTTAAAATGAATAATCATTGTTTATCATTTAAAGAAAACGTTCTGTTTATATTGCTTTTTTTGCTTATTTAAAACTCACTTTCTGAAATACCGTTTACATGTTAACGTACTGGTGACTACAGGAATTTAGTTCCTCTTAAGGGATAGAGGAAAGGTAGATTCTATGAACAGAGCTTCTTAGAAGTGCACATCTGTGAAACTCTCTTCCGTTTACCTGTTTCCCACTTGACTACAACCTGCATGTCTTCAAGTCCAACATAAACAAATTCCTGATGAACCGCCCCCTTAAGTAAGACACTTTATCAAATCTCCAATACTAATGATTATGATACTATCCCATTGATTACTGTACATGCAATAACCCTTATCCCCAAGTGGCTTCCAGGTGACTACCTTGTAAAAAAACAAAAACAGAGGGTTCGAGAGTATTTTGCCACCTAAATTCCAGTCTTGCCAACAAAAATACCATATCCTGAATCATACCCTGCCCGCCAGATTAGTACACACGAGCCGACCGACACTGCAACCACCAGATGTTGTTGTTCGTTCATCGTATTTGCACATGGGAATCCTGACAGCAATTATCGAAGTTATATTTTGGGCAAATTTTTTGACAACCCCACCCCCACTCACAAAATGGGGTGTCTCTTCCGAAAGCCGTTCAAAACATAGGAAAGTTGGGAGGTGTATATTCCAAAAGCTGTTCTTAACATGAGGAAGTTGAGGGTTGGGCAACAACAACAACATCCGTACCTTAATTTTTGATGCTGGGGGCAACACTATATATAACCTTTTGTCCTCTGGGCAGCATCTGTCGCAATCCTGGTTCAAGAGATCATATTTGTGATATACCCCTGGCCGTGTTTGTTGATCCCAGCTAACAGAACCATAGATGCAACCCAGCAAGGCTACACTCTTAACCATCTAGAGTGGGCCCTTCATAGGTGAACTGGTCACTGGAAAATACTGTTCTGAGACTCTGGGCATGCAAAAACATGCATAACTCAAAGTCTATGTAGCAACTCTTCTCTTCAGCTGGGTGTTCGTCGTCAGACGCTGTGGTTAGGTTCATCCTTTGTAGACGCTCTGAATGGTTTGTATGCTGCTCTTCTCACCTGCAATTTGGCGTCGGTGCTATAACAAACCGTGTTTCAAGTCAATAATTCAAAAATAACTCTGAGACCATTTCTTATGAACAAAAATAATTATTTAAAAAATCTTCACAGTAAACTTCGTACAAGGAAAGCTAAGTTCTTTGGATTCTCAATGACTTTCTGATGCAGGTTGTTACAACTAGCTTCATTTAGACGATTTCCCAGCTAGGAACAAGAGCTTTTCAACTTAGCTTTTCTGGAGGTATCTGCCCCTTGGAGCAGAGCCCAGGGCGATACATTCTCTTCAGTGCCAGTCAGCCAAATCCCTATATTTCTAAAAACACAATGGTTTTTATTAAATCGGTTTCTTCTCCCTTTGTCATTTGAAGATTACTCTTTCTTTTCTCTATCCTATTATTTTATATTCTTTTTCTTTTTTCTTTTCTTGTGAATCTATTCTTTCTCTATCTCTCTTTAATTCTCTCTTTCCTTTTTCTTCTCTCTCCTTGTCTCTCCCTTCCAACCAAATATATGCTTAAATAAATTATTTATTTATTTGTTTATTTTCTTCTTTATATATTCTAAAGGTTGTTTGTCATAGCCGCTGGTAGATTACCGCTATCTTATGGCTGCCTGGGTAGTCAATCATTTAGACATAACATCTTGAATAGATTTCATCTATCTGAGCAGGGTCTCTGACATCACCTGGGATCCCATTCTACACTAGTTAAAATATATTTTTAAATATGTCCTAGTATTGAGTTGCGATGAAAAACGATTCATGTTTTTTTTTCAGCTTTTTAAATTAAAAAAGTTATGAGTATCAAATTTTTCATTAAGAAATGGATGTAATTTTGTAAAAAGAAAGATAAAGTGTATGCATTGAGGGACGTTAGATACGATAACATGCTATGGTTTTAGCTATTTTGTGAGAAGTAAATATATGTTTTTTTTATGTTTTAAGTGAACCATTCTGAGACAAATCAGTTTATAAATATATAGTTACATTTTTTTGCGTAGACACAGCAGTATAGAAATGAAATGGCTGTTGAGTTCTTAGAATGCGTCCAACAAGTATTGTGAATGATTTTTATGACAACGATTTCATGTGAACTGAAGAAATAACAATATTCGAACTTGTCATGGAAGCTGTATGACAATTACCAAACATCAGTTAATCGCAAATTTTTGGAAATCTGTAATTTACTATGCGCATGAACTGTTATTTATAGTCAATTGATGGTTGTAGATGAAAATGTTCAACAGAAGGATAGTACGTAAAAGCTTCTTTTTTTTTTTTTTAGTGAATCTTTATAATTTATATGTGGAGCAAGGATTTCTTTCAGTTTCAGCTTTTATCAGGTTGACAAAGAAAGTTCTTGTAGTTTTTAACTTTTAAATTCAGATGAACATAGCTTAGCTCAAACAAAAACTTATTGATCGAAATAAGCACCATCAGAATAAACGCAAAACAAGTGTAATCATGCCAGTAATGTATAAATCTTGTGTTCTGGTAGCGATGAAGTCGCTGAGGGCGTTTTTGATATTGCTTAGGGTTTTAAAGCATTTCTCACACGAGTTGTCGAGATGCTTGAAAAATGATTTAATGGAAAGCCAAGCATCGGTTAAGAACCAATTCATGAAGATTGAATATCTGTAATTTATCACGTGTATTGAACTGTTTTTCACATTGATTGGACATGGAAATGTTCATCAATACAGAAAAAAACCTTATTAAACAAAGCAAACTTTCTTTATGAACAATTTTATCTGGACACCATATTGTCCTAGTTGCCTTCTTTATAGTTAAAATGAATATTGGGATAACTTGGTAACTTTTGAATAATGTAGCATATTTATTATTTACTAAATTACACAAACATTGACCAGTTGTTCATTTCACTGTTCATTCCATTTCACAAATGGCAATGGAGAGAATTGAGCTTTCATAAGGCCACTCATGAATCTGGAGAAGGTCAGAGCGTATAACATCCAAAATGCCGTGAAAAATGTAGCAACAAAGATGAAGAACACTGTCCAAAAAATAATAATAATAATATAATTTATATGTGAAGTAAGATTTTCTTTCTGTTTCAGTTTTTACATAAAACACAAACTCAGGAGCCATTTTCTCTCTAGGCCACTGTGTCTACACATTACTAGTTTTTACAGGCTTGCGAGAGGTCAGATAAAATGCTATGCTAAATCCATTAGTCAGAGCTTCTTTCAAAATTTTTTGTATTGTTACTGATCTAGTTTCTTAATTATCATTTTTCTTCTTTCACATTAATTCAATACAATTATTTACTAAGTTGCTATGTTTAAAATTTGAAATTATTTTGTTATTTCAGGGAATTCTGGAAAAAAAATAAATTTGACACCTGGGACCTGTTTGAGTAAATTATCAGTACAGCATGATTTGGGGATTTCTGTTCTTAAAGGAAATAGCTTTGCAAAATATATTTGGGCGGAAACTGCAAGAAAAATGTCAAGAATCTTAAATAAATATGATTTTTAATTTCCAGGTAAAAGTAAATATGGAAACAAGTGAAATTGCAATTTTTAAATCTCTTGAGTGTAAAGTCAGTCTTGAAATAGAAAAATGTAGTTCCAGGCAAAAAAAAGAATTGCAGCATAAATCCAGTTAGAGAAGGTTTCCTAGGTAAAGATTAATCCAGCTACCACCAGCAGAAACTTAGTGGTCTTTTACACTGAAAAGATAGTACTGGAGAATTAAAAAAGTTTCAGGTATTTTATAAAACTGTCCTGGCATTTGATTGGTTCGCTCTTATCACATATGATTATAAATAGATTTATAGGGACATACTCTCACAATAGACAAAAAATATTGCAACAAAATCAGACCTATATGAGCTGAAACTTTGTGAAAGTTCTATGGAAATGACTGAGATTCGGAAAAAATCTTTTGAATGCAATGCTTGTACGAAAGTATTCGAACGAAAATTTGATCTCGTACGACACATCCGCATTCACACAGGTGAAAGGCCGTTCGTCTGTGAAATTTGTCAGCAAATGTTTTCTGATAAGTCAAGTTTACGGATACATGTATATTTGCATACTGGAGAGCAACCTTTCAAATGTGAGATTTGCGAGACAAAATTTTTGACAAGTTCAAGCCTGCACAGACATGTGAGAACGCACACTGGAGAAAAACCCTACTCATGTGAAATTTGCGGTGTTAAATTCTCGCAAAACTCTGTTTTGATCCGACACAAGTTTACTCACATGCGAAAGAAGCCCTTCAAATGCGAAGTTTGTGAATCACAATTCTCACAGATTTCAAACTTAAAGGCACACATTCAGCAACATCTAGGTGAGAGATTTTACTACTGTGATATTTGTGAGATGAAATTTTTACATGACGCCAGCTTGCAACGGCATGTGAGGACTCACACTAGAGAGAAGCGATTTGAATGCGATCTATGTGGGTCACAGTTTACAAGATTTTCCAACCTGAAAATGCATCTGCGTGTACATTCTGGAGAAAAACCATACACGTGCGACATTTGTGGGTCAAGGTTTTCACAGAGTTCAAGTCTAAAAACACACATGTATACACACATAGCGGAAAAATGTTTTCAGTGTGAGATTTGTAGTTCAAAGTTCACGCTTTCGTCAAGCTTAAAAAGACATATAAGAATACATACTGGAGAAAGACCCTTCAAGTGTGAAATTTGTGATGCCAGTTTCGTTCAGAGTACGTCACTTAAACTACACAGGAAAAAACACATAAAAGAAAACTCTAGAAAAGATTGAGTTGCAAACACGATTGCAGGAAACATCAGCAAGAGCAAATTATCATGGTTCAAGATTTGAATATACATCCTTTCTGGCTTATCCAATCCGAAGCCAGCTCATAGTCACATGACAAAGTGTATAAAGGTTAAACGATGGCAACTTTCTTTTTCATCACAGATCTTGAACTGACAACAATTCCGTGTGGAATGAACCTGCCCACAACTTCTCTCTTGGGATTCAGCAGAACTCACTTGGCCTTTGGGCCTGGGGTTTGACTAACATGAAATACAAATAATCCAGCATGGCAACCAGACTTCAATACAGTACATAAATAAACTCTTCTTCCTACAGCATAGTCTGTAATCTTTTGTGCCTGTCCATAGATATGAACGCACATTTCTACTAATATTTTAGACACACACATACATGGACTCTTTCTCTTTCAACAGGCCTGTCTACTCATCAACGTCTTTACACAAAATCTTTCCATGACTAACCCTTTCTTTAAACAAACCTACTAATGAATGCCTTTACACATGTCTATTAGGTTGAAAATGGCAGTTTATATCTTCTGATAGATTTACTTAGATATATTATGAGAATTTTGTAAACATTAAGAAGATTAAAAAAATTCTTTTATAAAGTTTACATATTACTGCCGCCAATGACGGTTGCTTTAAATTCAATTCTTAACATATAAATAGTTGGTGTATATTGCTCTTCTGCTTAAAAGAACTACAAACTTCTATTTATGAAAACGTATTTAGTGTTTATTTACAGTGAGTCATTTAAGCATGTAAGGGAGTTAATGGAATCTCACCTGAATTCATTAGCCAGCCACATTCCGTCAATTCAAATTCGAGTAGGTACATGTAACATGTTTTGGACTCCCATGCAACTTCCATATATTCTGGAATTTCAGTTAAGCACTCAATAAAGACATGTAGCCTTTAGCTCTGCATTGTTTATTTAGTGATTGAGTGTATTTCCTCTGGTGTGTCTTCAAGTCTACTCACAGGTGTCGCTTAGTAAACAGCATGATGTTATTCTTCTTTTGTGGTGTCTCTGCCTTCAGAATCAACAGGATTTTATCTGTCAGTTGTCTATATAAATTCCTCTTATTATGATACTTGAATGTGGCAGGGATCTGATCAGTGGAAGTCACCTCAACTTGCCCTGTCCTTGCCATAAAAAGTCTGTCTTTGCCTATAGTTGAAAATTAAGGATATATCAAAATCATAGCTTTCTTGTGAGGATCGAATTTACAACCTGGCAAAAACAATACAATGCAACTGGTTAAATCCACCTCAATGAGAAAATGGTGAACCCATAAATTGTCTGTATTCTCATGGGTTAAAAAAATTAACTAGGATTATTAAATGTATGTAATCTGCTGATTTCTGATGATGCAAATAAAAAAGCTATTGCCTTGTCATCCTAATAATACTTGTTGAAGATCTATTTTCAACAGACTGAAGCATTGTGATGGCAGTGGCCTTTTTCTGTCGGGCTATGTTATTTCTTCTGTTCAACTGGTCTTCCTTTCTTGCTTTTGAAAGGAGTTAGTTCATAACTAACTGCTGAAGCGCCCTAAATGGGGTATGCAAATTGTAGTGGAGTCGGAAAAGGTGAAAGTAGGAAAACACAACGACTGGTGAGAATACGAAGAACATTTATATCCAGAACAGGGTTAGTGATACAGGAAGATTAGTAAGTCCGTGAGGAGTCGTTTCTGTACGACATCCGGATAGCTCTCATTGAGCGGTTTATACTTGCTGCTTATATGCCTAATGGATAAGTCCATCTTAGTGATTATAAGGGTGTGTATGTCTCCACAACACAAATGTAATTACTCCAGTAATTTTAATGGACTAGAGTACATCTGCTCTTGCACACAGATCCAATTTCTCCACTTGGCATTGTGTGACAGAGTAGGAAGGAGGTTAAATACCTTGAGGTGAAGAAAACAGCAGGAATGAGAGAAGCTAAAGAAAGCGTTTGGTGATTGTGAGCCAAATTATTTTATTAATCATTATTTTGATATTTATCCACCAAAGTTGAGATGAAGTTAATATGTAAGCTGCACTTTGATCAAGTTTCAACCTGTTTTCACCCGAACGCAAAAATTAAACTTAGTATGTCAAAGATTTTACTTATTTATCCCCTATACAAGATTTGCGCATTATTATTTTTATTATTTTACTTTTAAACTGAACTTTATGCTGATAATTACTGAAATAATAAAACAGTAAAACTAAAATTTAATTTATTTTCCTGTATAATTTTAAAATTGTGCTATCAAAGAAATTATTAATAATTCCTAGTTAACTCCAGATAGGCACATCTAGTGTATATAGTGTATATATATATATGTGTGTGTGTAAAATATGTATAAGATACGTTTGAAAGCCAACTCACAATGCAATATTACGAAAATAAACAAATACTTATTTGTTTGAAATTTATAATTTATATATTTTGGAGTATAACTCCATCCTCAGAAGCGTGTATATTTTTTTTTTTTGTTCTTGCCATATCGTTAAATTGGAGAAAAGAAAAATCAGTCCGCATGTTGTTTTTCAGTAGTTGTATTTTGAAAGGTCAGAAGGATGCATCGGTAATGCGAGGTTAACGTTCCGGCATTTCAAAGCACAACCCTTGAGAGGCAACATACAAACTTTTACTGATTTTTCTTTTCTCCAACTTTACGTGGCAAAAAAAAAGAAAGAAAAAAAATGTAAAAAATTCTGAGCTATACTCTGAAGTACAGGGATACGGTGGCCCTAGGATACGTTTTTTTTTTTTCAGGTTACGATGTGGAATATGATGTTTTTCAGGCCCCTGATTAGGGTATTTGCTCCACCTTAAATTATTATTTATAATGTTATTTGATTATATAGATGTGTATTATATACTGTACTGTATTTTGTTACTAATTTTTAATGCAGTATCCCGGAGTTCTATTCTATATAAATTATAAATTTCAAACAAATAAATATTTTATTTTCATAATTTTGTATTGTGATTGTGCTTTAAAACGTATCTTATACATATTTTATTTATATTAAATCAATGCTTCTATCATGGAACTCACACCCCTGACACACATATATGATACAAAGATTTAAATTATTAAAAATTTTATATAATGTTGTCAGATTTTAAAATTCAGACGTAAGCAGCATCTGACGCATCAATATTTGATTCATTTTTTCTTCTAGCGTGCTCTTTAAAACGTAAATATCTTTCACTTCAGTTTGAAACATATTATTCCAGCTAGAAAGATCGTTACAATGACTGCTATCTTAAAATAATGATTCAAATAATCTAAGGGAACTGAATCTTTGCAGCTTAGTATATGTCTTATCTTTATTATCTTAGTCAGTATTAGGGCTGTGACAGCAGCATCTTCTTTTCATTGTTTTGACTCTTGAGTATATATATCCGTTAATATGTTATATGTTTTTGTATAGATGGATGTGCTTCTCAGTTGATTAAGTGTGTGTGTGTGTCGGATATATACCCGAGAGTCAAAAGAATGAAAAGAATATTCTGTTGTCACAGCCCTAGTAGTTATTTAGCATTTTATATATCTTTTCTTTGTTAATAACAGTCTGTAGTCCATGGTAACCTTGCATGTTTCTGTATATGTGTCTTTTTCTTTATATGTCATGTACACATTTTTTTTTGTCGTAATGTTGATATAAATTTTAATAAATGTGAATAGTTTTTAAATAATAAAACAATTAAAACTAAGATTGTATTTCTTTTTCTTGAATAACTTTGAAAATGTGAAACCGAAAATGTTTGTTATTAAGAGAGTTGTTCTTCTGTGTATTCACATAACTTGACCTTTTGCCTCAAAGTCCACCATTAAGGAAGCCATTCACTAACTGCTGGGCTTTTAAATTCAAAACAATCCAAGGTAGTCAACTTCACAATCAACTAGATTCGTAACACCGGACAAAATGTAAAGGAGGAAACTTAAAAAAAATTATTATATCAATCAACCGCATTGTCACATTATATGCAATCGATTACTTTAGCAAAGTATTTAGCTTAACATTCGTAGATAACATGAATTGGAACAAATAGATTGAAGACATTGCCAAAGCTACTGCAAAGAAGCTGGGCTCTCTCTACCATGCTAGAAAATTACTCACGCCTGACAGTATCCTATATCTCTACAAAGCTACCATTTACTCATGCATGGAGTATTATAATCACTTCTGGGCTCGTACATCTACTGCTAGTTTCTCCCTCTTAGACAATGTCCAAAAAGAGTTGCAATAGGTTCTGCACATCACTGCAATGTTGCATCCTTGTATCTATTTTACAATGTGCTCTGATGAACTCATAGAACTTGCATCAGCTTGATGTGCATACTCCCTGATGTGCATACTCCCTACTAACCTGACAAGTGGCAAAATCCCAACCTTTCATTGCTGAGGTCCATAGATGTTGGTAAAACCTACTCTAATAGTTTCTTTCCTCAAACTGCTAGACCGGAATTCCCTCCATGTTTCCTGTTTCCCTAACTGAACTGACATGCAGAAGTTTAAATGTAATGTGAACAGATGTCTAGCTACTCAACTCCCCACATTCCTCCAGTTAGACGTGATCCCAAATAGTGTTACATTGTGGGATTATAAAGAAATGGGACAAATAAACGTTAAATATATATGTGTAAGGCGCTGTATATAAGATGCGTCTGTATATGATGAGTTGTGTATATATATTGAAGTTTGCTTGTGTCGTCTAATGTTCATAAATGCTTACATATATACATTATGCATATATACAGCTCAACAGGGCATGATATTTATAACAGCAATCATTTTCTTAACAACAAAAGGATGGAACATCTGGGGGAGTTATGCATCTTGCCAACAAAGAAATCATGCCTTGGTTGATGAAGCTGCCAAAAGCTGAAACAAACATTTCTTCCAAAAGAATAACCAGGAGTCTTCGATTATATTTCAGAAAGCTTTTATTTCACTGTTTCCTTGTTGGAAGATGGCTCGTTGGTTGTAGATTCTGGTTCATCCTCGTACAGGGCCATTACAGCCCTGTCTCCAACACTCTTTTTGTCCGTCTGTCTCTATCTCTGCTCTTTTAACTCCTAACTCTATTGTATATATGTAACTATTCCTTTGTGCTTACGTCACTCGATCACACAAACATTTTTTTGTTTCAAATATTCTCTCTGTATACCTTTTTCAACATAACAATAATAATGTTCATTATCTAACATTTTACTTTTTTAATAATAATAATTTAGGAAATCAACTATCAGCAAGGCAACCCGATGTTGCCCTGGCATACTATAACAATAGTAGCATCGTATGACCAAGGGGCAATATGTTCTGGGGTGAGAAACAGTAAAAAAAAAAAAGATAGCTTCATATATGAAGTAATTAACAATTATGTCTATTTTTGCTATTTGAGTATTGATAATATGTCTTTTATAAATTATATATAAAAAGATTTGCTTAGCATCCTCCATCTTTTTGTACACAACCATACAACCCTGCCTCTTTAAAATGATTAGTTATAGTGCAAAGTTATAAAATCATTATCTATAATAGAAATTTCACCTGTATGTTTAAATGTATGTATGTATGTATGTTTGTATGTCTACGTAAAACTTTCGACAAAGGTGACGGATTTTCATGAGATCAGTATTGTTTTGAAGCTTCGGACGATGTATATTGAAAAATTGGGTAAAAACATTAATTCCTTCACTCTTAACTGGGCACTTTTTTTACAAGGAAGGGCCGCTTTTTTTCGCTGATATTTTTGAAAGTCATCCCCTCTTTTCGATTGACTAGCCTTAATTTAAACTTTTGCCACTTCTGGTTTGGTGATGGATGCAACAGCAAAGACGGCAGTTTTTTTTTCACGTTCTTTTCCTTCTTCGTGGTACGGGTTTGAACCTGCCTGCTTATTACCACTTTTTTTTTTTTTTTTTTGTCTCAACGCACACTTTCAAACACCCGGGCAACGCCGGGCACCCAGGCTAGTTTATATATATATATATATATATATATATATATATATATATAAAAATATCTGTTTACCTAGAAGAGAAGAAATGGGACAAATAAATGTTAATTGGCACATGTAAAACTTGCTTGAAACCATGCACACTTTTTAGAAAGAAAATTTGGCAAAGATGCTCCTTCCCACACTTACCTCAGCTGACAAACTCTAACTAATTAGAGACTCTACATTTCTTAAAGATTTTGAGTGATAACTCTGCAGTTTTCCAAATTACTGAATAAATAAAACAGTAGATGTATGTATATGTGTGTGTGTCTGTGTGAAAATATTTAACCAATAAACTCTTAAGCTACTAGTCACATAACACTGAAATTAACAGGAAATAGTAATCATATATCAAGGATGGTTTATAATGAGTAAAAATCTTCATTTGGATGGATGAATAACGCGTACAGAAATATGTCAAGTTGAAATGCAAAGTGTTCATTTTAACTTGCCGACGGATTTCTATTACTTTTGCGCATGTGCAAATTCATTCATAGCTTAAATTGGTTTAATTTTAAATCTTTCTTATCGACCTGTTCATAGCTCAAATGGTAAGGAATATGGTTGGAGCACTAAATATTTTGATTGTGATTTTAGCTGATGGCACTCAAGTCATTTATGTTTTAATTTTTGAAATCAGTACTATATATATATATATATTCAATAGAGAATTGGCTCTGTAATAATTAAGGCTATGACAAGAGAATATTCTTTTTCATTATTTTGACTCTCAAGTATATATCAGTTAATGTCTTATGTTTTTGGATAGAGTGATGTGGTTCTCGATTGATTAACTGTGTCGGATATATACTCGAGAGTCAAAACAATGAAAAGAATATTCTCTTGTCATAGCCCTAGTAATAATATATACGAAATCTGCATGAATTAAAATATATTTTACAACTGGGCAAGGTTGGGCGCCCCTGTTAATTACTACATAAATACATTATTTTCTTTGAACCAAACCCATCTGACAAAAAGATTTGTTTTATTAAGTTAGGTAGTGTGGATTTTAACAAAGATCACTCTAAGTACATGATGATAACCCAGATCTGTAGAACAGAATCGTTCCTAAATATGAGTGATAAATTTTAGGCAGGGAACAATAGGTCAAACTGTAGACAAAACAGATATGAAGATATGACAAACCATGTTTCTCAAGCTGGGACAGGTTTTTCAAATCAGTCTCTCAATCGAAGCTGTGCAAATGAGACACTGCCAATAATGTAGAAATAATCTAAGTGGAATAATGTCTTGATATCTCTGTCCATGTGCGTCACTCATTTCAGTAAGTTAGAAAATTAAAAAATAAATAATTAGCTCAGATAACAGTCTCTCTATCCAAAGTTCATTCTTTCCAAATAGAACCATAAAGAAATCTCAACAGACTTCTCCTTGTGTCATCTTTCATCATGATTGTTACTGAAAATGTTACAAACTTATGTCCTTCACATGATATGTTCGATGGCATAGGAAGGAATTAATCCACCCCTGGCAAATGGATATTGTATGTGAAGAGTTTGCCGAGAAATAAATTAACAGGATCAAAGATAAAAAAATTCTTTAAGTTTCCATATCTAAAATGGTCATGAAATCGACTATAATACAAATGACGGAAATTAATGATCATATCAGAGGTTTTTAAAAAAAGTTATATAAACAATAACCATTCTTCAAAAATAGAGACCATTCATACAAGTATTATGTTTCTATCCATAAGGATCTGAGGTGTAAGTACTTGGTAAAAGTTACACTTTTCTAGAGATTCAAGGTTCAATCCTCAGAACGAGCAACACTCAAAACACACAGTTACAAACTACTTGCAACTTCTACTCAGCCATGACTGAAGGAACAATAGTCTGATAGATTAGATAAAGGCTACCGTTTGAAATTTGGTGCAGATTCACAAGTTTGACAAAAAAATTCCTAACTTCGACAACATGCACCTGAAGAAGGTTGGAGGTTACAGTAATCAAAACGTTCTGGAAATAACACTCAAGATGAAAACATTAATCGAATAGGCAATTTTTAAAAGGACTGAGTGCTTCTGACTTGTCTCTCCCCGGTCTTCTGGCCTTGTGCCACATGTTCCTGTAATGGGAAGAATGTATAAATATATTGTAATAACAACTACTAATTTCAAAACAGCTTCTCTGCATTGTTGCTGTGTCGTACTGTGATGTCACAGCAAAAGTTGGCTGAAATAAGTTCTATGAATGGATAGACGGTGACTTACTATATGACAGTAGCATCTGTAATGATACATACGGCCAGAACAAAATCTTCAGCAGAGAAACTTTCATAGCAATTGCTGTTTTAATGACCACATATATTAGAATGCGTAGCACACAACATTGCGATTTGCCTGTCCACACCCACGCAATAAAGGACCTGTTGCTTTCCAAGTGCAGTGGAAACAGGCTGGAATATTTCAGAGCATCTCTATATGAGAATTCGCCCATGAAAATCAAATCAGTTTCTCGTCAGATTTCTTCAGCCCGACATGTGTTGAATAGACTCCGTCTTTGTGAAACGTTAAATTACCCAACATGACTTTACACACGTCATGCACATTAAATTCTCACCATGGAAAATTACCACATTGAACGGGAATTATTTGTTCTCTTAACAATGCTATTTCGAACTACTGTTTTCTTATGTGATGAACACATACACATGCATTTTGCTTATATGGTTTAATGACAATTTTCCTCTTAGAAAATAATTACATTCAAATCATGTGTGTCACTTGATTCATAAAAATCAGTAATCTTAAAAAACTTCATGCCATTTTCAAGAGATCCTCATTTAGTTAAGTTTGCATAATGAACACTCGTTACAAGAAAACACTAACATTCGAACGATTTGAATTAATATTTCTCTAACACGTAAATAAATGTTTTTATTTCATATCAATACAGTGATCTCGAGTTCTTTGTCAAGTGTCGTTATTTTCCGGAGTTATTTATATTTTTATTTTATGTATGTGAGGATGTGATTTGGAGAAAACTTCTGTTAATCAAAGATTTCATTAAATTTACCTTTAACGGTCCTGCTACTTTCGATTTCTAGAGATTTCTGTACCTGCAACCTTGGTCTTAAAAATTGACAGATCCTGATTACGAATTGGTGGATGCCGACTCACACCCTTATGAAATAGTGACTCTAACTGCCGTGAGTCCTATAAGTGGTGACTCCACCATAAGTTCCTATACATGGTTGGCTTTCACATTAATGATGGAAATGTTGGGCCAGAAGCAGATAGAACATTATTAAAAGAGATTGATAAAGTCTGTCCATAAAAAATTAATTAGTTTTCTTCAACAACTTGCTAAAACAATGAAGTTCATGAGAATGAGAGTCCAAAGTGTACAATTAATGTTCTAAGAGAAATAGAAGCTTTCTGGATTTTTAGATGAGGATCGATAATTTGTGTTATTTAGATTATTTCTGTTGTGAAAATAATACTGTTATATTCTATGTATTGTGGGCGAGAAATGCGTATAGTTGCAAAAACAAGAATATGATAACTGAGTAAGTTGAACATATATTTATTTACCACAAATCAAATGAGGTATTGTTTGAATCCTTTCCCGGCATCTACAATAGCCACAGTAAAGTCTTGTTAAGTTGTAAGGGTCGTCTAGAGGCGAGAGCAGGGTTTAGAGACGGCTCGTCTGTTATGACGTGGTTGTTCCGTGACGTGGGGTATAGGCTTCTTGTCTGATTGTGACGTTGTGGAAATGACGCGTGATATGGCAACCATCGAATAAACACAAAAGCACACAATAAGATACCTTTCACTTGTGAATAGAAGATCCCGCAGCAGCTGTGATTTTCTGTCCGGCCACGTGTTGCCTTTTTTTTCTATCCCCTTCTTTTTCTCTTTTTCCCAGAAGTGCTGCCCGGACTACCCCGCAGATGTTCAAAATCCCCTTTTCTCCGCACTCGATATGACAAAACTTCTGTTTCTCACATCAGGGCAAGATCTCGTCTTGTAACAATACTCAAAATGAAAATGGATAACTAGGCATCACCTACACAAGCACCGACAAAGCAGAGCTACTCCTGAGCTAAGAAGAACCAAAAGATGCATGAATGCCCCAGCCCCACAAATTAGATTTAAGAACAATAACTATTCTCCACTTCTGTGTTATGCAAACAACATAACAGCAAGTGGGTTTCTAAGAACGTTATTATTTCAGCACAGTCTGTAATGTGCATAAATACAAAAAAAAATGTATTAATTAATTTTGTAAGTGTTATAAAACTTGTTGATGCAAAAAAAAGTAAACATTTAAAATTATTTGAGAATAAATACATAAACAGTTTTAATTTACACGATTTTTATGGAAATATGTTTGTTTGACTTATACTTTTGAACAAGTGTTACATTTTAACGAGTCTCTAATTATACTTATGATGATGAATGTTCTTTTGTATACATGTTAAGAAGTGTAAGAGTCTTAGGAGGGATGAAGAGACAGTCTTTGAGTCTTATTAGAGTGTTTGTCGTTGAGAGAGAGTTTTATTAAGAGGGATGTTGTGTCTTAGAGAGATTGTTCATGTTATGACGATTCATATATATTAAAAATATGTTCATTCTTAGGTTAATAGATGTGTTGCTATGTGAATCTCTTAGTGAGGAGATAGTGTTCAGACAGTCTTAGTGTAGATATGAGATGTAGATTCACATTGTGGATATGAGATGTGTATGTCAAGACATTTTATAACACAGACATATAATAACAATTCACTTTACCTTTTTGTAAGAATCACAAACACAAAGACGAGCTTTTATCAAAACACATGATGGGTTTATTTCTTCACGACCGGCCGTGGTTTTCTCATCAAGAATTCAAAGCTTCACATTTTAGTTTCAAAGTGATCGTCTCGCTTCCTAGACGTTCGAATTCCCAGACCCTCTCTGAGTTTCTCACTGACTGTCCCTCTAACTAACTAACTCTCACTTCCTATATTGATAAATCCATGCATGTCTGGCCACGTGAGCAAAATTCACGACTTTGCACGTTTCCGACATTATGATTTCCCAATAACCTATTTTTTCTTTGATGTTTTTACAAAGGAATTCAACCTACATATCTAATTTATTTAACCCATATTTTATTATCCACATTCTTTCTAACAATTGAATAGTTTATTTATTATTTATTTCACCAGAATTAACAATTTACTGGACATTCCATTTAAACCTATTGTTCTTTAAAACTTATATCCAAGGTTCGATTTCTGCTTTCTCTCATTTTATTTTCATTTTAAGTAATCTCTCTATTTTTATACTTACATGAAAAGGGGACAGCCCTTATCATGTAACACAAGGAGAAACATTAATTTTTAAAATATTATACAAAAATCTTCTTCACAGAAATAATAAACGTAAATCATTGTTTTTATACAATTTTTTTTAATGGAATTTAATAAATTTAAAAGAAACAAGTTAAAACACTTATGATCGAGACTAAACGTTTGCTGCCATTGTTAACTGTATATATTGAAAAACTGAGCACATAGAGTAAACAATGGAAGCAAACGTTTAGTTTATATTTAAAATAATTTACATCTTTTTGACCAAAACTTTACATTTTTTAATTTCTCCATATCAAAATAGCCTAATTGATTGAGAATGGATTGAAAGTAGTTCAATCCATTCTCAATCAATTAGGCTATTCTCAGCAAATCTAAGTCATATACTCCAGGCTCCAAGTCTTGTCACCTCTGCATTTCCGAGGTTGTAAGGATAACATTCCTTCAAATTAAAAATGTACTTAATACGAAAAGCGAACTCATTTTGCACTGCAAACATAAGAAAAAAAATTCAAATACAACAATTTTGAAATAACTTACCGGTGCTTGTTAGAATAAAGTCGACGGATAGATTAAAAAAAAAATGTCCTTTTAAGCCAAAACAATATTACATATTTAATTGTGATATCAAAAATAGTAATATATTAAAAAAGTACGAAAATCTATCGAGTGGAAAGGGTAAATAATTTCCATATTTCTCTAAACATTGATAAGTTTACATTCTGAGAATTTAACCTTTAAATCTTACTTGGCATTTTAATTTCTTTATACGTTTATTTGGTACTCGATGCATCTACTGGTTCTTTCAATAATAAGTGCTTTGAATTTCTTTTTTAAGACACAATTTTTATTCATCTCTCTTAGCCAGCATATTCTTAATCATATTTCTAATTATCACTTCACCAATCACATTAGGTATCCAATAAAATTTTGGATATATTACTATTTTCGACATGACAATTAAGTAAGTACTGTTGTTTTGGCTTAAAAACACTTATTTAAGAAATCCATCCGTCGACTCTATCTTAACAAGCAACAAACGGACTTCTACTTTCTAATTTTATGCCCCAGCAACAACATGGCAAAAAAATAAAAAAGAAAGAAAGACATACTAATGATGAGGCTTTACCTCAATATATATTTATGAATTTCAACATAATTTTCAAACAAAATAAATGTCTTTTTATTTTGTAATAATGTGTTTTTGGTTTCAAACGTATATAATGCATATTTATTTTATATAAAGTTGTGTTATTTATCGCACTGACATTGATATTTAAGGCATACTTTTTTCTATTTAAAAATTATTAAAACGAACTTCTTCATATCCATGACAAGGAGTCATGGATATGCGAACAACTTCATAAAGGTTAACTAATTTGAAACGAACGAACAAAGAATTTTTCATTTTTTATTAGTTTCTTATTGAATGATTGATTTCTATTTAGCTATTATGCACAGTTCTATTTATGTATATTTTCTACATTGTGCGTAACTGCTTAGCATTTAGGATGAAAACATTCTAGCACACAAATACACATGTGTGAGCAGACACACACGCACGCACACATGTCTGGTAAAAGATTATCAAACTACTGTGTCAATTTTGGGTCTACAGACTTGAAACTTGATATATGGAGTATTTGGGCCGTTTGAACAATATCAATTCGGTTTGTAGCCGGAAAACATGGCTGCAAAAGGGTAAAAATTGAAAAACTGGAACTTGGCAGATGCAATTGGATGTTATGTGTATGTTCTATGCATGCACAAATATTTGTTTAATTTGTAAACGTTTGTAATATATGTGGCATTAGCTCATATGGTAGCAAATACTGCTAAAAGGCTAAATGTTTTGATTTCGATTCTAACTGATGGCACCTAAACTTTTTTTTCAATTTTTGAATCACTGCTATATATTGGTTATAAAATAATAAGCAACAGAAAATTGGCTATCTTCTATTATATAAAAGCGAAAATGTGTGTGTGTGTAAATTTTTTGTATGTCTGGCAAAAGCTTTTTTTTGGGGGGGGGTTACTATGTCCTAGAACTTTTTATGTATGTCCTAGATTGTAATATCTATGATTTACGAAGGGACGTCGTGTCTACATTTATTTTGATCAACTTTTATTTTAGGAAATTCCCGCTTTTCTGCCTCCTTGCATGTTTGTTCGTGTTTTTAGTATAAAAGCAAAACTAATCGAAAAGCGAAATCAGTTTTCTGGCCTTTCATGCCGGGATGTCCAAAAAGCAATGCGGTGAAAACCCGTCATATCAGACAATTGCTATTCATTTGGACAGTCCCCTATTTATGGGGAGCTGGTTTTCCCCCCAACATATTGGGGAAACAAAACCAAAAAAACTACCTCGCATCCAAAGTTACGTACGGAATTTCATTTCCCTATGGCGTGATGTTTAACCTCATTAAATTTACGCACCTGTGTGAACTCGTTCACTTAAGTTTTTAATCGTTTAATTTCAATCATTCTCACTTCTCTGCCTATTTAGTGTTGTGGTAAAATGTTGGCTTTTTTTTTACTCCTTGGCCTCAAAGCTTCGTCCATTGCCAAACCGGAAGTGACGTAGGTTTAAATTAAGGCTAGACAATCGAAAAGAGGGGGATGATTTTCGAGGGTTTGTAATACTGTACACATAGATTCGAAAAAGTTGTCAAAAAACAAATATATAACAAATAAATGTTATCAAAGGCAAGATAAGTTACTTTTCAACCAAACTGGATATAATTTTCGTGTTTTTATTCAATGTAACATGTTTATTCAGTTCGAAAAACATGTAGTGTTTACCGATGTATTGGAAAATTCAAAATGGTGCCCGACTCTCTCTTTAACACGGTAAGTTCGGGAAAAGGTGTTATAAATAATAAACTCGACAAAATACTGTTAGAAATTCGCTCAATATATGTTACCGTGACATAAGTTGACATATATTCGGTGGTTTTTATCAAAGTATACTTACATAGATAAATATGAAAAGTCTTTATTAAAGTTTGTGCCTATTTCCATTCTGTGGAGGGCAAGCGCGAACGCAGACCCCACAATTTCATTACACCATCCCTATTTAAGTTAAAACATACTTATCAAATTATTATTTTGTACATCTATATCAAAAACACTTGTAAACGTTTTTTTTTTCAATTTTTAAATTGTTTATTTCCATACTTTGTGACCAGGCGCGAACGCAGACCCCACAATTTTACAAGTTTACAAGTGTTTTTGATATAGATGTACATAATAATAATTTGATAAGTATGTTTTAACTTAAATAGGGATGGTATAATAAAATTGTGGGGTCTGCGTTCGCGCCTGGCCTCCATAGAATGGAAATAGGCATAAACTTTAATAAAGACTTTTCATATCTATCTGCGTAAGTATACTTTGATAATTATGTTTCAGTTTGAAGAAATATTGGTATAATAAAATTATGGGGTGTTTGTTCGCGCCTGACCTCCATAGAACGGAAATATGTCACAAAGTTTAACAAGGTTTTTTAATATAGATCCACAGAATACTGTGATAAGTGTTTCAGTGTGAACAGGTATGATATAATAAATTATGGGGTTTATCTATTTTATTTTAACTTTCACCATATTTTGCTTTGGTTTTGATACCCCCAAATTCGAAGCTTTCTCTTTACAACCCTTCCTTTTCATAACCTATCATACTTTCATAAATCAGAGTCCATTTTCTGTAGGCTGTTTTTGAACCCAGTCAACGACGGGTACTTTTGCTAGTATATATATAAAATAATATTACTGAAAATAAAAAATAAAATAAAACTAGAAAAATCAACAAAACAGTAAGATTTAAAAATTACCTCGATAAAAATTTTTAGAATTGTAACATAATATATATATATATATATATATATATATATATATATATATATATATATATATATATATATATATTTAAAGTGATGGTTGTGTAGTTCCAACGAGAGAAAAAATGTATATTTAAAAGAGTGTAGCCATCAACAATTGTTGATGGCTACACTCTTTTAAATATATATATATATATATATATATATATATATATATATATATATATATATATATATATATCCCTTTTTATTTTATTTTACTTCAGTCGAAGTTCTCAGAAATCAAGGGGCCCACAACCAGGGGCTAACACTTGAACTCTATATGAGATACATAGATATTCGAATGTTCCATTTAAGTTCTTTATCTCTCAAGCACTGAGTTAGTAAAGAATTGAGAACATAATTTTCGTCTCCTCAATTAACCATTTTTATACGTTGTAGTATATCTTTCATGTTGGTCTCTTGGTCTTACTGGATTCCAGGACAAGAATTTATCTAGTCTGGTGGAGTATCCAGCTTTGTGCTATTACTTGAGGTAATATCACTTGGAGAAGTTGCACCATTCCTCATAAAAGCTAATGTGGGTTAGCCGTAGTGAGGAGATCTTATTTGGGCAGCGAATACTATGTGATTTTGAATATTTGGTCAGGGTTTACTTCTATGGAAAAAGTATCCTCATGCCAGCTTGTTCTGACAAACCCCTGTACAGAGAGACCTTAGACACCCGAGGATAGTGTCTAGTAGGCATTCAAGTTCTCCCCATATATATATATATATATATATGAAGAATAAAATTATCGATGGCATTTAAATATTCATTTAAAGATCATAGACTTCTTTATAATAATAAAAAAAAATAAAATGCAACACTCAAGAACAACATAAACAAATACCAATCAACTCAAACACAGCATTTATATATATATATATATATATATATATATATATATATATATATATATAAAATAGTTTTATTTAACACAGTAATATTTTTTATTAGGGTGTGCAGTATTAACTCTCTTTCACCTGGTAACCCGTTACAAAATTAGGAAGGTTGATGTTCATCAATATGAAATTAAAATCCATAATATATTTTTTTATTAGATCAAGCTTAGAAATGTTTTGATGGCTACATATAAATCCATATTTTTTTTTTTTTTTTTTTTTTTTTTTTACACAGTGATCACCACTTATCAAGGCCCGGAAGCCACTCAGGGATAAGGGTTATTGTAAGTACATCACGTTAGTGAGGAGATTTTATGAAGTGTTTAATTAGGGGGGCGGTTCATTAGGAATTTGTTAACATTAGACTTGAAGACATCCAAGTTGTAGTCCGGAGGGAAGCAGGCAGACGGAACAGAGTTCCACAGGCGTGCAGTTCTAAGAAAGAAGCTTTGCTCATGAAATCCGCGTTTTGATTTAGGCACAGATATAGAGTGGGGGAAATTTTTCACAGTGGATTCAGCTAGACGGGTGTTTTTCGTGAAAGATTGGCGAGGGGGGACCAGGGATTGGAGTTCAGACGAGCACCTGCCATGAAAATAACGATAAAACAAGGATAGGCTCGCAACGTCTCTTCTGTGGGAGAGGGGTTGCAGGGTAGAGAAAAGGGCATCCCCCACTAAGCCACGAAGATAAAAGAGAAAGATTTAAAGAAAGTCATTCATTGTTACTTGCATAAATAGAAATCCTTCGGTAAGGTATTTATCTATTAGTGTGAATCATCTCAGCATACTTATTTCCTGGTACATAAATTTTACTCGTGATGGTGTTAGGAGGACGGATCTCTCACTAAACTGATTTGATTTTTCCTGCATACTGTATTTATAACTGAAATTGCAACACTCCTAGCCTGTTTACTCTACCCATATGAGAGAAGACAAAAATTAGTCCCCCGTAGAATTTACATGAATTTTGGGACAAAGCAAAAGCAGTGAACATTCTGGTACCGTGTTTTTTTTTTTGTTATTTTACTTTTGTTAGTTTGAAGAGATCAAGGCGCTCCTTTCTAGGGCTAACACTTGATTCTATTACAGTTTAAATTTATATCCGAAGGTTCTTTTAAGAATAGACACTGTTCCCTTTAGGGCTGCTTTCTGTATTTCCTTACAGCTTGGTCTTCCAGGGATTGCTAATAAGTATTTCTGAAGGTTCTTTTTTATTTGACCAGTTGCTCCCATCATAACTGGTATAATATTTCTTTCTTTCAGAGACCATGTCGTTTTTAGATCATTTTTTAGGTCCTGATATTTTGTTATCTTTTCCCGTTCTGCTCTATTAAGGCCAAAGTCATTTGGAACTGTGACGTCGATAATGAGTGCAGTTCTTTCGGGCTTGTTCCATATTACTATATCCGACTCAATGGCCTTGTCTTTTATGTATCTGTCCACTTGTATGTCTTTATTGTAGAACACTGTCACTTTTCCATTTGATATTATTGGTGGTGGTTCATATTCCCAGATGTTCGACAACCTATCTAGTTGCATCTCTCCACAGATCTTCCATACTTTGTTGTGACTGGCAGTGTAATGACCATCGGCTAGAAGGATCTTGTATCCAGACATTAGGTGGCTTGGACTTTCAACAGCCGAGTGACAGAATCTGCATTGGTTGTTTTTTTGTAGACCAGCCATTTTCTTAAATCCATTTGCGAGTAAGCCTTGGTCTTGTACAGCTATAATTAATAGTTCTTCGTCAAATGGAAATTTGTCACTTTTAAGCCATTGTAGTGAAGTCTCCTTGTCAATGTATGAAGTGTTACTTATTGGAGTGCTATTATAGGAAATAGAGCCGAACGAGCGATTAAAATGACGTTTATTGAGCATGAAAGCTTGGCCGGTAAGGTTACATCCAGGCCTATACAAAGGGAGGTAATTGGTTTAGTGAATTACTACAACATACCCCCCTGTTTAGTTCATTGTGTATATTTGTGTGTGCGTGTGTTTTTTTTTGTTTTGTTTTGTTTTTGTGACAGTTCATGTCATTGGTTTGTGGAGTGGGGTCTTTATATCATGATGGTGTTCTTATAGTTCTGCCAGATTTGGTTTGGAGTGGGCCATACCTGCTTTTGTCCCGTGGGGGTGTGTTGCTGTTGGTTTTGTCCTCAGTCTTTGTTTCCTCTGGCTTGGTCATATCATGTGATATATCAGGTTCAGGGATTTGGAAACGTACTTTCTTAGTTGCTGGGAAAGGTATGGCCCGCAGCTGGGTGTGGCAGCGATGGAGTCTTGCGTCATTAGGCATGTTGACTATATAACTACTGGATCCCTCATCATTTTTGAGGATGGTCACCGGGTGCCATGTGTGATCCGTCCTGTTGAGTATCCGCATACATTGGCCTGGATATAGTGGTGGTAGCGGTCTGGCTCTGCTGTGCTGATCATGGTGGGTCTTCATGTTTGATGACCTTGCCTGTAGTTGGTCGTGGTGGTCTTCTTTGCCTGGTTTTGACCGGCTGGGTAGAGTGGTAGGTATTGGTCTGCCAAACAGCATTTCGGCTGGCAAAGAGAGTTTGCTATCTATTGGTGTTGCCCTGGCCTGAAGCAGAGCAAGGTGGATGCCAGTTCTCTCCCTTTTGCATTTCTTTATGATCGACTTGATGTGTCTCACATGTCTTTCCACAAAGCCATTGCTTCTGGCAGAGTGGGGTGAGCTTGTCACATGTCTTATGCCCCAGGATTTTATGAAGTTTTGGAACACATGTCCAGAGTACTGGGAGCCATTGTCAGTCATAATTTCGTCCGGGCAACCAAAAAGTGAGGCATAGTATTTGATTTTGTCTGCCACTGCTTTGCTGGTTATAGACAGTGTCATTTCATTGACGATGGGATATTTAGAGTATCTGTCAACAGTGAGTAGGTATTGTTGTCCATCAATTTCGAAGATGTCGGATGCGATGAGCTTCCAAGGCTGGGATGGAATATCGTGTGGGAGCAGTGGCTCATGCTTGTGTGCATCCTGGTACTCTTGGCATAGTGTTCACAACCTGCACATCCTTTCAATGTCCTTACTGATATTGATCCAGTACACGCATTCTCTGGCAAATCGACGGGTTTTTTCAATGCCTTGGGGGGCTTGGTGGAGCTGGTGGAGAATGTCTTCTCTCATGGTTTCTGGGATGAGAACTTGTCTGCCTTTAAATAAAATTCCCGATTCGACAGCAAGTGCATCGCGGAAAGACCAGTATGGGCGGATCCCTGTAGGTAAATCATGGATGTTGTCAGGCCATCCTTGATGTATGACCTCCTTGAGAAGATTCATGGTTGGGTCTCTGATAGTTTTCATCCACAGCATCTTCTGCTTTTTCTGTGAGAAGTTGATAGATGAGATGGTTTGATCTTTGTTGACCTCTGCGTTTAGGTTGTCAACCCTTTCATCCAGCTCAATTGATTTGTTGTTGTTAGGGTTAGGTAACTGGCTTAGGGTGTCAACGAGGATCACTTCAGCCCGGTCTATACATGATGTTGTAGTTGTACCCCTGGATCTTTAGCAGCATGCGCTGTAACCGGTGTAGTGCTGAATGCAGTGGCTTGGCACAGATTGTTACCAGTGGCTTATGGTCCGTGATGACAGAAAAGGCTTTTCCGTGAAGGTACGTATTGTACCATTGAATACGATGCACCACGGCCAACATTTCCTGTTCAATGTTGCTGTACCGGATTTAGGCATCAGTAAGCGTCTTCAATCCAAATGCAATCGGTTTGCCATTTTGGATCAGGGCTACTCCCAGGCCCTTCTGCGAAGTGTCCACCTTGAGCGTTATAGGCTTGGCCTGATCGTAGTACCACATGTGTCCTGGGAGATCATCTCTTTAAGCTGGTTGTAGCAACTTTGGTGTCCAAAGTCCTTTATCCATGGTGCTTGGGATTTAAGAAGACCGTGTAGTTGGTGTGCCTTCTCAGCATAGTTGGGAATGTATGGGGACACGTAGTTCAACATGCCCAAGAAGCGTTGCAGTTCCCCCATGTTTTGTGGTTTGGCATCTTCTTTATATCACGTACCTTGTCCAGGTTTGGCTTTATTCCATCAGGGGTGTAGACGTTCCCAAAAAAAGATATGGTGGGCTGTTTTATGAAGCATTTCGGCTGCTTGGGTCATGAGCTTGCGTAGATTGATGTTGTGGTCTTCGTTGTTCTGACCAAATACTGCCACATCATCAGCAATACTGGCCACATCATCTAGGCCTTCTAGGATTTGGTCCATTTTTGCTTGGAAAATATCTTGGGAGACGTTAAGGCCAAATGGTAAGCGTTTCCAGCATACCCGTCCAAAAGGTGTCCTGCAGGTTGTCAAGAGCTGTGATTCTTCATTCAGGTGTACCGACCAGTATCCAGCCTTGGCATCGAGTTTGCTGAATAGTGGGTACATTGTGTGGGCACCTCTTGAGACTTGTGTTAAGCTTCTGTGGATTCATGCATATTCAAAGCGACCCATCTTTCTTTATGCTGTACACGAGGCTGGAGCACCAATCTGTGTGTTCTTCAACCTTCATGAGCACATCTTCCTCAATGAGCTTATTGATTTCCTCCTTTATTTTATTCTTGAGGTGGATGCTGCATTTCCGTGGAGGGTCAATGAAAGGTTTGGTGCTTCCTTCAGTAGGAGTTTGGCAGTCCCACTAAAATTTCCTATCCTATCAAACTGATTTGGGAAATCGTACATCAGTTGGGTGATGGACATGATGGGGGTGCAGCTGGGCATCTTTGGAGGGTGTCGACATGAATTGTGATAAGCCTCAGCCTTTCGCTGCAGGTCCTGGTACTTCTACAACGTAGAACAATGTGTTTGTTCACTCCAAGTCCTTGTGTTGACATGAGAAGCTAATAGTTCCCCGACATCGGATGCGCTCACCTCCGTATAAGGTCAGTTTTGTGTTCGTTACAACTCTACTTTCAACCGAGTCGTTGTTTGTTTCGTTCACCACACTCTTTCCTTCTACCTCTTCTTTTACACACGTCCGTTCGTTTTCGTGACTCAAACTCGTCTCTCTTCCCGCTTTCCTCCTCTCGTTATTTCTCGAATCAGGGTACAAGATTCTCCAAGATTCCCCGAGATTCCACGAGACTTTTTTCCACATAAACGCATGCGGGCGCCATCTTGATTCTTAGTAGCCACTTTCTCCACACTCCCCCCTGATCTCATGATCACAGAGACGACAGGGGGGTGGTGATCGCCGCCGTCGGGTGCTTCTACGAAGGGGGACAGTGCTGCTCTCGTCTTCGCATGTGCTCTCATCCACCGCCTGATGGTCGGGGAAGGCTTCATCTCCGTGGAGGTTACTGATATCAGAGTCACTGCTTGATAGGGATGGTGCAAACCAAAGCGATGGCCCACTCGTCTCAGAGTCAGAATCACTCTCATCGTTCACTGGAGGTGGTACATGTGTTGCCGGCCGTAGATTCCTAACGTGACGGGGTACGCCATCAACCTGGACACACTGCTGATTCACCACATCAGTCACTGTGCCTCGTTTATACTTGTTAGTACATCGGTTTCCTGGCGGCTTCACCCAGACAGCATCCCCTTTGGCATATCGATTCCGTTCTATCTCAGTGGCCACAGTTGTATCGGGGTGGATTCCTTTTTCTCGGACACGGTACTGATAGATTGTGTTTGCAGGTGCCGTTCCTGGAGAGACGCCATCCTTTGGCATGAGATTATACCAGTACACAGCTTCTGTGATGGTGCACTGCTTCCTGGCTGCAATTGTTTTGATGCTGCGATGGCTTCTCTCAGCTATACCATTGCCAGAAGGTTTATAAGCGCATCTAAGCCGCAGCTGCACACCCCATTCTTGTAAGAACTGCCTCATCTGATGGCTGCAAAAGGCTGGGTCGTTGTCCGTCAGCACTTCATCGGGCGCACCTCTTTCACAGAACATGGATGACAGCTGGCAAATAATGTTGCAAGAGTCCTGGCGCCCGAGGAGTCTCCAAACTGCGAAACGTGTAAGCCCACAATCGATGAGGGTAAGGAAGTGGTTGCCACCATAGTGTGTGATGTCCATGCCCACTCTCTGCCACTTACCACTCACTCCTAACTCCCCTTTCTTCCATCGTGCTGGAGCTGGGTCGATGGATTGGCAGGCCTCGCAACTTTCCACCACTCTTTGGATATCTTTTTTTCCTACTCCTGGATCAATCATCTTGACAAAGTACAGTGTCCGCTTGATGCCAGGATGCCACACTGTCGATGAATGTCCATGATGCACGCTGCATCCACATTACACACAACTGCTGCACATGTGTTTTGCAGATTATCAGCATCTCTCCAAGCACCAGCCAGAAGCCATCGTTGAGGGACTCTTGTCAAAGCATCTGCTCTGTTGAGCGCAGACCTGATCAATATTACATCCACGGTCAGGTCGTACTCTGTGATGGTGTCGACCAAGGTGGCAAGCCGTCTTTGAATTAACATCTCACTCGATGCTCGTGTCGTCAGCCGTGCTCTTCCACTTAATGCATCGGACAGGGTTTTAAGATGGACACGGCTTCTTGAGATTTGCCATACATCTGTTGGAAAGTTTGTAGTGGTAGAGTGTTGCCTGATGCCCCAGAGTCGATTTTCATTTGTAAGGTGTGGTGTGTTCTATACTTTAGGTGGGGTGGCCTGATGTTCAGAGTTGTGTAGGCCTCATCCCTAGGTCTCTTAGTAATACTGTCCATGTATTTTGCACTGACGGCAATGGAGTTGAAGTGCTGCAGGTAAGCATCCTCATCACTGCCGGTATCTATATGATAAAAACTTTTCCCATATGTCCTGCCTTCGGTTCTCTTTGGGGGTTGGTGTCAGTGTCTGCGAAAATTGCTGTGGTGCTTGCCTTTTCTTCTGTGGTTTTTGGTTTTTGCCTTTCTGCAGCATCTCCTCAGTGTCCCTTGCTTCCACATGCAGAACACTCATCATTATATGTTGGGCACTGCCTGAGCTTGCGGCTGGTATTGCAGTTTCCACACTTCCTGCCTCGGTTGACGTTGTCGATTCTTTCAGTTTTCGGCATTCCAAGCTGGTTTAGTTGCTCATTCCCAGCAGTGAGGGCTTCGTATTTCCGACCCTCGGTTAGCTATGCTATACCCCTTTGTTTCTGATGGCTTCATATGGTGTTGAGAAAATAATGAGCTTTATTAATCTCTCGCTCAGCTCCTCGTCTGTAAAATCACGTTTATGTGCTAAGGTTCTGGCTCATGTAACGAAGTCGCCCAGCATCTCATTTTATTGCTGACAGTACTACATCAGGTGGGGTCTGTGGATTCAGAAGTTTACATTCACCCGGAGTTGACTTTTGAAGAAATTCCACAGGTGTTCCGGTGACTTCTTTTCCTCGTCAGTGAGTTCACTGGCGTTTAGGCGTCTTAGACCTTGGTTGCCTATACCGTGGCATATTTTCCTAGCTTGCTTTGTTCATTCAGTAATTTCTTCATCCTCTATATAGAGGTTCATTTTCTGTTTGAACAGGGACATAGCTTTGCTGAGGTCTGGGTCTGATCAGTTCATAGTCAGTAGGAGGTGTGCCATAATTTATTGTTTGTTGATGTTCTTTTGACAGCAAATAATATTATTATCATTATTGTTATTGTTTGTGTTTTTTTTATTTTTATTATTTCTATTTATTTATTTATTTTTTTTATTAAGAGCAGGCTCTAAGAGGTGTAAATAATACGTACTCACGCTTTTTTTCCAATATAGTGGCGTTCGTATCCCCATGTGGTCACTGGCTGACTGTGCATGCGCAAGTTTTTTTCTTTCGTCTGTTATTTTCTTTTCTTTCTTGCCATCGTAGTGCTGTTCTTTCTGTATATATTTATTCATGGCTATTTAATCCCACCGCTGCCACCATGAAGTGTTACTTATTGGGGTGCTATTTATAGGAAATAGAGCCGAACAGAGGAGCGATTAAAATGACGTTTATTGAGCATAAAAGCTAGGTCGGAAAGGTTACCTCCAGGCTTATACAAAGGGAGGTAATTGGTTTAGTGCATTACTACAATAATGTAGTTCTGGTTCAGTTCTTCCCTGAACCTGTTTGCTCTTATATTGTTGCCATCCTTCTAGTCTTGTCTTTAGTTCCCTTTTTGTATACTCCTCTCTCTTCTTTTGGGCGATTAGGGTTGCTGGGTTGTCATATTCTTCTATTGTGCTATCCAGTGTGTTACCACTGAAATTTTCACCAAGCTTTGTAGTTGACATCTGCTGAGGCAGACATTTGATGTGATGTTCATTCACCATTTTTATTTTTGGGTCAGAAGAACATTTGATATATTGGCCTATGCTTACCATTGAAGCTCGGTATGCGTAGTCAATTTCAGTGAGGCCTAAACCACCTTCTCTCCGTGGTAAGTATAGCCTGTTCATGCACTGATGTTTGTAAATGACTTTATGAAGGGTCAGCATTTTCTGAGTTTTTATGTCATGGTTATTGATACAGTTCTGTGGCCAATTATGTCAAATCCATAAGAGACAACAAGTATTGCCAATTGATTGATGTAATTTTGTTTTTTGGTGATAGTTCTGATGAGAGGATTATTTTTAAGTCGCTTGAAGTATCCTCCCTGCACTTTTTCTCTCATCTTTCCATGTTCAAGTGTCTCATTTTCCTCTACTCTCAGGTATTTATAGACAGCACCCTCTTCAAGGTCTTCAATAGAGCCATTGTCAAGATTAAGATGTTCTGATGCTGATTTTCTTCCTTTCTTTATCGTGCACTTCGTGCATTTGTCGAATCCAAACTTCATGCAGTAGTCCTCTGTATAATTTTAACAATGTCTATCAGAGAGACAAGTTGTTTCTCGGATTCCACATAATTTCAAATCGTCTGTAAAGAGTAGATGGTTTACTCTTATTTTCCTCCTTTTTTCTGTCCATGCTGAGATTGTATCCAGCATTGGATCGTTTAAGTAGCTTACTTAGTGGATCCACTGTGAGGCAGAAAAGGAGTGGTGAGAGGCTGTCTCCCTGGAATATTCCTCGTTTGATCTTAATGTTTGGGGTCTATATCTTTCCTTCCATGTGCTGTAGCATAATTGATGTTCACCATTTGGTCATTTGCTTCTGAAGGAATGATTTAATATCTGTGTGCACATTATACAGCTTCAAACAATGGAGTATCCAGGAATGATGTATACTGTCAAAGGCCTTCTTGTAATCCATCCAGGCCATTGACAGATTTCTTTGTCTTCTTCTGCAATCTTCTAGTATGGTTCTATTTACAAGGAGTTGGTCTTTTGTGCCAAGCTTTTTCCTCGTACACCCCCTCTGCTCACTTTCGAGGTAATCGCCAGCAACAGATGGTTGTATGTTGCATCAGCGATTATCCCTGTTAGGAGCTTGTAGACTGTTGTAAGGAGCAGATTGGTCGATATTTGTTAGCCATGTGGGTGTCCTCATTTTTGGGAATAAGTGATGTACTGCCTACAGTAAGCCACTCAGGCGGCCCTTCATCTCCACTGATGATTCTATTGAATGCCTTGGCATAGTGATGATGAAGTGCGCTCAGTTTTTTCAACCAGAAATTTGGTATGTGGTCTATTTCTGGGGTCTTGAAATTACTGCGTTGAACTACCTTTCTGCAGACAGCCTCCTTGGTAATTTTTAGAGCTGGCATCTTTTCTTTCTCCTTGTTCTCCTCTTTGATGGTATTTATCCAATTGTTTTCTTTATGTACTTTAGTGTCCTCATAGAGTGGCCTCCAGAAGTTTTGAACTTCTTCTTGAGTTGGTGGGAAGCTCACCATTATTTCTTCTCTAACGAGGCTCCTATAAACCATTCTTGGGTTTGTTGCAAAAAGTTTATTTATCCTTTTTGCTTCAAAGTTTTTGGTTTTATTTTTTATTTTTGCAGCTAAGGTTTTTATTTCAGTTCTGACATCTTAGCTCTTTAGCTGCGCTGGGTTTTGGAGGGAATAGTAAGTTTTCAACTTATTTACCTTCTTATTTAGTTTTTTGCCTGGAGTTTCACAGGACAGGAATACAAATATCTGGGCGGTTTCCTTTCGGAGTCTATCTATTTTCTGCTGGAGTTTTCGTTTCCAGGCTGGGTTATATGATTTAGCCTTCATATTTCCTCTTGGTGTTGAGGTAAGAGTTTTAACTGAATAAACCATGCTGCCTCGTATGTTGTATGATTTATTTCACTCAATGGTGCATTAATCGGAGTGATTCTTTCGAGGGTATCGTTAACTTTTGAAACAAGTACCTTGAAGGCTTTATTCATATTAATTTTTACCAGTCTGGGCCGATCTCCAACAACCAGACCTTGTGTCATTTCTATCCTGTTTGTCAGCTCTTCCTCTAGTTCCAACTGGTCCGCATTGAGTGTCACATGTTTAAATGGGGCATACTGTTGGCATGTCTGCCCATATTTAAATTGTGTTGGGTCTGTTGGGAGTGATTCCTAGGGAGATGTTGCATTATTTGATGGAGTGACACGTCGGGTATAGTTCTGATTTGTTTTTGGTAGACATCTAAGACTTGGATTTGTTGACATTGTCTCAAGGAGGTGTGTCAGGTGAGGGTGTGTTGTAGTGTCTTCTTGTTGGGTTTGGAAGATCTTGGGTGTAGGGAGAGGATTGCTGATTGGGCAAATGTTGTTTTTAGCCATTTCATGGACATCTTTTTTAGCTGGGATATTTGCTCACTAGAAAAGACATTGTTTCTCAGAAAATTAGATTTCTGGCATGTTAACTTTTCCTTCTCAATCTCCTTCTTGTTTGGGCAGTGGTGTTCAAAAATCTTTTGCCATTGCTTACAACTGTCTGTGAGTTTTTGGTATTTTATTTTTGCGCATTCCATTGACCAAATCAATGTCCATTTTTCCTCCCTACTCCATTGGGTTTGGCATATTAAGCAGTGTTAGATTTGGTGAAATCAATCGCTGCTTCACTAAAAGCTTTCTTCTCAATTGACTCTCTAACATCTTTTGGTAAATATGTACTTGAGATACAATTGAAAGTAAGTTCTTAGTTGCAGTTACTGATGTTTTTTTCTTTTGGTAAGGGTGAGGATTTTATTTGAGCCTCAAATACTGTTTTTTTTTCCTCCCCCATTTGTCGTACCTGAGTATGCAAAACTGAAGAATAATTTTCTTCTCCTCAAGAGACCACTTTACTTGGTTATAGTGTCTTTTCCTAGTGGCCTTTGTTTGATCTTGTCAGATTCCAGGACTAGAATTTGATGGTCTGGTAGTGTGTCCAGCTTAGTGTTGTCACTTGCAGAAACATTACAAGGTGAAGGTGCACCATTATTTTCCTCATATGACCTAGTGCCTAGCCATGCTGAGGGGATCTTTTTATCCTGGGCGACATCCTGCCAGTTTGTTGATTTAGTTTTATTTTTCATTTTCATTTAAATTTGAATATTTGGTCAGGGTTTACTTTGAATTGAAAATTGAAAGTATCCTCATACCAGAGTCCCTGGTAAACCCCTGTATAGAGAGACCGAAGACACCCGAGGTTGGTGTCTAGTTGGCATTTAATTCTCCCCTCTCCTCCATCCTGTTTGTGTGGGTGAAACTGTGTTCTTTTAGATCTAGCATCTATTTTAAAACTTGAAATAATTTCAATTGAGTTATTTCCCTTGTAATGCAGATAGCATATTTGTTTGTGAAATAATGATTCCCTATCTATCTATCTATCTATCTATCTATCTATCTATCTCTCTCTCTCTCTCTCTCTCTATATATATATATATATATATATATATATAAAGAGCAAACAGTTAATAAAACACGTTAAAAACATTTTGAAAAAGAGTTAAAAGCATATTTAATCTGAAAAGGAAACACTTGATAAGTGGATAGTCCTTAATCTGCGGAGTTTCGAAGAAATACTTTTCTTCTCATCAAAGGGTAGGAATTAGCAAAATGCGGGATCGGATTTTGCATACAAAAGTATTTGATGAAGTTGCAAGTAAGTCAAAGATCTTACTTGATAACAAAAAGTGAAGCAGAGGGAATATGGTGAAGAAAAAGGTGATTACACGTGAATGGATAGTCTGGTGAAAGGTAAATAATCCAATGACAGTAAAATCCAAAAATATAACTCCAAGAAAGTTAATTGAAGTTCCATTTGCACAAGTAAAATCCAAGGAAATCACGTAATTGGAAGATGGTCCAAAATAATCCAAAAAGCAAAAATCAATGGAATAATTCACAAATATGTACAAGGAAAAGGGGAAAATTCCAATAAAATTAATAAAAGAAAAATAAGATATGCTTTTCACACGGCTGCTGAGACATAATATAAATAAGAAAGATCAGGGAAGAAGAAGAGGAAAAAAATAAATAATGATAGAATTATAAAATAGAAAAGTAAATGTCAAAATGACCTAGAAAAAATGATGTTAAAAGGCGCAAAAAATATAGGGCAAAATAAATAGGTCAACTGAAATGTACAGGTTATTACTTAAGAAAATGTCACCAAGAGTTGTTAAAAGACACTAAATGGAAAAAATAAATAAATTAATAAATAATAAATAAAAAAATAAATAAATAAAATATGAAATAAAAATTTTTCTAAGGGGAGAGGATGGCCGGTATCTGCAAATTCCGGATAAAGCAAGTAAGTATGCAAATAAATGCATATAGTAAAATATAAGTAAATATACAAACAGGATATGAATGTGTGGGTAGATTGATATATTAGATAGATAGGAATATTTAAAGACTAAAACAGAAATTGCAGATAAAATAACCGGGCAAGCAAAGAAGAAATAAAAAATTAAAATAAAGGATTATTAAGTTATAAAGTATTAAGAAAGTATTTAGAAAAAACGATAAAGTTAAAGAAAAATTATATATCTATTTGAAAAGTTAAAGTAATAACTATGTAATTTCAAAATTACCGAAATTAAATTTGGACTTATGTTTACAGAAAGAGATCAGTTCGTTTTTAGAATTTATTATATTGTTACTTTGAGGGGAAGTAATTATAGTTATAGCTTCGGTTGTGCAGAGGCGACATGACTTAGAGCCTGGAGTATAAGACTTAACTTTTTTTTTATAATAGTCCATTTGATTGAGAAGGGGGTATTATTATAGTTAAGTTTTTTAATTAAAGTGGTCAGAGACGTTCCTTGGTTATTATTAGAATTATGGTTGTTAAAAGAAGAAATGTGGTCTGATATTCTTTTCTTAATTAATGTTGAAGTAGCGCCGATATATGTATGCACTTTATTAAAAGCTTGAGGTCTGATATTAATATTAATTTGCTGATTTGTATTAGTTAAATAGTTTGAATTTTGTTCATAGTGTTCAACAAATGGTGGGACAATGATTGTATGAGGACTATTTTGGAGGGGATAATGAGTGTTGTTAGTGTTAGGATGGCTGTTAGGAGAAATATTATTATTCTCATTAATATTATTATTATTATTATCATTATTGCTAGTTGTATGATTGTAGATAGAGGGGCTGCTCGACTAATATATTGGATTAGTAACTATATCAGATGGAGGATGGGAAGAAGGATAACTTGAAGACGAAATATTAGTGTCTGTTATGGAAGGATTGTGTGGGAGCTCAGTAATTGGGCATGAATATATAACATCTTTATGGATGCAATCATTATTGAGTGGGCAAAGATGTTTGTCATTACAATTACAGTTAGTTTTGTGTTTAATTGGGAAAGGGATTTTTTGGACTGATTTAATTTTGGGGGCATCAAGTAAAGAATAGATACCCTGTAGCAGACGACGTCACCTGGCGGTGACAGACGCACATTTCAAGTGACACCGGTGATTCAACCTTGACATTGGCACAAGCACATGGCGTCGGTTGTTTGTAAACACGTCAAATAGCAAACATGCTCGAATATTCGCCAGCAACTTTTTTTTTTTAAATATATTCACAAAACTTTTGAAGATTTAAAAGAAAAAATATATATTTATGAAACTTTTTTTTTTTAAATAAGTAACAAAACGAACTTAATTAAATAAAAGATATTTAAATAAATGGGTGTCTTTCTGTTTCGGATTTTTACAACCAAGATTGATTTTTATGTACCGTGTTTTTTGGGGGGTGGGAGGTTCTGTGTACCTTTTTGAGACAATTCAATATTTATTTAATTATTCTTTAAAACATTAACTTTAGCGACAATTAATATATTTTTAAGATAATATTTTGGTGGGACAATGATTGTACGATGACTATTTTGGAGGGGATACTGGGTGTTGTTAGTGTTAGAATGGCTGTTAGGAGAAATATTATTATTCCCATTATTATTATTATTATTATCATTATTATTATTATTATCATTATTATTATTATTATTGCTAGTTGTATGATTGTAGATGGAGGGGCTGCTCGAGTGGTATATTGGATTAGTAACTATATCAGATGGAGGATGGGAAGAAAAATAACTTGAAGACGAAATATTAGTGTCTGTTATGGGAGGATTGTGTAGGAGCTCAGTAATTGTGCATGAATATATGACATCTTTATGGATGCAATCATTATTGAGTAGGCAAGATGTTTGTTATTACAATTACAGTTTTGGGTTTAATTTGGAAAGGGATTTTTTGGGGCTGATTTAATTTTTTTGTTAATAGATGTTAAGATTCTTTGTGCTAAATTAGGCACACTGATTGAGTTTTTATTGAAAATAGAACTATATCTGTGTGGGTATTTGAAAGAGTTTTGTACAATGTTGAAGAATTTCTTAGGCATATTAGTTTTGACATTTACGTTAAATGGACGATTAAACCAAATATTTTTCTTTCTCTTGATGCGACTGGGTGAGTTAGAGGTATTGTGATTAGTATTTTGGTTTGGATTATATATGTAGACTGGTTCATTGTTATTGATAGGGGCATATATATATATATATATATATATTAATGAGCAGATATGTAAAGTTCTTCAAAGATGGTAATGGACCTACTATGTCAGTGTGAACATATTTAAACCGAGCCTCAGGAATAGGGAACTTTGCTCGGGGGCTCTTAATATGTTGAGTAACTTTGGATTCCTTGCAAGGGATACAACTCTGTAGCTAGTCATGTACATCCTTGTTAATAGTGGTCCATATGAAATGTGACGTCACCAATCTCTGTGTCGCTCGGATGTCTAGATGCAATAAATTGTGTAATTTTGAAAAAAAATGCTCATCTGTGTTGGAGAGGTACGTAAGGATGTTTGTGTCTAGTTAAAGTGCCGCAGCAAATGAAATCGTTGGAGAAAAGCAAAGGTACTTGTTGAAACTTTAAACTGGGAGACTGTCATAAGTTATTTAATTCTATGGTGCTCTCCTGGTCCCTCACGATCTGATGAAGGTCCATATCGTGAACAGATTTTATGGTGTTGATGTGCATACGCAATAGTGTTTGCGGCCATATTTTCGGTGCCTTTGATATATTTAATGCCTAAAGTAAATTGTGAGATGTAATCCAAGTGATGAGCTTCTCTGGGCGAATATTTGCTGGGCTTAGCGAGTAAAGTACGTGACAGTGGTTTGTGATTAGTAAAAATAGTGAAATTTGAGCTTTCTAATATAAATCTGAAATGCTTTATCATGGAATAAGCAATGAGCAATTTTCTACTGAATGTTTTGTATTTTCTTTCAGCATTTCGAAGTCCTTTAATAAAGAATAATAAAGGTTGCCATAAACCATCAATGAATTGTTGTAACACTCCTCCAATGCCCACATCGGAAGCATCTATGAATAACGCAACTGGTGCGTCTGTCTTTAGAAAAACCAACAATGTTGTGTTCACTAAGGTCTTTTTTAAAACTGAGAAAGAATGCAATCCATGTTCACTTAATGTAATCTCTTCATTCTTTTTTTTCTATTCTGAAGAAGATCAGTTAGAGCTGTGCTAATTCAGCAGAATGAGGTAAGAATCGTCAGAAAAAATTAATTAAACCAAAAAATTCCCCAGACCAGATCGTTCTGCTGCACAGATTCTAAGGTCTTGAACATCATCCCAGGCCTGTTTTACCGAACTTACTCTCCTTCTGAGTATTCTACAAGCCACATGAAGCCAACCGCACACCGGAAAGTGCCTGACAAGTCGACCACACAGGAAGAACATTGTTCGTCGCGTAACAATGCTGGTAGTCTCTGGAATTGCATTTCCTCGCTTCCACCGCAGTTCACTGCGTTCCATCCTGACCGCCAATCCCAGCACCCGTGCACTGTCTTTCAACCACTCCGGGTTCTTGCACTCCAACCCGAACTGTGCTAGGTATTCTCTTACATGGGTCGGGGGCACCACGTCTTCATTGACAAAAATGTCATCACTGTAAGCAGATGCTGCGCGGCTTGCATCTTCTTCCTGGGATAATACTTCGCTGACAATTGCTCTCATTATCAGGGGAGCCACATTCAAACCGAACCCCAGATGAGTCATACAGTATTTTTCCCATCGATTTCCATAGTCTGGTATGGCCACAGTGTCTCATGGACCCGGACTTGTAGGTATGCTTTCCTGAGGTCCAGTAGAGACACGTTAGCACCTTTTTGTCTCCATTTGCGCAGCTTAGCCACACAAACATCTGCGTTGGCCGTAAACGCGTCTACGTAATGATTTAGCTCCTGGTAGTCCATCATCGGGCGCACTTTGGCTTTGTTCTGCTGTATCACAGCCATCAGGGGAATTAGGCCTTTGGTGGGGTCCCAATTTATCCTCTGGGTACAGCACGATTCAACCATTATCTATCCAGGTGTTGAGCTCCTGCTTGTATTCTTCACGGATTTCTGCAGGCACTGGGTATTCTGACACTCGATTGTGTAGCCTTTCAGGGGAGGGGGGGGTCCTCAGTCCACTTCTACACTGCGGTCCATGTTCGGTTTTGATGGTCAAAGGAGCCGGTTAAATCCGGTTCATTAATAGAAATGGCTGTGCATTTAATATTTTTCCTGACACCCTGCTGCACTGATCCTGTAGGCTCGACAACGACACCTCCCAGAGCTTTTATGGCATTGATCCCTAGAAGTAAGTCAAACCCCAGTGGTTTGCCACGCACCACCAACACATTGATTCTGGCAGACATATCTTCATCAGTGGATACAGAGACTGCTCCAACACCACAGCATGCATGGGATATTCCACCAATCATTTCAACATTCACGTTTGTTTTTCTCCAAGACCGGCACTGGTCTGCATGTAAAATCGTCCTAGAGCATCCTGTATCAATAAGCGCCAAACATCGCGTCCCGTCAACATGGATGCCTGTCACCGGGAGCGTCGTATTCGCATCTTGGTGGGGAAGGAGATTGGCGCTTATGCGTTCTCCCCTTGTTCGTTTCCCGAGCAGTTCCGAGCCAAGTGTCCACTCTCACCGCACCAGTAACACTGTGTTCCACATTTTCGACAATCCTTTGCAAGGTGGTCTTTAACACTGCATTTAACGCAGGTCACACTAACAGGAATATTCTTAGCCCTGTTATTGTTGGGTGAGCGTGTGGCCGCAACCACGTCCTGATTTTGTTCCCCAGTCGTCATCAAAATTCTCGCTCTTGATATTAGCTACCCCATGGTCAGGGCTTCGATGTTCGGCACCTGTTGAAAAGCAATTGAGATTACATCAGGGAACCCAGTGACGAAAGTCAATTTTGTGAGTCTCTCTAGGCCATCTTCTGTGAACCTGGCCAATCCAACCAACTGCCTGATTTTGTTAACGTAAACCTCCACACGTTCGCCAGCCCATCTAATCATAGTTATTTTTATGTATGCTGTAAATGCGTCATCTGTAAATGTCTCTTTTAATCGGGCCTCAATTTAGTCTATCTTCTTTTGATTGTCTTCCTCCATTTCCATGTAGAGGGCCAGTGCATCACCTTCCAGATATAAAGGTAGCAGACTCGCTACATCATCCACCTGCTGAAGTTGTACAACAAGTCTCACTTTTTTTAGCCACGCTACAACGTCTCCCTCGCCAGAGAACAGCTTGATGGCATCACTGCTTATCCGCACCTTCACTATAGTCGGGCCGAAATAGCTTGTAGCAAAATGTAGTAGGCAAAAAATCAGAAACAAAGATAGAAAATAGTCAGTTTCGCCCTGTACCGCCCACCTTTAGAAGAGAGGGATTTCTTGGCTGTAATAACCATAAAGAAAGAAGGAGACAAAAACAAAAAAAAAAGCAGAAGAAAACTCGCTTCTCGCAGATATGTGGTTCATTACAAAGAATAATCCAACCCCCAGAACCACCTACACACAATCTGCAGGACACTGCCTGACTGCTTTCCATCGTCCTGCCTTTATAGCGGCCGGGAATTATATATTTGCATAATTGCGTGAGAGCAGACATGATTCTGCGAGAATTGCATAGGGTCAACGGCAATAAAAACCCATGGATGCCATCTTGGAACTCTCTTCTGTTCGGCCCGCAACACAACAACAGACGTGTCTGAGGTAAGCTCTTTATTTCCCCCCATTTCGGTTATTGCTAATTCTGCTACAGGTAGCAAAATAGAGTGGATGCTCTATGTTTCTGCCGGATTTGGTGCAAAATTTGGTGGAAGTTGTAGCACTAGATTAGCACTGTATTATTAGGCACGGCAGTAGCCGATCCTGTTTGAAAAGTATATCTTGGTTGATGGCAGTTCGAAAGAAAAGTGACGTCATCAACTTTTGTATTGCTTGGTTTCCTGGGTGCGATAAATGGTGCAATTTCAAAAGAAATAAGCCATCTGCGTTTGTGATGTGCATTATGGATGTTCGTGTCCATTTGGACTATACCGAGGAGCTGAGCGAAAGCAGAATATAGGTTATAATTCCTTATCATTCCTCTGGTTTGTTGCAATCTGTCAGAGATTGGCATTATTAATGAGTGAGTGCAAATGAGTCTGCACGATTGGTTGAGTTATTAGTCTGTAAGTGGGTCTGCAGAGTTCAAGTACAAGTGGGTCAGTACCAGTGTATCGGCATTACGTAAGAGTGCGATTTACTTGTGAGAAGATCCTTTATGCATGCGTGGAAATGCTTAGTGAGCTCGTTCTGAAGGTGTTAAGCGTGATTGCCCCCCCCCCGAGCGGGCGTTATTAAATTCTGCACATGCAAAAAATGGCCGTATCTCCAATGTATGTGGCCGGCACTTATTTGCTGTAGTCAGTTTGATTTGTAGGAAAACCGTGTTTTGTTTAATGTATGTTTTCGTAGGTTTGATCTGTTCAGTCACAGCATAGAGCGATATTTAAGAAAGACGAACCATCAACCCGTAGAGTGAATGTAAATGAGTTATTGTGGTGACTTTAAGTATGAATGGGATAAATATTTCATCAATTCATTTTGTATGAATCAGATAATTCTGTTGTTGGCACTGGTTTAGTTAAAATTCTATTGGGGGTGGGGGAGCATGTGAAGTTCGCCAATCTTCTATTCCTAAGTGAAAGTGTTTCCGTGGAACGAACTGGATTTGAACTTAGAACACTCAGGTTGTCTGCCCGTATTGTTAACCATTTGAACGTGCTAGTTAATGAATGTGTCTCCCTTGAAAAATAAATAAATAAATTCCTTGTGTCAATATTTGGGAGGGGAAACTTCGTGAACGACACCGGAAAGAATTTAGACTACACGATACAAGAAAAGAAACAAACCGCTTATCTTTATTCTGTCCAATCTATTTCATTTTAGTATGTTTTTATATATTGATTGTTTGATTTATTTGTCTTGTTTGCTTTAATTTAATTTTGTTTATCCCGTAGATTTTTCTTTTCCAAAAGTTAAAATCGCCATCCATTGTTTTGAAGAACAGAAAAACCTTTATAAATTGAAAAAAATAAATAAATAAAAAAAATAAAAATCCCATCAACATTTTTCTCGCCCGACAAAACCAGCGGTCATCTCACAAATCAAAGGTAAGGATTTTTGATTTGACAACATAAAACTTTTAATTTGTGGCAATATTGAATTTTCGCGAATTCGTGGCCGTGGGCTGCCATCGGTGGACTCTTTCTCTTGTACCAAACGATCATGAACAACGGTTGTTTTAACTTTAATTTTCACTGTAACCGATATAAATGATTGCACACTAAAAAATAATCAAAATATAAATAAAATCATTTTTTTTTTTTCATTCAAATCATTTGATGGTTAACTAATAATCAAGTATTTTTACTTGATTTTTAATTTTCATTTAAAAAATCGGGTGCGTGTTCGGAATAAGAACAAAAATCGAAAGGTTGAATTTTAATTAAAACCAATGGTATCTACTTAATTGTCATGTCGAAATTAGGGTTTGTATTACTGTACACATAGATTCGAAAAAGTAGTTAAAAAACAAATATATAACAAATAAATGTTATCAAAGGCAAGATAAGTTACTTTTCTACCAAACTGGATATATTTTGTGTTTTTATTCAATGTAACATGTTTATTCAGCTCGAAAAACATGCAGTGTTTACCGATGTATTGGAAAATTCAAAATGGCGGCCGACTCTCTCTTAAACACGGTAAGTTCGGGAAAAGGTGTTATAAATAATAAACTAGACAAAATACTGTTAGAAATTCGCTCAATATATATTACCGTGACGGCGTGACATAGGTTGACATATATTCGGTGTTTTTTTTTAATAGTATTTTGTCTAGTTTATTATTTATAACACCTTTTCCCGAACTTACCGTGTTTAAGAGAGAGTCGGCCGCCATTTTGAATTGTCCAATACATCTGTAAACACTGTATGTTTTTCGAGCTGAATAAACATGTTACATTGAATAAAAACACAAAATATATTCAGTTTGGTAGGAAAGTAACTTATCTTGCCTTTGATAACATTTATTTGTTATATATTTGTTTTTTGACAACTTTTTCGAATCTATGTGTACAGTAATACAAACCCCAAATGGTACACATTTAAAAGAAAACCCTGTTTTCATTGCGTATAAGAAAAAAGGTGCTTATGCACTTATGTTACCGTGCTATTTTTTATTTATTTATTTATTTATATTATTTTTTTTTTTTTAAGTATTTTCAAGTTTTACGATATTTTTTAAATTGTTAGGTGAAAGTACAGAAAAATTACAAAACACCCTCTCCTTACCATTCAGTGAAATCTTTAGATGTAAGAGAGATGACAAAATTTATGAGAAAAATGAAGCATCTGTTCTGATACCATGTTTGAAGAATGAAGTCATCCATGAAAATCTCAGGTAGAAAAGAATCACACCTATGATTAAAAAAACATGCTATTTCTTACACAACCGAACCCAAGTCTGTAGCAGGCATAAAAAAATAAAAATAAAGACTTATTTTCTCTTGCGAATTCATGTCCCTGCTGGGTGATTTGGGCATGCACTAACCAATCAGCTTGCAGGGAGCATTAATTCCATCTGTCTGAAACTTTTTTTTAGCCCCCTTTGAGAATCATGGTTAGTCAGCAGAGAGAACTGCGGAAGCATCGAAGAAAAACATCCCTTCTTTCTCTCTCCTGTCCTTGTCCACTGGATGCTCCAACATTGATGATCTTCATCTGTAGATAATTACTGGCCAAACTTCTACAGCACAAAGAACTTTCAACTCTTCCTTTTCTTTCATCCGGGCATTGTTTAACTTTCTACCATTGAAATAAACTATTTAATTGTTATGTTAAAAGAGATTTTGTTTTTTTTTCTCCTGTGTAACATTTTCATTTACCATTCATATATAGAAGTGCATCTCACATCTTCAAAAGTCAACTTACAGATCAGTTAAATATGCCAGCAGATATCTGGGAGATGGGCAAGAAAAATAAACAAAAAAAAAAAAAAAAAAAAAAAAGCAGAACAGAAAATGCTATCATCAACATTGATGTTAATCTTCTGAATAACATTCTCTGTTTATTACATATATATATATATATATATATGTTATTGATATGGAAAAGAAATATATATATACCAATTTACAATGCCTCCCCACGGGACAGTTAGACACCAGGGTTGTTTTTTAACGTGGAAAAAAGGTACAAAAGTAAAAAAAATTGTCTCAGTCGTGAAGGACTGTTCCTCCACTGAAAGAGAACGCGAAATGGAAGTGCAGCATCTGAAGAACAGATACTATACTTTGATCTTATATATAATTTATTTTGCCAAAAGAAAATTACAATTCAAAATTTTAATAGAAATATCAAAAAGTTAAAAGGTAAAAATCGAGAAACAAAACAAATTTAGGCACAAGGCCCTATAGGGAAGGAGGAGAGTGCAGAGTCTTTGTAGCTGAAATTAATATGAAGTCTTTGGCGACTTACTCTTGACTGGCAACATTTACCACAATACCTCATTCACTCTGTGGAATCTAAACTAACTAATAAATCCCCAACGTTTTGAAAAAAGAACATATTTACAATTTCTGTGTGTGTGTGCGCATTTTTTTTTTTTTTTTTTTTAATTTTTAAACGTAAAAGTGTGTGTGTGTGTGCGTGCATTTGATCTTATCCAAAAGGCCAAGTACTTTAGTTGTAACTGTTATTGATATGGAAAGGAAATAGATATATATATCGGCAGTGGCGGACTGGGCAGTCGGTCATTTGGGCAATGCCAAGTGGACTGGTGGATAAAAAAATGAAATCAACTTTTAAAGGCAAATGAAGGAAGAAGAGAGAAAAATGGAAGATGCACTTTATATATTTACATTCATTTAACTACTTTTTTCATTTTGCACTAGCCGCCAAAAATTCATTGCACTAAATATCTGCCGTCGCAACAGACATTTGCTGATAATTAGCTGACTGAATTCTAGAGAGGAAACTCGTAAAAGGTATACTGCCTGAAAATGTGCTTGTAACAATGAAAATAAAGCAATTATTTTTAATAACACATATTGTTTCTTTCATATTTGCTAATTATGCGAAACAAGATTCGCTACTTTGTCAAACCACACATTTATAACATACAAACCATTCCAAATTATATTCTAAGCATAAGTTAAAAATAGCACATGAAAAGTCTGTTATATCTGCAAAATTGTCATATATAGGATATATCCTAGAACCTGTAAGACGAGTTGCTACTTTGGGCCTATTTTAGTGAGATGAGTTGAGGCTGCTCTGTAGATAATGCCTATGCCAATTTAAAGCTCCAGTCCGCTTCTGTTATCAGTTATTGATATGGAGAAGAAACATATATATATTGGTTATTAATATGAAGAAGAAATATATATATATATATAAATCGGTTATTGATATGGAGAAGAAATATATATATATATCAGTAATTGATATGGAGAAGAAAGTGTTGTACCTTGAGGAAAATCGCATTGATATGGAAAAATAAGGAGACACCATCCAGAGTTGTTTGTAAGATTTTATCAGAAAGAAAAGACTTAATGCCAAGAATCTTATCACTGATAGCATAAGCTTGAAGTTTGTGTAGAAGACCAAAATGCCATATTCTGTTTAACGCCTTAGAAATGTTAGCCATAATGAACCACAGTTAAGCGGTCAGCAATTGAATGAAAGCCATATTGAACATCACTAAAGAGGCCCAAACTTTCTAGAAAATGAACAAGCTTGCTATTGATAAATTTTTCAAAAACCTAATAACAGATGAGATGAGCAAGATAATACCTAGTTGAATCAGACTGTTAACTATTCTGTACCTTCAGCATTTTATTTATTTTATTTTGTAAGTTTTTTTCACCTTTATTTATTATTCTTCTCAGGAACCAAAAAATTTTAAAACCATAACCCAATCCTACCCTTTGCATGCTAAATGTCATCAATTATTTTACATTTTTTTTTTTCAGCTTTCAAACTCTAAACTATTTTGACCATTTCCAGAACTGAGTCTGAATTCTCCATTGATACTCAGGACTGACTGGGTAAGTACTTAAATCCTCTGGATACTCATTTTCTGTTTTACAAGTATTTTAATAGAATCTGCTCTGATGAACTCATTGCACTTGCATCATCTCCATATACAATTTGTCTAGCAGCAAAATCCCACCCTGTCAGTGTAGAAGTCCCTAGCCGCATGTTGTATCTCAGCGGTTGTGTTTTGAAATCTTGGAACAGTGCATAGGCAACGCGAGACTAACATAAAGGTTGTAAGTTCTATATAGAAATGTTGATTAAATTTGAATAAAAATGAAATACACATCAAGTGCGCTTCAAAGGCAAATTACAACGTAATATTAGGAAAATAAACAAATATTTTACTTGTTTGAAATTTATAACATAAATATATTTCAGAGTTATACTCCATCCTCAGTATGCTGTTTTCTTTCTTTTTCTTTTTCTTCTTTCTTGCCATGTTTTAAAGTTATATATATATATATATATATAGTAATTCTCAATTGTAATCTGCACTGACGATTGAACCTTCAACCTCCAGAAGATTGTAACTTACGACTGAAATTTACTCTATCCAGAGGCCATCACAGGAAATTCCAGAGTTTGACAAGATACACCTGAAGAAGGTCGGGGTTTACATTGAACAAAATGTGAAAATAACACTCAAGTAGTTAGATGAATCTTCTATTCTCTGTTGAAACGGCTGGAATTGTTGACATATTGTCGTTCTTATTTACTTGCCTCCCCACGAAGGCAGGGTTTAAAATGAGATCAGCTTTTAATGTTGAGAAAAATTCAGCTCCCCAAAAAGGGGAACTATGGAACAAAAATAAAAAGAAATTGCCTCAATCTAGAAGGGTCTCTCCTTCATTGACTGAGGCATAAAAAGAAAAAAAAGGATTAAGTTTAGTATCAGAACAGATTTTGCTTCTCGCAAAAAGAATTGTTGTTTTTTATTAACTATGAGTAAATGTGCAGTCCACTTTGAACGCAGCTTTTTCATTGAGAAATGTTCGTGCAACAGTAGTGAATGCACTGCCTTTTGATATCTCCAAATCCTCTGCTATCACATGCAACTTTAACTTAAGATCTACTAAGATATGACGACAGCTTAGACATAATCTCACAAATTCATGCATCCTGGATTTTGAGAGACAACAATTCTCTTCAGATTATGAACCTTTTGCTTTGTCCAGTTGATGAAAGAGTTTTGATGAGGCAAAGGATTGCTAGGACTTTACTGTGTATCTTCACAATGTTACCAGACCTTCAATGGGAATTGGGATTTGGGAAAACGGGCATTGCTTTTGTAAGTCATGAAGTGGATCAAACCAACTCCCAGCAATGTAGGTCCTGGATATGACCTTAAACTATATCCGATGGTGAGGCCTCAGCTTGCGATCTTTGAGGAGTGTGGAGCCACCCTTTAATTGCCATTGCTCCCAGATCCACTCTGACCCAGAGTGGTAGTACCTGTTAGGGTCCCAACTGTGGGTTAAATAAAAATCTACTTAAAGAAAAATATATATTCCATTAAAAAATTTTTCTTCAAAATCACTGGATTCGGCATTAAATAACCTGAAAAGGGTTGATATGCCATGAAACAAAAACAACCAACCCAGCAATGTAAACAGTTATTCCTTTAAGCATCAACATGAACATGGATTTTTCTTTTTTTTTTTTTTTGTATAATTTTCAGCCATGGCTTTGCTACCAGTTGGTTCTGGGTTATTTGTGCAGAAAAAAAAACAAAAATAAAAAAAAAATAAATTGTATCCTCCCTCTCTCTCTCTCTCTCTCTGGATAACTTCACCAAGTAGATTGAGAACATAACCTTGTTTATAAGAAAAAGTAATGGCACTTGGAAATTAGCAGAGACTAAGCTTCTTTCCTTTAACAATTACAAGAAACCTTCTCAACAATGATTGTTATGACTCTACCCGAGAGTTCATCATAGCTCATCGGTTTAACATTCACAGACAGCATGAATTGGGAGAAATACACTGAAGACATTGCCAAGCCTGCTGCAAAAGAGGTGGACTCCATCTATCTTGCTAGAAAACTACTTACATCTGACAGCATGTTGTATCTCTATAAAGCTCCCATTTGCTTATGCATAGAGTATTGTTGTCCTATTTGGGCTGGTGCATCTATTACTAGGTAGGGATAGGATTAATTAAGGATAAGAAAACTTGAAATTTGGCCTCTTTTGTTCACTTATGAAAAAAAATGCGGACTATAATATGGTCATAGCAGAGATGGAAAAACAATTAACATGGCAGTTTGTGTAAGCACACATGCACAAAATACAAAGGTTTGTAAAACAGTTTGCGTTAAATACATTGGAAAAAATACATAAACTAAATTTCTTTTTTTTTTGCAAAATATTAAAAAAATCAATGACAAAACAAAGGTGGTTTCATTAAATGAGTTATTGCATTTTAATGTAAAAACAACTTAATTACTAATAGTACATTCATTTCATTCAGAAAAGTTTAACAACCTTCGTCAGCGTCTGAAGTATTTGGTCAAACTCGTCATTGATGAAGTAAGTTATGAGATTTTATTGGATGCCTATTCCTAAAAAGTATTGATAACTGAACCCCTTCTTAAAAATTGAAAGGGTTATTTAAAAGAACAAAAACAAAATGAACAAAACAATTATTGGTACTTATTTATATTGAGATACATGCGAAATATAGCAGTTCAAAATAAAATAACAAGAACACTTATGAAAATACTTATCAGTGAAAATATTTGTGTAGCAAGCGAGTAGAATTTTAATAAAAATTAAATTAATTTATTTTTCGGAATCAAACAACAAAACCGCTTGGCATCTTCATGTTAGAAGAAGGGAGATAATCTTCTACAATGAGCTAGCTTGATGCAAATGTTGGAGTTAGTGAAGCTCAAATTAATCGGCAGTTGTGCACTATTAGGACAGAATCACTTTTTTCGTTTTCAATTATGACATGAGGAGAGTGCATAGCAGGGGAGCAGACAAAAAAAAATAGTTTTCTCAAAATTCACACACATTTCAATAATGCATGATCAAAAAAAAAATGTTTAAATTAAAAAGAAAATGTCTATTTTGTTAAAATTTAAAAAAAAAATGTCTATTTTGTTAAAAAAAAAAAAAAACGAAAAAAACCCAGACTCAGTTTTTCTTATATTTTCTTTTAATTCGAGAAATGCGTTACAAAAACTTTGTTCATGTTTTTATTAAAAATGAATGAAAAAATTTATATTTTGTTTAAAAAACAAAAAAAAAAAAAAAAAAAAACTATATTTTGTGTTATTGTAAGTTTCTTATATTTATCTTAAAAGAAACTTTCTCAAAAAAAAACAAAACAAAAAAACGCATTAATAAAAAAAAGTATTTATTTCTGATTCAGTCCTGAAATTGCATTTTTTCTGCCTCTGCTATGCACTCTCCCCATGTCTCAACTGAAAATCAGAAAAGTGATTTCATCCCAGTAGTGCACGAGTGTCAATTAATTTTGTTAATTAAAATTCTACTCACTTACTTTTCTATAATATTTGGTGTACTGCACTCCCAAATTTTTCGTGCTTGTTAAAGTAGTCAACAGATCGATTTTTTAAAAATGTGTTTTTTTGACTTAATTGTCATGTCGAAAATAGTAGTATATCCAAAAATGAGGAAAATTCATCATTTATAGTTAAAAGTAATTTTTTATGGAAAATAGCATTTTCCCTAGATGTAAACACTTTGAAGATTGTGAATACAAAGGACATACTTATGAATAAGTAAGTATATCCATAATTGTTCCTGTTATTTATGTTGAACTACCATATTTAACATCTCTAACAACAAAACATATTCATTCATTTGAACCATTGTTCCTTAACCCTTTATGGTAAGTAGATGGTGGCAGCTGATTTTGCATTTGTGCTGAAAAATTTCCACAACTTTTTTTATTTTTTCATTTTAGTATAATAAATAAGAATATCTGTTTATTTACTTTTTTGAATGTATCACGTTTTTTTTTTGTTTTTGTTCCTAATTTTTTTATTATTGACATTTCACCCCAAACAAGCTACAAAGCCACTTATTTGTGAGGAGCTACTGTTTGGAACCAAATTTGCAGGGATGGAATTGAACAGTGAGATGTCTGTTCACATTTTGTTCTTTTAATCAAATTTTTCTGTTTTTTTTTAATCAGATTTTTCTGTTTTTTTTAATCAGATTTTTCTGTTTTTTTTAATCAGATTTTTCTGTTTTTTTTAATCAGATTTTTCTGTTTTTTTTTAATCAAATTTTTCTGTTTTTTTTTAATCAAATTTTTCTGTTTTTTTTTAATCAAATTTTTCTGTTTTTTTTTAATCAAATTTTTCTGTTTTTTTTTAATCAAATTTTTCTGTTTTTTTTAATCAGATTTTTCTGGGTTTTTTTTAATCAAATTTTTCTGTTTTTTAAATCAAATTTTTCTGTTTTTTTAATCAAATTTTTGGAACTGTTAATTTAACATTCATTAATTTTTGTGAAAATGTGTTTGTAAATAAATATATTTAAAAAAAGGTTCTTTGTTATTGTAGCAAAATTCGAAAACTGAAATCTTGAAGTTAAAGTGAAACCAATGGTATCTTTTCATGTCGCAGTAATGAAAATATCCAAAATTACAAAAATAAAACAAGAAGGTAGAAAATTAATTATGAATGAAAAACAGTTTTTAAAGACAATTAGCGAAAGTTAAATTTTGCTAAATTGTCCAAAGATTTTCAGAATAGATTTACCTCCCTTTTATTACAATTGGAACACTTTGGTTTCTTTTATTTTTTGCAAAATCCATTATTCGCTAACTACTTTCTAACTAACTATAACATTATTTTCGTTAATAATTAATTTTCTACCTTATCGTTCTTCATAATTTTTGGATATTTTCATTACTGCAACATGACAGTTGATTTTCACTTGAAATTCAATATTTCAATTTTCGAACTTAGAAATCCTTCACGACTGAGACAATTTTTATTTTTGTACCTTTTCTCCACGTTAAAAAACGACCCTGGTGTCTAACTCTGTCCCGTGGGGAGGCATAGTAAATAGGTACAATAATGAAGGAGAACCGAAAATTAAAAAAATTAATTTGAAAAAATTACATGCGATACATTCATAAAAAAGTAAATAAAAATATTTATAAAAAGTAAGTTTACAGATATTCTTATTTATTATATTTAAAGTCAATACTGAAATGAAACAAGCAAAAACTCGCCAAACTTTTTTCAGCGGGGATGCGAAATAAGCTGCCACCATCTATTTCCTATAAAGTGTCATGGAGCAATTGTTCGAATGAGTAAATATGCGTGAATACCAAATAAGCACCTATTTCTGTCGTAATCGATATTATTCATAAGAATTTAAGGTACTTATGCACTTTTGTTACCATGCTGAAATAATAACATTATTATTTAGAAAGCCATTTTTAACATGGGGAAGGGAGTTTTGTAACTATTCTATACTTTCACCTAACAATTTAATAACTAAAAGATCGTAAAACTCGAATTTAACTTGAAAATGCGATTTTTAAAAATAGCATGGTAACATAAGTGTATAAGCTCTGAATTTTAAAATTAAAATAAAATTTAATCGTATGTCTGCGTTATCCTCCTCCCTGTATTAATATTTAGGAGGGGAAACTTTATGAACGACATCGACAAGAATTTAGACAACATTATACAAGATAAATAAATAAATAAATAAAATAAACACACGCATAAAATCACTTCACAAGTTTTTCTGCTAATCTATTTCATTTGATGTTCTTGTATTTATCATGTTTGAAGCTTTTGATTATGTTGTTTGCTAAAAATGATGGACATTTTCTTCTTTTTACCAAAAGTTAAAATCGTCACCCATTTCCTTGAAGAATAATAGACTTTTATAAATTAAAAAAGATTTTAAAAAATTCCATCAAAAATTTTTCTCCGATACATATCAAAGGTAAGGATTTTTGATTTCACAGAAAATAAAACTTTTAATTTGCTATAATATAAATTGGGCACTTCTGCTGTATGTGGACGGCAGCCATTGTTAGGGGGCAATAACTCCAATTTCTTCTTGGTCAAGAATTTTTTTCTGAACAGAAAAATATTTGAAAACCAAAACATTTAACGTATAAAAATGTATCAATATCTAATTGTAAAAACATTTATTTGAAAGTCTGCGTAAGAAAATGTAACTTTAATAAAACAATTTTGTGCACTTCTACACTATTGGGACGAGATTTTGTAGCCGATAAATGGAGTTTTCAGATGAAAAACAATGGTTTCAACTGATTGTTTTTTGTCGATTCTAATAAATTACAATGGTAGCTTCCAAATTATGCAGTCGAAATTACTTGAATATTACTGAATTATTAAAAAAAACAACTTAATCGTGCTAGAAGGTGAAAAATTGCTGCCATCTTGTTTAAATCGAAACAGAAAATTATCTCTCCTGTGTCTTACGATCATTTTCACCAAATTTTATTTCCCAAATGTGTATTTCAGCGGCGTAAATTATTTGACAGGCAAAAATTTATAAAAATTATTTATTTTTATATAAAACACATTATTAGAACCTAATGCTGAAATAAAACACAAAAAAATTTAATTTTTATTATTTTTTCCGCATCTGTTATTCGACTAAATGTACGACAATCGAGACTGCTATCTGGTTTTGAAAATTTGGCCTTTTTACACTCTTGTATGGAACCATGATTTTGGTCGCCGTTTTTGGGGTTTCTTTTTCTAAATGTGCACTTCAAGTGCATAAATTATTATTAAGACATTGGTGGCCATTTTTTTTTTCATATTGTCATTCTTTTTTTTCCAAATTATTATGTTTTTTGTTTGTTTTTTTTGGGGGGGGGGAGTATTTTCATGGGACCATGATTTTTGGTGTCCATGTTTTATTTAAAAAAACAAAACAAAAAAAAAACATAATAATTTGGGAAAAAAGAATGGCAATATGGAAAAAAAAAAAAAAAAATGGCCACCAAATGGCTTAACAATAATTTACGCACTCAATGTGCACATTTAGAAAAAGAAACCCCAAAAAATAGCGGCCAAAATCATGGTTTCATGCAAGAGCGTAAAAAAAGGCCAAATTTGGCCTCAAAAGGGCCAAGCTGGTTTGTCTTAGAAAGACCAAATTTTCAAAACCAGATAGCAGCTTCAATTGTCGTACATTTAATCTAATAAAAATTAAATCTTTTTGGGTTTTATTTCAGCCTTAGGGTCTAATAATGTGTTTTCTACAAAATAATAATGTGTTTTATGTAAAATAATAATGTGTTTTATATAAAATAATAATGTGTTTTATGTAAAATAATAATGTGTTTTATGTAAAATAATAATGTGTTTTATGTAAAATAATAATGTGTTTTATGTAAAATAATAATGTGTTTTCTATAAAATAATAATGTGTTTTCTACAAAATAATAATGTGTTTTATGTAAAATAATAATGTGTTTTCTATAAAATAATAATGTGTTTTCTACAAAATAATAATGTGTTTTCTACAAAATAATAATGTGTTTTATGTAAAATAAATAATTTTTATAAATTTTTGTCTGTCAAATAATTTATACCGCTAAAATACACATTTGCCTTTTATTTTTTATTTCCTTTAATAAATAATTTTCTACCTTAACAATTTTCATAAGTTTTAGATATAATCATCTTAAAAATACGAGGAATACGTAGATACTATTGTTTTCATGTGAAATTCAGTATTACGATTTCCGAAATTTTGTCCTAAAAGTGTAGAAGCACCCAATTTTGTAATGAAAAAGCAACATTGGATTTATAAAGTACATTTGTTTTTTATTTCAAATAAATTAATAATTTAAATGAAACATTTTTCGAATTAAAGCAACTTTGAAAAGTCAACAACAAATTATTAATTTAAATGAAACATTTTTCCGAATTAAAGCAACATTGGATTTTTTTTTCCTAATCATTTTTTGAATTGAAGTAAAATTGTTCTATTCTTTGACCGAGAAGCGCCACCTGGAGACAGTTTAGTGAAATGCACCAAATAAAGATGGCTGCTGTCCACATACTGCAGAAATGCCCCAAATTGTTTTGTTATATGCTACTGTACCTGGGTTTCATTGGCTGTTTTGATTAGTGATATATTTCTTTTGGCCTTCAGATAATGTCAGTTCATCAAGAGAAAATATGCATGTGTACTCGGTCATGGCTGACCGAACGAGAACAATCTACCCCCGTAGATAAAAATAAAGGGTTCAGTTTGAAATTCTGTATATGTTCCCAAGTTGGGCCATCATGTAGATTGTCATTTATCGATATAATGCAATAAAAATGGTTTTATGTTTTTCGTTTTTTTTTTTTTTAAGTATTATTAAATGAGGAAGTTTGAATTCATGTATCATTATGTAGTAATTGAGGGAGGGGGACGTTTTAATACTTTATTTTATCAAGAACAGAAAATGGCGGCATCAAGCATACGGAAACATGAATAAAAAATGAGAACTGAATTATAAAAAAATAATTTATCTACAAAATTTGGTGCTTGTGCAGTTTAGCAAAGACATTTTTAAACGAAAATAAAGAAAAATCTCTTATGATGTATGTGCTCGTTATGGAATGAAATTCTTATTGAAAAAAATCTCTTAATTTATTGTAGTTTTTTTTTGTTTTTTTTTTTAACATAGGAAAATCAAATTTTAGCAAAACCGATCGCAATGCAGCTATATTAGCAATTTCCAGCAATGAGGAAGGGAGTGCCAAGAAAGATAACTCCATCTAATTCTTGAAGTTTGCCAAAACACACATAAATTTATTAACGGAATTATTTTTATTAATAAATTTTGAAACGATTTTTTAAAATAAAATAAGAGAAGGAATATCTAAAATTATCAAAAAACTGTAAAAATAATCTCATCAAATTTTGGAAAAATTCAAGAATTTGATGAAATTATCTCTCGTGGTGCACCCCCCCTCTCTCTCTCTTCGTAGTTGAAAATTGCTACGATGACTGCGTCACAATCGGTTTCACTGAAATTTGATTTTTCTCTCTAAAAAAATAAACTACTTGATCAAATCAAGCAATTTTTTTTTTTTTTTAAATAAGAACTTCATTTCATAACGGGCACGTACATCATAGAGATTTTTCTTTTATCTTCGTTATTTTTAATGGTTTTACTAAACTGCACAAGCACCCAAAATTTTGTTCCTCATTTAATAGTATTAAAAAAACCAAACTTATTTTTATCATTTTTACAAAATTGTTGGTGCGTGTTAAGATAGTTGACAGATCGCTTTAAAAAAAAAAAAAAAAAAATTGAAAAACAATATTACATACTTCAATGCCATGCTGAACATGGTAATATATCCAAAAAGTGTGAAAAATTCAGTAGAAAGTTATTTATAGTTAAAAGATAATTTTTACAGAAAATTGGGTAAATTGCAGTTTTCTTAGACGTTATATAGTAGACAGGAGTCTATATGCAGGGGACATAACTATGAAGTGAATATTTTAGATTACTGCCTCATGGCTGCAATATTTGTTGTCTATAGCGGTAGACCTTTTTTTACTAAAAACACAAGAGCAGTTTTTCTACTCAATGAATTTTCGTAATGTTTGGATATATTACTATTTTCGACATGACAATTAAGTACATAATATTGTTTTTGCTTTAAACGATGTATTTAAAAAAATCGATTTGTTGCCTGTAACTTAACAAGCACCAAATTTGTTTTATTGCATCATGTTGAATATCGATCTATATGATTGTCACAAAAAGATTCTTAAGTTTGAAAATATGCACCTGAAGAAGGTCAGAACTTACATTTGCCGAAACATTGTGAATATAACAATCTAAATAAGAATAACATGATTAAAAAAAAAAAATACTTAAAATTTTGGTACTTTCCAGTTTACAAGCCAGTCTCTGGCAACATCATGTCAGCATCTTTTGGCAGGTTACATACTACTGCAGTAAAGAATGCCAAACGATTAATACAAAGTGAGATATTATTAAATTATTTATGAATTATTTTTATGAATTTTTTTATAAATTATTGATTTATGAATTATTTTTTATAAATTTATGAATTATTTTTTATAAATTTATGAATTATTTTTTATAAATTATTTATGAATTATTTTTATAAATTATTTATGAATTATTTTTTATAAATTTATGAATTTTTTTTATAAATTATTTATGAATTATTTTTTATAAATGATTTATGAATTATTTTTTTATAAATTATTTATGAATTATTTTTTTATAAATTATTGATCAGATGAATTTGAGTTACTTGGCTTTTTAGCTAAGATCAAAGTGTAGTGTGTATATTTATTAGTTAAAATTTCAAATCAATATAAGGATATTTTAAATAGGATAACCTCTAGTGTAAATATGGTATTGTGCTGACTCAGATAAGTTTAGTAAAGAATAGGATAGATGTTTGTTATTTCTGACCAAAGACACCCATTTTCAGACACTTTTGAATGGTTTTTGCTTAATTTGTTGTAAATTTTAATTTAAAAAATATTTTTGCAAATATTTCAAAGTGTAGTATCTGTTCTACTACTACTGGAGGAGAAATCCTTCAAGACTAAAACAATTTAAATTTTTGTCCCAAGCCAGAGTGCCCCTTTTTGGGCAACTAGATCCTCCTCCACCACCACATTAAAAAAACAATCTTACTGACTAACTCTGCTCTTGAGAGGGAAATGAGTAAATAAGAACTAGTCGATTCTTCTTTTTTTTTTTTTTTTCAACAAAGTAAACATTTAGTGATGGTGGTGGGAGATGATCTGTTTTCTTATCTACAGCCCAGTTCTCACAGGATTGCTTCCCGGCAAAATGGTCATCTTGAAATTCAATGTTGATTAATACTTAAAAACCGACTTTAAGAAATTGACTTCCAAAGTAACCTACCTCGGGCCAGGTCTTTATTTATCCCTCTTTCCTTCAGGTCCATTTTTATAACTTCTTCCATGTTTTTCTTGTCTTTCCCCTATCAACTGGCCCTGCTTCCTCAATTGTTCTATATCTACTAACCTCAGTACTTTCAGACATTTTTTTCAATGTGACCATATCATTGGAGTCTTCTGTTCTACACACATCTTCCTATACTATCGAAAACTAATCTTCCTCTGAGAAACCTATCTTCAAGACTCGCATTTCACACCCATCATATCCTTCTCATATCATTTCTCTCCATGCAACGCCTATCCTCAACTCTTACTGACCAGATTTCATTTTCATATATTATCACACTACGTATACGTGCCTAATAGACTCTTCCTTTGGTTAACAATAACGCTCTGCTAGTTAGTAATAGCAGAATATTCTTTGGACTTATTCCATCCACTCCAAGTTTATCCTGATAGCAGAATTAGTTACTGAATTATGAACATTGAAAGTTTATTGGAAATTAGAAAATTTGGCTGTTGTGTGTTATTGGTCTAGAAGCCACAGTGTATAACTAAAATTGCAAGCTTCGAACAAGTGGAAGATTCTTACAAATGTAATATGTCATCTTGTGGTCAATAAAAAATTTATAATGGAAACAATTTTCATGAGATCAAACCAGTCAGTGAAAAAAAAAAAAAAAAAAAAAAAAAATCAATATGCACATATTCACGACAATGTTTGAAATCTTAGAAAATTACCTCTAGTCTGTTGTGGAATGGATACGAAAACATATCGTAAGATTTAATGCTACTAAGACAAAGCTCCTTTCCTTTCAACAGTTACAAAGAATGTTTTCAGCCACCAATTGTCAGCCACCAATACTTTAGCTGCAGTTTATCATTCAAACTCCTCGACCTAACATTCAAAGGTAACATGAATTGGGAAAAATATGGTAAAGACATTGCCAAGGCTGCTGGAAAGAAGGTGGGCTCCCTCTACTGTTCTAGAAAAATACTAATACCTGACAGCATCCTATATCTCTACAAAACCATCATCGGTCCATGCATGAAATATTGTTGCCACATCTGGGCTGGCGCATCGACCGCTAGTCTCTCTATAACACGATCTATCGGACAAACTCTGAAAAGTGTCTTCAATCTGAGTTGTCAACCATCTACATCATCACAATATTGCATCCCTGTGCTTGGGTTACAAGTACTTCAATGGAATATGCTCCGACGAACTCGTAATGCTATTGCCCCCCCCCCCGAACATACATATCCCTTACTAATCCAACAATCAGCCGAATTTTGCTTTCACTGTAGTTTCTTCCTTCGAACTGCTAGACTTTGAAATTCTTTTCTGGTTTCCTGCTCTCCAACTTTACTAATAAACAGATATTCAAGTATAATATGGACATCTCACTGTCCAACTACCTACTTGTAGGCTTTTCCTCTAATTCACAGCAGCCCCTTACATCTCAGTGGCAATATGCCTTGTTCAGGGTGATTAATAATAATAATAATAATAATAAAAACATACAAAAATGACATGGATGCTCAACTTTGATTGCTCATATAAAATTTATTTAAACAGTGAACACACTGAAACTTCTTAATATGATTCACAACATAGTATAGATGAGACTAAATTTTTCTTTTAATTGTAAAATCAACAAAAAATAAAATGGACAGATACATAATTTAATTGGGGTGAAAATCTCATTCACTGAAGTTTTAACCTTGTATGTTTTTTGTTTGAAAAGTAATTATGCTATTTTTATATATGTAGTTATACACTATATCATGTGCATTAAGTTGAAAAAGCATCAACGTTAACAAATAAATTGCCTATCACTGAAAACAGTAACCTAACTTGAAGAAACCCAGAAAATAATCTGTTATTTATTTGTGATGCAAGAGAAACAATTGTTCATAAAGAGAATAAAACCAAACTCCTATCTTTACATCATCAACGCTCTGATCCCCATCTGGCATCAATTGAAATGGATGGCTCTCGTCTAGGAGAAGCCCCATGTTTTGACAAGCTTTTGGGCTTGACCTTCATTCCTGATCTGAAATGGAACACATATATCAAGTCTGTTGCCAAGGTCGCTGGAAAGATGGTGGGATCCTTCTACCGCTCCAGAAAATATCTCACTACTGATGCAATTCTCTATCTATATAAAAGCCAACTACGTCCAAGGATGGAATACTGCTGCCATATCTGGACAGGGGCTGCTAAAAACAGCCTATCCTGCCTTGACAGAGTACAAAATAGACTTTGTGGCTTAGTGGGGGATGGCCTTTTCTCTTCCCTACAACCTCTCTCCCACAGAAGAGACGTTGCAAGCCTATCTTTGTTTTATCGTTATTTCCATGGCAGGTGCTCGTCTGAACTCCAATCTCTGGTCCCCCCTCACCAATCTTTTACAAAAAAACACCCGTCTAGCTGAATCCACTGTCAAAAACTTTCCCCACTCTTTATCTATGCCTAAATCAAAAAGTAGATTCGATTCCATGAACAAAGCTTCTTTCTTAGAACTGCACGCCTGTGGAACTCTGTTCCGTCTGCTTGCTTCCCTCCTGACTACAACTTGGATGTCTTCAAGTCCAATGTAAACAAATTCCTGATGAACCGCCCCCTTAAGTAGATACTCTAAAATATCCACACTAACGTACTGTACTTACAATAACTCTTCCGGGCCTTGATAAGTGGTGACCACCTTGCAAAAAAAAAAAAAAAAAAAGGGTGGAGGGTTTGCCGGTTGTAAAATACGCTTGAACATATTTTAATTCATGCAAATTCCATATTTATTATTACAGAGCCAATTATCTATTGAATATGATGTGTGTGTGGGTGTGTATATATAATATATATATATATATTTTCTTTTTGGCTTCAAACGTAGGTAATACGTATTTGTTTCATTCAAATTCAACCAGCGCTTCTATTCAAGGAACACAAACTCAAACGTGAATTCCGCGTGACCAACATCCCGACATTTGAAAAGACTACTGCAGAAACAACAAATGGAGTTATACTGATTCTATGTTCCAATAACAACATGGCAAAAAGAAAGGAAGACATACTGAAGATGAAGTTTTACTGCAAAATATATTTATGCATTTCAATATAAATTTCAATATAAATTTCAATATAAATTTCAACATAAATTTCAATATAAATTTCAATTTAATTTTCAATATAATTTCAATATAAATTTCAACATAAATTTCAACATGAATTTCAATATAAATTTCAATATGAATTTCAATATGAATTTCAATATAAATTTCAATATGAATTTCAATATAAATTTCAATATAAATTTCAAACAAAATAAATATCTTTATTTTGTAATAATGTGTTGTTTTGGCTTCAAACGTATCTAATACGTATTTATTTCATTCAAATTCAACCAGCGCTTCTATTCAAGGAACACAAACCCAAACATATATAATTTGAGGTTGCTCGAATATATAAACGGCATAATCACGTTGACACATCGGTTCTCATCAGATCACCGAAGTTAAGTAACATTGAACCTAGTTAGTACCAGATGGGTGATGATTTGGGTATTCTAGGTGCTGTATGTGCTCTCCGCTTATCTCGGCATTTGTTTTCAGTCACTTCACTTGCCACTGGTATTCAAACAGTGTTGATTTAGGTTGGAGATTGCGCACCTCCTGCCACAAAAATTTCACGCTACGGTGGGTATCCATGGTCTGTCAAAGACTGAAGGAGCCTTTATATATATATATATATATATATATATATATATATAAATTGGAACCCGCGAAGTAGGAGGTCAGAAGCTTCACTACAAAGATCTAACAAAGCGGCACCTGAAGGCGATGAACATCAATGTCGAGAGTTGGGAGGAACAAGCCAAAGAAAGGAGTAGTTGGCAAAACAATCTCCATAAAAGGAAGGAAGAAATAGCGAGAAAGATTGGAGAAGCCTTAGGGCTGAGACACTATTGACGACACAACCCTGGCACCCACATATGTGGTGCCTGTGACCAGACATTTCACACAGAAAGCGAACTATGCTAACACTGTGAGATAAAGCACCAAGGCCCCGACTAGTCATTGTCAAGATTGATGGACTACATGATGATGATGATGATGATATTGATTTCAAAAGTGTTAAAAAATGACTTGGGTCTCATTAGTTAGAATCAAAGCCAAAACATCTAGCACTCTAATCGCATTCCTACCGTTTAAGCTAACCCAACAGATAAGAAAAATTTTAAATCAAACATCTTTAAGCTATGAATGAATTTGCATATGCCATTATTTCAAAAGGTCGACTTTATGTATGAAAAATCCAGTTCACAAAAAGGGATGCTGGGTTGGGACAAAAATTGAAATTACTTCAGTGTAGAAGGATTTCTCCCTTTGCTAATTGTAGACAAGAGTTGAAGCGTATTGTTAATACAGATACTACACTTTGAAGTGTTTGCACAAAATATCGAAATTTACATTTGGAACAAATTAGGAACAAGACTATCCAAAGTAAGGTGGGGGATGAGGAGTGTTGGTCAAAAATGCTAAAAAATGTCTATCCTGTTCTTAACCAGAATCCTTTCAATTACCGACTAATCCGACAAGTAACAAAATCCCGCCCCTACATTGTAGAAAATTCTAGATGCTGGAAAACTTTCTACTCAAATAGTTTCTTTCCTCAAACTGCTAGATTATGGAATTCCTTCTAGGTTCCTGCTTCCCTGACTGTACTGACATGCAGAAGTTCAAGTATAATATAAACATCTTACTGCTCAACTCCCTACATAGTATGCCTCTAAATTTGGTCAAAAATAGTAACCCCTTGCGTCAAAGTGGCAGTGTTTCTTGTTTGATATGAAATAACAGTAAAAAAAAAAAAAAAAAAAAAAAACTTATTCTAGGGGTCTATCCTATTTAGGATATTCCTAAATTGGTTTGAAAATTTTTATTTTCATAAATATTGCTATATATAGAGAAAAATATTGTAGCTAAAACCCCATTTATTGACAGTGAATTATACTAATTAGTATAGAAATCACCGTGGAATTTCTATGGGATTCTGCTAGTTTTAGATGTATTCAAATCTATTAATTTTGGGAAAAAAATTTTATACTTCAAGTTCTTTATAACTTCAAATATTTATTCATGGTGTTTAGTTTGATTGTTTTGTAGAAAAAAAAAATTTTTGACTTTGCAAAACATGATTGAATTTTGCAAATGTAAAGGGAAAAAAAAAACAAATAACATCAATGTTTGGTGCATTTTAGGTCAGGAAGCCAGTATCTTCAGCCAGCCTGATCTGGTAGCACTGGATGCTATAACAGGTATTACAAATTCAGACCAAAATGAACCTGGGAGCAATGGTAACTAAGGGACAACTCCACATTTCCTAAAGACCCCAAAGGGAGTCTCCTCATTGGATGGCTGTTAAGGGCATACCCAGAACCTAAACTGTTTGAGTGCGGTTCGGGAAGGCAGTTAGTTTGATATACTTATTATAATAATCCATAATAATCTCTCTCGGTTTTTCGGATTTCCTGCATTAATAAGCGTAATATTTTGGTGTGATTGAACTTTTTTGATTGAAGTAATTTCATTTTAGTTAATATCTGTTATGTGTTATCTCCCCTTACCTACAGAAACGTCAATACCAAATATTTCAAATTCTTTCACAGCTGATATTATTTTTTGTTCCCATTTATGTATTGTAATTGTATTTGCATTAAATAACTGTGTGAGGGATAAGTTACAGCAGGAACTATTAAAATCACTAATAAATTATTTCAAAAGCAAGATTCATTCTCCAATAATTTTTTTAAAACATCCATTACGATCTTCTGACCTAATCTTAACTGACAGTCACTCGGATTTAGGGTTAGTGATAAAAATTTTAACTGCCTTAAAATACAAGAATGGCTCAGTAATGTTAAATTTATTTACGAAACTGATCCACCTCTCTAAATTCTAAATTGTTTTATTTTTAAAATTTCGTTTTTATTCTTTAAGAAAATTTTTTCAGGATGGTCACACATAATTGCCTACAGAATAAAAACTAGAATCTGTTGTATTTATTTATTTATTTATTTTTTTTTTTTTTGTTAGGGGAGTCAGCAAGGTCAGCAAAGGGGGTCAAATTATAAATTCACCCCCACCCCCCTAAAATCCTTGTTACGGTTTTATGTTTTAAGGTACAGGAAATAAAGCAATACAAAATCTTCTAAAAAAACAAAACAAAATTTTTTCAATCCAGAAAGTTAAAAAAAATGTCAATAGTTCCTATTTACAATGCCTCCCCACGGGACAGAGTTAGACACCTGGGTCTTTTTTTAACGTGGAGAAAAGTAACAAAAATAAAAATTTTCTCAGTCGTGAAGGATTTCTCCTCCACCGACAGAGAACAAGAAATTGAAGTGCAGCATCCAAAGAACAGACACTACACCCTGATCTTGTCCCGAAGGCCAAATGTCAATAGTTATTCAATTAGTTAATTGTTAATCAAATAGTTAATCAATTATTATTATTTGCTTGTTGTACAAAAGGAAATAGCTGATGTTTTCAAAAAATAAATTTATTTTTCTAAGAAAGCATAATTTAAAGTTGGGTTTGGATGGGAGGTTGATCACCAACTTTATTTCATGTTTATGAGGATTAAAATATGCTCTGTATGAACCCATACATTGGGTGGTGATTAAGAATGCCAAGATTTCAGTTTACAGAAATTGGACGTTGCCTTATAACTCAATCAAAGGGAGATAATTTGTTATTATTGTAGATTAATACTCTTAATTGGAGTTGACTTATCCCCCCCCCCTTAAAATTAGAAATAAATAAATTCAAAAATGAGATTCTCCCTTTTTTAAGTAATTATGTGGGAACACCCTAAAAATCTAGATGGAAAGCAGGAGGAAATAAAACAATTATTTTAAAATTTGGAGTAAGGGATCATGTTCTTATATAAATTAATTGTAAAATGATTCTGCTATTAGAGATCACTCTGGCATTTTAGGCCATTTTAATCAGTTTTTCCCTTTTTTTTTTCTATAGGATATAAATACTGTGCATTTGTTTTTATTTTCTAGGGATCTACCTTTTTAGGCAAGTACGTGTTGTTTTACAATGTTGTAAATGGTAAAACAAATGGTTAACTGCTTTAAAAATTTAGAATGACCCGGATATGGGGGATTGATTTATGTTGAATTTATGCATGAAACTAATCATCAACTCGAAAATAATTTTTCTTTCTTCTTTCCAGAACCTTTACATGTAAGTGCCTAAAACCAATGTAAAATCTCAGAGCTGAGGGTAATTCAGGGAAGATGTTAATTTCTAAATTTACCGATAATTCTATAGAGCCGTGTATGCAACAATGTTTTTATTCATTGTGACGTTTTTTTTATAACAAAAATATTTTGACTTTTTAAAAATATTATTATACACAAAAAATAAACATCTACATTCTTTTCACACAACAAAGCAAGTTTTTTAAGTTCAGTATAGTTAACAGCCAAAAACTCAATAAAAATAACATAATTTATAGCAAGCACAGTGGAATGTAATTTTCTATCAACCAATATACTTTTAACATGCACAAACAGTTTTTAAGTTAATTATTTTCTTTGCGTTTTTGTTATGGGAGATAACTACTGTATGAAGGATGTGAGTTCTCCACTGTTTTTTTTTTTGTTTTTTTTTTAATTCAGAAACTATGAAATTTCTTTTCTTTTTAAAGATTCAGGAAACGTCTTCCTTTTTAGGAAAAAAAAAAAAAAGCCTAATTTTTTGCCAAATTGATAGAACTGATAGCGACAAACTTTTAGGGATTGCATATTCGCATCCCTATAAAATAGTTAAATGATAGTCAGACATTTAGCACGAAATAAACAACAAAACCTCTTTTAAAACAAAATAATGGAAGGCTTATTCATTTGGTAGAAAGTTGGATTGTGTCTGTGTGCAAAATGGAGAGTAGAAAGTCCTTTGGGTGTAGGTTGGCTAGCAGTTGTTGTAAGTGAAGGTCATCTAAGCTGGAGTGTCCAGTGGACATACAGAGATAGGAGATAGAGAAGTGAGGCCCGTTTTTGATACTTGCCAGGTTCTCTTTGCTGGCTGCTCATGGTCCCTAAAGAGGTTAAAAAAGTTCCTTATGGAACAGTGCGCCCTGTCAACTGGTTGGTCAGTGTGTGGTCAAATCACTTGGCAGGAAGGCATTGATTTTCAAGAGAAAATAAATCTTTACCCTTTGGTGTCCAAAATAATAATGCATAAAATCGTTTCTGCATATATAGCTCGACACATACGCTCGCTCGAATTAATAAAAAAAACAAATAAAAATGTTTTATGCCAATCAGATGTGTTTCTATATTTCTCCGAATTTATCAAATTTGTCATTTTGATCAACCAAATGCATATAAAAAATTACATTTTTTCCTTCAATAAAAAGTTTGAGCCAAAGTCCACGACGTAGCTAACATCTGTTTTATGCCACCATCCCTTGCGTCTCCAGCAGGCGTTGGGAAGTCAATAATGGATTTCTCAACTCACGCATTCATAAGCACACACATTCTGACAGTAATGCACACACACACACCGCATTAACTCTTTCGCACTATCATCTGCTCATCAAAAACAAATATATAAACTTATTCGTTTTAATACTGCTAACATTTCCCACCAAACTTTCTACAGTGATATGAAATGAACACTGATTCTTATTAAGAAGTTTCGATTGAACGTAAATTTTGTAATTGAAGAAATTTTGATTACGGTTTTTCTGATTCATGGATAATTTACAGTTCTTAAGATAATAACTCTGGTCATTGTTGTGGTATTCACGCTGTGTCAGTTAAGCTGACTCTTTCCAACGTGTCCCGAGCAATGGCTGATCAGGTGCAGTGATTCAAGTCTGCCTTCATTATGAGTGCAAGCCATTTGCAATTCCAATGACAGACCCCATAAAAGTGGAGGCCTAGTGTCTTGCACAGTGACGTTTCTTCCAGCCAGGTGGTTAAGCTGGATTGATGACTTCACGGATCGTTGAATGTGTAGCCGAACCAGTGAAGGTCTGGTAAGGAGAGATTTTTGGAAGGAGCGGATCCTACTATGAGGGCAACTCTGGCTGTCTTAATATTTCAGCTGATAAATCCTCTTTGTTCTGCAAGGTCTTTCAAAAAATGAATATGAATAAATATCTGTTTTCATATCTTATGTAAACTTCCATTTCAAACATATAAGATATCTCTTTTGTGAACATGCTTTTGAATTTATTATTTTGTTTGTGTTTATAACGTTTCTATTGCGTTTTCACATTTGAGTGTTACCTAAACCATTTCCCTTAAAAATGTCTCCCTAAAATTGGCTCTCACCAAAATATTCCCCCTCAAACTAGAACACTAAGAAAGTCTCCATCAAAAAGCTTTTTCGTTTTTCACTATTTAGCCCTATTTTTTTTTTTTTTTTCACTTTGCTCTCACTTTTTCTTTCTATTTTCCTAGTTTTTCCCTTTCTTTTTTTTTCTTGTGTTGCATTCCCTCTCTTTCCCATCTTTTGATGATGATGCATAATGTGGATAGGGAAGGTTGAAGACTTTTTTTTATCATCTTCCTGTTTTTTTTCTTCTATCTATTATATTCGATGTATTTCTTTTAATGTTGAAGTTATGAACCAAGAAATGTGAACTTTTTTTTTTTTTTTTTTAAAGAATGTAACTTTCATTCAGTATTTTAATTGCTGCCCTATTTTATTCTTGTTTATTTCTTATTACACACACACACACACACACACACATATAAAAGACAAGGCCATCAAGCCAAACATTGTGATATAGAACAAGCCTGAAAAAACTGTGCTCATTATTGATGTTGTTGTCCCAAATGACTTGCCTTCATAGAGCTGAATGAGAAAAGATAACCAAGTATCAGGACTTCAAGAATGACTTAAAGACGACATGATCTCTGAAAGAGATATACATTATACCTGTTATGATTGCAGCAAGTGGCTTAGTGAAAAGGAATCCTGGAAACAATTCCTGGAAGACCAAACTGTAATGAAATTCAGACTGCAGCCATAAAGAAAACAACATCTATTCTAAAAAGAGCCCTCGGATATAAATTCAAATCATAATGAATTACAGTGTTAGCTCCGGGAGGAGTTAGCTCCCTTGATCTGTTAAAAAAATTACTCAAGTAAAATGAATAAAAAAAATATCATTTTTAAACTTTAACATTCTTAGTACACAACAAAAAAACTAATTTTAACAGGATTTAACACAAAAATAAAATTAAAATCTATCAAGTTGATACATTCAACATTAAAAAACAACTATTATAGATTAACACCCTTTGTTAAATATCCTCCTCCTCCCACTCCCCAGGAATGAGGTTCTATTTTTTATTTTATATGGGAACACCCTGAAAAATTTGACAGAGAGAAGAAAGGAAAAGAATTACTTTAGAAGTTAGAATGTGGAATCGATTTTGGATACGGATTTAACATAAAATGACCCCCCCCCCCTCATTTCTTGCCATTCTAGCATTTTAGAGAAGTAAATCAATTTTTTTTATATTATGGAAGATGTATTCTGTGTATTTTTTTTTTTTTTTTTTTTAATGGTGAGGGCCTATTTTTAGGCAATTAGGTGTGGTTTACCAGGTTGCTTTGTTTGAAAGAGGAGCTTGTCACTCAGAAATAGGGTTAAGAGATAATTTGCTTTTTTTCGGGTGGGGGTAAATTGCCACTTCAACAGAGAATAATGGTAAATTTAAGGATGATTTTTGAGGGAGGGCTTTCTATACGGATTTAGGGTTAGTAGGGTTAAGGAAAGGGTGGGAGCTTACTGCTTAGACTGAGGTTTAGTGATAGAGTAAGTAATTATTATTTATTTATTTTTTTTTGTTACTAAGTCTTCAGCATGACCCCAATCATAACAAAAAAAAACCCACAAAATTTATCTCCCATAGCAAAAGATTTTGGATTAACTACCCAAGAAAGCTGTAATAGCCCAGAAATTGAAGATCATTTCATGTCAAATTTCACATCATGCAAGGGGGATAGGTTGGGAAATTGATGGAGAGGACAGCATAGTTGCCATAGTGTGTAAATGCATCTTGATTCCAGATTCTTTTGTCATTGGCCGCTCACATCCCTGTGTGCATCAGGTGAGGGTGGGGGAGTTTACAATTTTTTTTTTTTTTTTTTTTTTAGCAAAGACTGATCTTATTTGATTAGTTTTTATTCCGGCTCGGTCCTCAAAATCAGCAGAGCATGGCATTCTCGCATATTTCTTGAACGGCCAACTAGCACCGTGTATATTTGTGTGTGTGTATATGTGTATTGGGGTGGAGAGGGCTCCCGTAAGCCGTGGTGAAGGCAGCCTTTCTAGGAGAAGCAAATCTCTGATTTAAAAAAACCATAAAGCGGGAGATCAGTGCCCGCATTAAGCTGGTCTGCAGTTTAATTTATTGCTAGCTATCTTGCTCTTGCTTGTTGCTAGATCTCAACATTTTGAACCGAGAGAGAGACTTAGCTGTTGTACAAAGCTAAGACTCTGTAACATCATCTTTGTATAGATACTCCCTCAGTCATTTGGGCTCATGGATTTTAAATGTCTGAGGGAGTGGCACTCGTCTGACAAGACGTTGCAATCATCATGTATGTATGTAAAAATTAAGTTCCTTCAGTTATGATCAAAACCAAAACTTATGAAGGATTCTTGTAGTAATACACACGGACGAAAAAACGCTTTGGATAATCACAGATTTCAAGGTAGTTCTACTAAAATAGCCATATTTTTTAAACCAAAGCACTTCAAGTCTTCAAATTACTACTGTTTTGTTCGGAAATGAATATACTTTCAAATGAATTAATAAATATGAATGTACATTATATATTTTAAGAGTTTTAAGCAAATAAAGTGATAAAAATGTGAACGTCATAAAATGGCGTTTTCGGTAAGGTTTTGTAATGACCCCCCCTGTTTTCTAAAGGTCCGTACCGTGATTGTATGAAGAATTTCGTCATGAAATTTGGGAACCAATTAGAAGAGGTGTTAATCTTAATACTGTCAAGTGTCCGAAATATTTTTGACCATTTCTTTTTTTGTCGTGTTAAAAATAAGACTTTAATATGACGAGTATTGAACATTTTGAAAAAAAAATTCTTCGGACACCCAGTAGTAAGTAAATCAATCTTTTTACTATCTTTATCAATTAAAAGTATTGTTTTATGTTGAGTAGGACCGCGGTAATTGATAATTTAAAAGGACCTACCCGAAAAAAAATTGTTTCTAATTATCGAATTTGGTCAAATGAAGTTTAAGCAGCAGCAGCTCCAGCCTGTAGAATCAGCGATAGCACAGTTGTAAACAAACACGCGTTCTTTAATTTTTATTCAAGAACGAATTAAGAAAAACATGAAAATATGAATATAAATGTTCTTATATGTTTTAATTAGAGCTATTTTGTTATCAGAATAACATTAGTTTAGAACTATTCGGTTTTCAGAATGTATAATAACAGCAATCCGAACCAATTCGGCATTATGAATCTGTTGCAATTTCTCGTCAAATTTAAAAACATGGTTAAAAAAAAACAAAATAAACTTTTGTAGATATATAGCTTGCATGCACTTTTATTCTTTAAATTAGTTTTGAACAGCGAATTAAAACAATGTTTTACTGCGAACAGCCACAAATGTTTTTTTTTCAAAATCAAAATAAGTATCAAAATCTCGTTTATACATAGATTCGAAAAAGTTGTCAAAAAACAAATATATAACAAATAAATGTTATCAAAGGCAAGATAAGTTACTTTTCTACCAAACTGGATATATTTTTTGTGTTTTTATTCAATGTAACATGTTTATTCAGCTCGAAAAAAATACAGTGTTTACCGTAGAAAATTAAAAATGGCGCCCGGCCCGACTCTCTTTGACACGGTAAGTTTGAGAAACGGAGTTAAAAATAAAAAAAAACTATACAAAATAATGTTAAAAACTCACCGAATATATGTCAGCCTATGTCACGGTAACATATATTGAGCGAGTTTCTAGCAGTATTTTGTCTACTTTTTTATTTTTAACTCTTTTCCCCAAACTTACCGTTTCAAGAGAGTCGGGCGCCATTTTAAATTTTCCAAAACATCGGTAAACACTGTTTTCAAGCTGAATAAACATGTTACATTAAATAAAAACACTAAAAAATTATCCAGTTAGGTAGAAAAGTAACTTGCTTTTGATAACATTTATTTGTTATATATTTGTTTTTTTGACAACTTTTTTGAATCTATGTGTATAGTAATACAAACCCTCAAAATCTATATCAATATTCTTGAAATTTTAAAAGCAGTTAGAAAACACATCAAACTACAATTAGGAAGCTTTTTATTTCGTTATTTTTTTTCTACTTATTAAGCGAAAGATATTTTTACAACCTGCTCCAGCGTAGTATAAACGGCCTATGGAATTAACACCTTCAACCTCGAAAATAGAAATCAACAAATTTTTGAACGCTCTTTTTGAAAAAAAGCTCTTAACTTCACCTCTAATACAAATTATGTGTGGCAAGTCTCCTCCTAAAACACTCTTTAACCCTAACAATAACACTAAGTTCGAGTGGCAAGCCCCCCCCCCCAACAAAATACCTCTGTAAGCCACATACAAGCATCTAAAACAAACAAACAAAAAATAGATCCTTCCTTAAAGAAAAATACACATAAAAATAAATTGGTTAACTGTCCTAAAATGCTAGAACGGCCAGGAAATGATGAATTATTTTACATTAAATTTTTGTGAAACTAACCGCTCCCCCCTCTAATATTGTTTTTGTTAGCTTTGTCTCTGTCAAGTTTTCAGTATGTTCACACATAATTTTCCTTAGCTCTACAATTAATTTAAAGTCCGAATGGCAACCCTCCCCATATTCTCATTGCATAGAAACCCTCTTAAAACTACACATAATCATCTTAAAAAAAAAAAAAAGCATGCATATTTTCCCATAGAAAAAAAAAAACAGTTAACTGCCCTAAAATGCTAGAATGACCTGTAATAGGAAATTATTTTACATTCAATTCTAAAATAATTTGTTTATCTTTCATTAAAGTTTTTCATGGCATTTTATACATAATTTCCTAAAAAGGTAGAATCACATTTTGGAGGGGTGGTCAGAAGGAGTTGAGTGGGGTTAAACAGAAGGTGTTAATCTACAATAATACCAAACAAATATTGCAATATATTCATTTTTAAATGGTCTTATGTTTAGATTTAAGTTTTTTGTACATAAAGCACATTACAATTCAACTTTGAGTTCTCCAACTTCTTTTCTGTTTATGGATACATGGCATTTTTAAGGAATTGCTGCATATTTATGCACATTTACTGCAGATTATTTGGAAACCATAAACTTTGGGAGATTTTCAGTTGCATATTCTGATTCCTTGTACAAAAATACACTTATATGGTAAATTTCATTTCTTAGTCTTGTGTTTTAACAAAGATATGACATTTTTACTGAAAAAGTAGTGTAAAAAATGTGACGAAACGCATATGGTCTTAAAGAGGGAAAAATATCCAAACGTGTGAGGCACAAAAATAGCCATAACTTCCTTAATTTTAATCAGATTTTAAAAATTTAAAAAGATTCTTTCTTAGCTCATCAAGCTCTTTCTATGCATACCAATATTGAAATATTTCAAGCTATTTCAATTTTTTCATGTGTATTGCTAATTCTTGAAAAAGCTATTTATAAACAGAATAGATTACTGGAGTGTCAGCGGCTATAATTGAAACTGAAACCAAAACTGAAGAATTCTTGGTAAAATTATTTATTACAAAAAATGGAAGTCCATAACAAATGACTCGGATGTAAGCATAACACAATAAATAAATAACCCTCACGTTATCGTATTAATATATAGATAATTCATCTAAGAATGTATTAAATTCCTTCAGTTAAAATATCTAGAAAACGGCAGAAGTAAGGTAATAATGAAATGTCTTGAGAAATTCCTGTAATGAGCTGATCCCTGTTGATTGCAGTGTAATTGTGGTTCTGTGCAGTTCTAGGAGGTCCACCCTCCCAGGCTTTGCCTTCTCTCTTTCATAAATTGTTAGTTTTTTGCTAATTGCCTGAGTTGTCCTTACCGGGGAATGCTGATGAGGCTATCGAGGCACTTTTTACAGTTCAGAATGCTCTTTCTCAGGGATGCGCACTTCTCAATCTCACTTTCCGACCTTCTTGTCACAGTTCTTGCAGTGGAAGAGAACTAAATACCCTTTCTTCTTCTCTTTTGCTTAATCTTTTTTTTTCCTTTTCCTTTCTCTTTCACGGTTTTATTTGTTTTGCTTTGTTTCACACCATATGTCAAACGATTCACAATGCAGATAGTGAGGAAGTAGAAACCTTGAGTCATTAAAGAATGACTTCCTGACCCCCCCCCTCCCCCATCCTCACGAATGCGCATGGAGTCTTATTCTTGCCATGTTTTTTCTTGTTTATTCTTTAAAAAATAAGCTTTGAACATTGTTTTTACCTCAAATTATTAATTTTAACTGAATTTAAAGAATTTAAAAGCAAAAATGAAATTAAAACCATACAAAAAAAAAGGTAGATTATCACTTTACAATACCCCCCCCCCCCCCAGGAAAAAAATTAATTTTTTAGGTAATTGTGGGAACACTTTGATAAACTTAGCAGAAAGCAAAAAAAAACTTTACTTTTAAATTTAGCATAAAATAACTGCCCTCGCCCCCATTTCCGGAATTTCTCTATGGAACACAATACCATGGTACTGTTTCTCATCTGACTATAGCGTAGTCATTTTCAAGTTCAATGTTAATAAGTTCTTGTTGAACCATTCTCTTACATAATTTAATTTCTAACAAATCTCGACTATTGTTACCATTCCTCACGTTGTTTCACTGTCAAATCCATTAACTGTCATATAAAATGTTTTCGAGCAGTTAATGAAGTTTTCTTTTTTGAGATATATATATATATATATATATATATATATATATATATATAATATTTTGTTTTTTATTTATTTATTTATTTTTTTTTGGAGAGTTTCCTTTTTTGTTAACAGATTATGTGTTGTTTTAGGAGGTTTTATTGTTTGGGGGCTGCCACTCTAACTTAGAGTTAATGGTAATGTCAAGGAAAAGGTTTTTAGGAGGGCTTACTACTCTGACTCAAGATTAGTGGTAGGTTAAGTAATTATTTATTTGACTAATCTTTCACTATGACCCCTCCCCCCAACTCTCAAATGCACAGAATTTATCTCCTATAGTAAGAAATATTTTTGATTAACTGCCCTAAAAAGCTAGAATGGCTCAGAAACGGGGCAGGGGGGTACTGAGAATTTTCCAAGTTGGGAAATTTATCTTGAGTAGAACAACAGGTCACTGGCCTATGTTACGTTGCGCAGGACCCCAGGTTGGGAACGGTCGTAGTTAGTAAGTTCCCCGCTGCAACAAAACCTAGCAGCCGACTTTTATTGATCGTCTAGTTTGTTTAGGACTTTGGTCGTCATGGCAACTGCCAAGATAGCAGAGTTATTTCCCCCTTAACCGTGCATTTTTTCCTCTTACTTGCCACTCTGCAACTTGTGGTGGTCATTGTGTATGTTTCCATGTTATGCTATCTCCACTATTTTTAAATGGGATGTAGTTTCAAGCTAGATGGTTGTACTGAGTTGCTGTTCACTGTTAAGTACAAGGTGGAGACAGTAGCTATGTCAAGGCCATATGTATGTTAGCAGGACTTGGCTGTCAGAAGTAGGTGTCTGAAAACCATAAGGAATTTACCAGTCTCTACATCTGAATCTCCAACTTGCTTGATTATGACCCTATGACCTATTTGATGTGAGGCACAGTTGAGTAAGACGGCAAACATACCACCTGTAACACCAAAGACGAGCTCATTGCCAGAATCAAATTGGTGTTCAGGTATTTATCTAAGAACACTGTGGTAGAAGTATAATTCATAATTATTAGCCGAGCTGTGACGTTTTTTGTTTTTTCTTTTCAAAAAGTGAAATTTATCTAAAAAAAATTCTGAGTTTAGAATTAACAAGACGAATCATAACCATTTACTTTTAAGTCACAGCACATACAGTGACTGTATAGTCAATAAATATCTTTGGAGATCAACTTCGTACTTATATTCATTCAGAAACTACATTACTCCAAATAATTGGGGAAGTATATTTTATTTTGCTCTAAGAGTGTCTATGTTCATGCTGGGCATCCATGCAAAGGAAAACCAACATTAAAAAATTTTTTTTTTCTACTTTCTTATTTGCAAGAATGAACTTAAAAGCACAGGAAAGCAGCATTGTGGTGATAAGGCAGCAGCTAGAGCTAGGTAGATAGTGTGTGGGACCTATTAGATTAGAGATCCTTTTTTATTTTTATCCTGTCCAAGAGAAAGAGACTAGTGGTGGGTGCACCAGCCTAGATGTAGCAACGATACGCCATATATCAGTGAATGATAGCTTTATAGAGATATAGTAGACTGGCAAGTATGATATGTATTTTAGCCCGGTAGAGGGAACCTTCCTCCTTTGGACTAGACTTAATTGTATATTGAAATTTTCACTATATATTTACTTGGTCACAATGACAAAGTTATATACAATCTCAGATTTAAATATGGTGAAAATTCAGCTCTCCAAATGAGAGACAGTTTGGATCATGGAATAATAGGTATCACAAACCAGCCTAGAATTTAGTGTACAAAAATGGGTAATTCTTTTCAGTTTCAATTCGAAATAACTCATTTATTTTTTTGGGGTTATTTTAATATAATTTAGATATAAACAAAATTAAATCTTTTATCTTTATAAATATCCATTTTTTTTCTCTTGTGTCATTGATAGTTTTACCAGACATAAACAATGTTTTTTAATTTTTTTTTACCAAAACATTTTTACCAGACATAAACAATGCTTTTTTATACCAAAACATTTTTACCAGACATAAACAATGTTTTTTTTAAATTTTTTTTTACCTGGCATAAACAATGTTTTTTTAAATTTTTTTTTACCAAAACATTTTTACCAGACATAAACAATGTTTTTTTTATTTAACCTATTTCAAACTGATATCAATTATTGCACAATAAAAACAATTAAAGCAAAAATGATTTTTCTTATTTCGAAATATTAAAAGTTCCATATTTTCATTAATTACGAAATTTAAAAAAATATTCTAGCAAATTTGGAGTCTCATGGACCTTTGCTTGAAGTTTTTACTAGATTAAATAATTAAAAAAAAAAAAGAAAGATGTTAACATGCTGAAATAATAATGTTATTATTTAGAAACCGTTCTTAACATGGGGAGGTTGTTTTGTAACTATGCTGTACTTTCACTTAAGAATTTAATAAAGAAAATATAAAAATAAAATTTAACTTGAAAATACTATGAAAAATACAGTGGTAACTTATCGGTGATTCTCATTTTTGTTATTTCAAATTATTTAATCAAGTAAAAATTCTATGCAGAAGTCCATGAAAACTTTCAAATTTGTTAGAATAACTTTTTAAATTTAGTAAGCAAATTTAGTAAGTGAATTTTTGCTTGATTAAATAATTTAAAATGAGAAAAATGAATTTTATTTTAATTTAATTTATTTTCACTGTGTAGTTATTTATATCAGTTTGAAATGGGTTAAACTTAAAAAAAAGAAAATTGTTAATGACCGTTTTAGTAACAAAAAAATTCCATTGATGCCGGCCCACTGCTACGAATTCAGAATGTGAGCAAGGAAAAATGAGAATAGAAAGGGCGGACAAAAAGTACATGAGAACTAAGAAAAAAAAACAAAACGCAGCCAACATTAAAAAAAAAAATTAATATATATATATACTTTTTTCAATGCCTAAAAGGAAAAGTGTAGAGAATGAACTCATTTCAAAAGGAAAAATCACTCAATAGACACCATCTTTGCATTAGTTTATTGAAAAGTTTTGTTAAAAAATAAATTAAAGCCCCCCCCCCGAAAAAATGCACCCTACATAAAAAAATATATTCCTTCCACTTCTTTAAATCTTTTCTTAATATTGAAAAATAATGAATAAAACAAACAAGTTAGGTTGTGTATGTTTGTTTACAAATGAAACGTGTATTGACAGTCAACCGATGTCGATTGAAATGTATCACGTTTAAGTCTCTCTGGTTGTGGGGCGCCTTATTCCATACTTCATCCAAGTAATGTTTTCTGAGAGCAATTTATTGTAATACATGCTGGGAGAAATGTATTCTAAGAATATAAGTAGCCTAAAAATTATGTTTAACAACCTTATTTGGCATTGGATAACCCATAGATGGTTGATGTGATCTAATGCAAACCAAAACCTATGCACATCTAAATGCTAGAAGTTTGAGTACTAATCTTCTTTTCTAATCCCATAACTTGTGATGTAATTTCTATTTACAGACAACACTGTTTTGAGTTTATTTTGGGATTTTTATTAGAACCCGTTCTGGACTAGATAGTTCAGCTGGTAACTTATATTTTTTGTATGTTTAAAACAAATAAATATAATCCATTATTAATCAGGATTAACTGTCTGAAGCAAAAATTGTGCTATTACTTCTATTCATGTACTATTGCACTTTCTTTCAATGGTCGATCCAAAGGGTGGGGTAATGTGATGTCTGTTCTATGATAGGATTATCTCCTTTATTTTTATTTTGAGCTAGAAAGTAGTGGCGTATTTGTTCTGTTCTGATGCCATCATCCCAGGCATCATCATCTTCATTTTTGTAGAAGGGAGTGAGGATATTATCTTTTTTTCTCATCATGATACCATCCATCCAGGCATTACCCCCTTTTTTTGGAGGCGTGTTGTTGTATCTGTTTTATTGTCATTATACCAATCTCTCAGGCTCATCCTCCTCCTTTATTTTTTCTTGAGAGAGGGTAGTGTAGTATCTGTTTTGTTGCCATGATACGATCCTCCTAGGCATTATTTCCTCCTTTATTTTTTTGGCGGGGGTGGGGGGAGGTGGGGGAGGTGTAGTATATGTTCTGTTGCCAAGATACCATCCTCTAGGCATCACCTACTGTTATATTTTTTGAGGAGAAAAAAGGGGTAGTGTAATATCTGTTCTTTTTATATTATGTAATTTTCTATATTTTGGGACAATTTAATTTTATTTATTCCTAGTGGACATGTCCCTAGCATTGAATGAGAAAATAACATAACCCCACAAACTTCTTATCATAACTTATGCTTATTTGAAACATTAACAAGAAAAGTAAAACAAAACCAAACTTTATGTATGAAATATACAAATTGCATAAATTTGTGTAATTAACTAAAAAAAAAAAATTTTTTTTAGACAATAATCATTTTGGAATAATCGTTTGGAATTTTTGAATAGGAAAATGAAAATCCAAATCTGATTAAAACTTAATTTCATATATCTTAAGATAAATTTGTTTTAATACTGGTTTCCCTAATGTATTTATTTTTTTTAAGTGCGTGTGGTTGTGGAGGTCTTGGTTTTTAATGTATAATATCAAAATAAAATTGAAATTACTAACTTCTGTATGACACAACTTATAACATTGAAACACTAAAAGAAATAATATGAACAGAAGGTAATCTATGATATAAATCTCACCTATCTGTTTAAATGTATGTATGTTTATATGTATGCCTAAAACTTTCGACAGAGGCGACTGATTTTCACGAGATCAGTATCGTTTTGAAGCTCGACCCTTCAGATGACAAATATCGAAAAATTGGCTAAAAACATTAATTCCTTCACCCTCTCAACTGGGCACTTTTCTACAAGGAGGGTCGTTTTTTTTTTGTTTTTTTTTTTTTTGCGTTAACATTTTTGCAAGTCATCATATCAGTTGGAATGACTTTACTTAATTTCAACGTTCCGAACTTTCGGTCATGTCATGGAGTAGTGGTAAGATGTCAGTTTTCTTTTTTCATTTTCTCTTCCACCTTTGCATCACGGGTTCAAGCCTGCCTGTCTACAACCACTTTTTTTTTTATTTGCTTAACACACACCTCCAAACATCCAGGCAATGCCAGACACCCAGGCTAGTTAATAAGAAATTGTATTAACAGAAAAATACAGCAGTAATGGACTGATAGAGATGACTTCCTCACAAGTGTTTCTCTTGATAGTTCAAACTGACTCTATTCCTGGTCAAGAAGAGTCCATTCCCTGATGGAATAGGATTGGTTGAATGTATTAAGATGAAATTTAATTTTGCTGTAAGATTAATGTGAAGGGAAAGATTAGTGTTCACTAATACGTGGATCCTTCCAAAAGTAAAGCCTGCTATTTTTAACTCAAAAAAAAGAGCTGTGAAGATGTGAATGGTATCATTAAAATGAGTGACCTTTTGTGCTCCATAATTTATTTTTCTACATAGTCACTACCATTCTCAATGCATTTTTGTCAGGAATTCAATGATGCATCTCTGTTTCTAATGCACACCCATGACAAGGAATGCTTTTTTAGAGCCTCACATCATCAATATCTGTAACAGAGAGATGAAACATTCAGGTAATGAATGCATAAGTTCAGTGATAATAACAAGCAGTTTGCAATCCCCTCTAATTCATTCAGGCGGAATAGAAAAATAAAAGGCGTTACTTTTGGAGCATTCCTCGTATTAATGAGAAAAATGAATTAAAAAAACAGTAACAATATGTTCCCCTCCTTGAATGCCATCCACGGACTCCTCAATAAAATTAACATTCATTCTACTCTCTGATCCCTGTGTCAAAACAGACTCCCTTGACAAACCCTGTACTCGGAGCTAGCCACAGGAAAAAGACCTATCGGCCGCCCTCTACTGCGATATAAGGACCAACTCAAATCCACCCTAAAAACACCGGATTTGATCTTCACATCTGGGAAACAACATCTCAGGATCGGTGCCTGTGTCACCAATCCATCATACATGGTACCAAAGGATACGAAGCAGAAAGAAGAAGACTGGTGGAGATCAAGAGGCAGGCAAGAAAAATCGTGCTGAACAACAACGCCCCCTTCCAAGCATTGCTTGCCTTCTCTGCCCACGCAAATTCCACGCTCAAATTGGTCTGAGAAGCCATCTGCGATCCAAACATTGAGGGAGGAGGAAACGGAAATTCTCGGATACAAGAAATTGCCCGCCGCCGACGACATCACCCATGTTGAATCACTGTATCTGTTTTACAAGTATTATAATGGAATGTGCTCTGACAAACAAATTGAAAAACTCACTATCCAGGTTTATCATTGATGTTCCCTTCAGCAAGATGTTCAACACTATTTGACTGTCCTTGTGCTAAGTCTCCAGTGATCATGATCGTGGGAATTGAATATGTCTATTTGCCACTACTTAGTGTTTTGCCTGATGGTTGCTTTTCAGTTTTTCTTAGAATGCCTGGTTTTGTTTTTGCTGTCTAATCTCTGCAAGTATCGATATAACTCTTGCTTCTTTCAACATGTCCTATCAGCAAAGACAATTTGCCATTATTAGGACACCAAGTTTTGCGATGACCAATTTCTAAAGTAGACTGTCTGACCTAATGCTCTAGATTTTGTCTGGATTTATGTTGCATATCTACATAATATTTATTGCCCTGTCATTTTTGTGGACTCAAGCAAGTGAGGCCTGGATAAAGGCTTACCACTCACTGCTCTACAACATCATGCTTCGTATGCAGCTGTTATAGACCTTTATCCCTTGTAATAATTGGGATGTTAGGATTGAGAGAACTTTTCTGAACTTTTTTCCCCAAGTTGTCTTGACTCTGATCAACCATATTTGGTACAAATGAATTTTAATCTATATCTGACTGCTCAACCATTCAATATTTTAAAATGAAACAAACGTATTAAGCTTTTCATTTATTTATTGTATCAATTTAAATCGTTTTAAAGCAATAAATTTTCTTACTGTATAAATAGTTACCAGCTAAATATTCATTAAATGCATTAATGTTTTAAATTTATTTATATGAAATTATACCAATTAAAGTTGTATTAAAATTACATTGAGTAACCATGTGAGTTCTTTGCTTTTTGAATGAAATCTGTTTTTTTTAAATAAGAAAAGTGTTGATTCATGCCAAATTGCTAGAGCCTTATTTTGTTATTTTTTATTGCTATTTGGCTGGATTTTATTTTTCTTTCTACTTTTTTCTTTATTCGTCTCTTTCACTTTATCTTTGTTTCTTTATTCCTGTTTTCTTCTTTCTTCCTCTTTTCTCCATCTTTTTCTTGTTTTTCTTTTATCTCTGATGACAGTTCTCTCTAAAAACTGAACATGCTTAATCTGCAATGGAGGCGAAAAATTAAAACGATTCATAAAGAGGATTATGGAGTTAGATGACTTTTGTTTAAAGAAGCTTTCCTCCACATGCACACTTTCTTTCTCTTTCTTTTGATTTTTTTGTTTACTATCACTGGCACATCATCGAAGATGTTTCTGGTTATTTTCTGGTCATCCTCTCTCTCCACATAGTACTATGCCATTCTGATTCATAGTTATATTTCACTTTCATAGAAGCAATAAACCATTACCTTGACCCCGTATTGTATTTAGATCCCAAAGAACTTATAATCTGATATCTGTCCAAGTAGGGGAAAAATGATCTCATTAGTTATTAGTCATTAATTCTCTGAAGTGAATTAATTTGATTTGAGGGTGAGGAGCCATTGCAGCTGAAAATTGAACACTTAATACAAAGTGGACAAAACATTCTTTTTATAAAAAAATATTTATATTTTGTAACTGCATTTTGAAAATTAATATAACTCAAATCATCAGAATTGGGAAGCATGTATTGTTTATTTGATAATTTTTATACAACTCTGTTTTCTTTTTCATGACAGCAAAAAAGAAAGAGATATAAAACACGGCTCTATGGACGAATTTATCTTTAGTTGACCTTTGGCAACTAAATATTTTTGTTTACTAGCCAAATAGAAAAGTTACTAGCCAAGCCCACATGATTTTTAGAATATATCTTCGTTATATGACGAGTACATACACCAAAATATTTTTTTGCATTTTTTTTAATAAGTGTAATTCTAAATATACACCAAATTTTATACTTGAACGTATAAACATTCAAATTTCCTCAGACGGTTTTTAAAACGGCTTTGTTTAAAAAAAAGTATATTTTATTAAATCTTTTATTGTTTAAATGATTTGACTTTGCTCGTTTTATTAAAAAAAGGTTGAAAAGATATTTTTATTCAGTAGTGAGCTTTGGAAGATTGATCAAAAGATAAGCATTTCATTATTTCTAGTTGCCACTTTGAAAAATCACTTGCAAATATGACTTGTATAGCAGGAGGCTCATATTGGGGACACAATTATATAACGGGATTTATAATACTCAGATACTGATGATAATGAGGGAGACATTTATACAGACTGGGATAATTCTTGGAGAGTTTCATATTAATGCGGACTGGGAGATATGATGCAAGTTCTTAACACAGAGGAGGGGAGAAGATACTTGACTTATGATGGAGGGGAAAACACATAACTTGGAAGGATTTACACAAAGTTTGTTATAGATGATGATAAATTTACCTTTTCGTTTGTGATGAATGATGACACGAGACAACATCTACAAAACATAAATGGTGATTTCTTTATTCATCTGATCGGCCGGTCGATAAAGTCAGGAATTCAGCTTGTATGGCTACATTGGTCTACTCTTCTCCCTTCGCCTCTAAGGGGTTCCCACTCTCCAACTCTCTGTCACCGTCTCTTGACTGATCAACTGCAACTCATCAACTGACTTCTAACTTTGAACCCTTAGATTTCTATATTGAGAAATCTCCTTTGTTTATGACGTCAAGTGTGTTTTCAATATTCAGATTTCTAAAAAAAGAAAATGGCCAAGCGACTCTTTTTCCAACATAAACAATATTTAACTATTTCTAATAGAATTAACAATATACTTAATTTCTAACATTCCATTCTCTATTATATTTAACACTTGCCTACAGGGTTCGATTCTAATCTTATCCTTATATCATTTTCACTTATCTAGTATGACTTCTTATTTACATAAGGGACAGCCCTTTCATGTAAGAAAACGAGTAAAAGAACAAGTCATCCATGGTAGTTTACCCACCAGACTCACTTTAGTATAGGAAGGAAGACAAGAAATTCATCATTTCAAAGGAAACTGAAAGCCCAGTAGAATTTTTGTATGTTATTATTAATACATATAAAAAGGAGGGGTGTACAGAGAGAGAGAGACAGTAGTTATAAAAGGAAGATGTTATACACACTTTTTAAGTCTCCTATTTTGTTGCTTATTCCCCTTGGCAATGTTCGGTAACTGCAGAAGGCACACTCACAAAGCATTAACTTGAACAGAATAAGGAAGCATTTTTTTTTTTTCAAATATTCATTCTTTCAAGGGAGGTGACAGGAACAAAAATAGTTGAGGGAGGGGTTGTTTCGAAACAATTTTTTTTCTTCTTTTTCCTGCTTGTGCATTGCAGTAGTACTTTTTGTACATTTTTCTACTTACATTTGAAAATCTATAAAAGTGAGAGTGTGAGGACACTTCTCAACCTATATACTCAAAAAATCTTTGAGTTAAAGACTTGAAATTTCATAGGTAGAATATTTAGACATGTGGAAAACTTTTTAATCAGTTTTCATCCAGAAAAAAGTGCTGCTAAGGGGTCAAAATTGAAAGCGAGGGTCATCAGATTTTTATGATTGGAACCTCTTTCACGACTGCACATGTGCAAATTGTTTCAATTATGTTAAGAATAAGTAAGTTTGAAAACACTTTTTAAAGATTTCAAGTTGATCTAATAGTTATTGTACTTTACTCACTATCTTTGTTTTTGTTTTGATCTCAGCTTGAGTATTTTTTGGTATTTAAAGGAGTGAACTGTTCACATGTAAACATAATACTACCATGCAAATATCTCAGTTTTTTTTTGTTTTCTTTACATTCCTTTGAAGTAATGTTACGTTTAATACCAGGCAAAGCTAGGTATATCTTCTGGTGCAATATGTTTTTGGTGAATATAAATGAAGTGGCGGGAGAGAGGTAGGAAATAAAGCGAGGTAGAGAGAGGTTAGAGAGAAAGACAGCTTAAAATAAATGTTACTATTATTCTATTTTGTTGTCAATGTATCCAGGCAACATCTGATAACCATGCTAGGGTATATGTATATGTGAGTATTTGATAAACAATGATGAAAGTGTTCCAGATTTTTCAGATTTGAAAGTTTAGGAAGATATAATTGAAAGCTTTAAATTGAAAGAGAATACAAGCTGGAAAAAAAGCAGAAGACTTCAAGATCAAAGAGACCTCCACGTAACAATTCACCAATTAGTACAAAAGAATAAAAAGCATGAAACAACATAAATGAAAAGAAAACTATTAGAATTATATTGAAGAAGTTTAAAAAAGAGACCAATAGGCCAACATGTACCGTGTGAACTAGAGTTGCATCTTTTCTATAAATGTAATTTAATAAACAATTTTAATGTTTTATTTTATATCATTTTTGAAATTGTTTCAGTTCTAACATAGATCATTATAAATTTGCATTTTCAGTTTATAATATAGGTTTTTATTAAAAATAATTTGTTTTTCCGATTAAAATTTATGTAAAATTTAAACAAAAACCTTTTATTTTTATATCAGATTTTTCCAGACAAGGGCATACCCTCATAATAAAGTTTTGCTTAATACCATTTTATATACAAATACAAAATGTTTTCATGTTTTTGTTGTTGTTTTTTTAATTTCCAGTTTCATCAATGACTTTAATAATTGAGAATTCAGTTTGATTAAACTGAAGTGTAGTATGAATTAAAGTTCTATCTTTTACAAAAATGTAATATCAATCAATCAATAAGGGTTTTAAATGTAATAAGTTTTATTTTGTATCTTTTTTGGAGTTATTTTAATTTCAACATAAATTATATGACAAAAGATTTTAATTTTTTGGTAACTGCAGAAGGCACACTCACAAAGCATTAACTTAAACAGAATAGGGATGCATTTTTTTTTTCAAATATTCAACAGGGGTTGCCTGGCATTGCCCGGTTGTAAAATATGCTTAAATATGGTATCTTGATTAATGCAGATTTCATTTATTGTTATAGAGTCAGCTCTCTGTCGATTATTTCCTATTATATTGTACCCATATATATAGATGTAATTTCAAAAGTAACAAAAAATATGACATGGGTATCACTAGCTAGAATTGAAAATAAAACCAAAATTTTTAAGACTCAAACAAGCAAGCAAGCAAGCAAGGATGCCCGAATGGTCCACAGAGTTTTATAATTATTAAGATTAAATTTAAAATGGAGGCGGAGAGACCTAGAGGATCGACATTTCACCCGTTTTATGCAGACTTTCTCAAGAGGGCTGGTCAAAGGTTATTATACTGATTTTGCAAAAATAATATTGTTACTAAAAACATTCTTTTTTCAGTTGAAATTAATGTAAAGTTTGAAGTTCGGATAGCACTAGGACCCACCTCAGCCTTCTATTTTATGTCCTATTTTTCAAGGAGACATGCTGCTGAATCATCCTAGCAAAGTGTTATATAATCGCCCCTCTAACATGAATACAAAAGATTTTCAGGGTTTTTTTTTTTAATTGTCCTTTTATCTATGAATAAAAATCCCTTTAAAATTAATTCATTTTTTAAACTGTTTTCTTTTTTCTTTTTTAATACAAATTTCAGGTTTGAATGAGAAATCTTCTGCTGGAGTCTTTCCGAAGTACGAAACAAAATGGAAGTGGATCTTGACCCAATGAATTACAAGTACTGCTGTGAATATTGTGGGGAATATTTTTCCGAACATTCTCTCTTCATTGTTCATTTGCTAAGACATGGTACGGAAATCGCTTCACAAGTGGAAATCTCTGAAAAAAGTGTCACCTGCAAGTCGCCCACGGATCAGATAATTCAGATCGTTGAAGACTGTCAGCAAAATCTAGAGGGAAATGTAAACGTGGAGGTTCAGGTCAAAACCACACGGGTGAAAACACCGACCCCATGCGATCAGTGTGGGAAGACTTTGTCCAGCCAGGTTGCGCTTAAGAAACACCTGGCGACGCACATGGGTGAAAAACTTTTCCGTTGTGAAGAATGCGGGAAAAATTTTCTCTCGAAAGGTGTTTTGAAGACACATATGCGGATGCATACCGGGGAGAAACCCTTCTCTTGTCAGGTTTGTGCAAAATCGTTCACGCAGATGTCAGGGTTGAAGTGCCACATACGCCAGCACACCGGTGAGCGTCCCTATCAGTGTGAGCAATGTGGAAAGGATTTCGTTCAAGTTGCCAACTTAAACAGTCACATGAAAGTCCATAGCGGTGAGAAGCCCTTCCACTGTGAAGAATGCGGTAAAAACTATGCAAACAAATATAAACTAAAAGAACATATGCGTTCACATAACAAAGAAAAACCGTTTCAATGCGAAGAATGTGAAAAATCATTTGTGACAAGGGCTCAACTAAAAAAGCACGTCCGAATTCATACGGAAGAAAAAGAGTTTCACTGCGAAGTCTGTGAAAAGGGCTTCTATCGAAAGTCGTCCTTGAAATGGCATATGAAAACCCATACAGGAGAAAAACCATTTTCTTGTGGAGTATGTGGAAAAGCTTTCACTCGCAAGAGTGTCCTCGTGATCCATATGGGATCACACACAGTCGACAAGCCGTTCCACTGTGATGTGTGTGGTAGGTCCTTCGCCTCGACTGACGAACTGCAAGATCATAAAAAGCTACACACACGTGACAGGCCATTTCATTGTGATGTTTGCGGCAAAGATTTCATTCAAAAGATGCACCTACAGACGCACACGCGAATCCATACGAAAGAAAAGCCTTTCCTGTGCGAAGTGTGTGGGAAATCTTTTGCTGAAAAGTCGACATTGAAGATCCATCGAAGAGTTCACACAAAGGAGAAACCATATGGCTGCCAAGAGTGTGGGAAATCCTTCTCCCAAAAACCGGCCTTAACCATTCACATACGAACGCACAAGACCGAAACACGCTTCTGCTGCGAAGAGTGTGGCAAGGTGTTTCCTTTTAGCTCCAGCCTGAAAGTGCACAGCAAAATGCACAAGACGCAGAAGCGCTTCCCATGCAAGGAGTGCACCAAAACGTTCCCCATGATGTCACGGTTAAAGCTGCACATGAAAATGCATAACAAGAAAAAGATCTACAAATGCGAAACGTGCAAGAAAAGCTTCTCACAAAACCAGAGCTTGAAGACGCACATGCGCTTGCACACTGGCGAAAATCTCTTAGAATGCGAAATGTGTGATAAAAAATTCCCGTATAAGTCGACGTTAGCGAATCACATGAAGACGCACATGAAGAAAAAGACGTACAAGTGCCAAATGTGCGAGAAATCTTTTTCTGGTTATTATCAACTGAAAAAACACATAAAAACTCACACGGAAGAGACGGTCTTCCAGTGCATAATGTGCAGCAAGGTGTTCGCGTACAAAAATCTCTTAAGTCGTCACATTGTCACCCACAACAATTTATACCGCAAAATTGTTTTCTTGCCATCGTGAAACATTCGTTTTGCTCGCAAAGAAATTTTACTTCCGAGCTACTCCAATAATTGTGTCTTTTCGAGATGAAGAAAGCGTTTTTATCTAAGAAGAGATACAATGCACATTCAAATACTCCAAAAGGAACATGATCTGACCTCCCAAAAGGTGATCTGACCTCCAAAGAGTGATCTTCCGCCATGGACTCTTTTATTGTAGTTGAATACAAAATCGATTTCATGCATAACCCAAACACACACAGATGTATGCTGAAGGGAATAATTGTTTCAATTTGTTGTAAAAGGCAATCTATTCTGTAAAGGAAGACCTTTCGGTTATGGCTATCATAAAAATGTACATAAATAGCTTCATTTAAAATATTATCTAATCTCTTTCACCTAAGTTGCAGGTAAGATATCTCAGTTGATGTAGCATCAGATGTGAAACAATACTATATATAATAAGAATACTATTCCCATAGTTTTCATCAAACATACATGTGTGTGTGTGTTATCCAGAGACATTTAATATGCAGCGTCATATCTTTTCTGAGATTCAGAATCCAAAAATCCAACAGTTTGGACAGCAGCCAAATATCTCACCCATATGATTTCATGTTCATTACAAAAGTAAGGAAAATGATCCTTTTATATTTGTTCACATTACCAATACCAAGAGAGCTCAATTCATTGCTCACACTAATTGGGAACTATTACCTCTCTTATTAGAAAGCTAAATACATGAATGGAAAGCAAAAGTAATCAATTACAAACAACTGTGTTACTGTATTATCACTTTGTAGTGTGGCAGGACAAATATATATATATATATACACACACACACACACACACACACAAAACAACATTAAAAAAAAACAAATTTTTGTGTTTATACAGTCAAGGAGGCAGAAGTGAAAATTGCATTTTGAAATAAAACTTTTTGATATTATGCATCAGACAAAAATAGGTATCCTCATCAAAAATTAGGAAAAGTTAAATTAAAAAAAAAAATAATCAGTTGTATTGTATTTTGCCAATTCATTATTACTTGGTTAAATGACAGACTGGTTTATCTAACCCTGCTTTATGGTATGTCTGCTCTTATCAATGCAAACACCTATTTTTGACCGATACGTTAGTATATCAAAGTTTCCCCTTTAAATTTGTTTGGGACTGCAATTTTCACCTGTGTTACTGCAATTGTCACTGCTTCTATTTGTATAAGCGCCAACATTTTTACTCGCAAAAGCATAGTCATCTAACAGTATGTTGGCATCACTTGTGATATAGTCACCTCCAAGTTTATCTCATCAAAAATCAGGTCATATCTATGTCAGCAAACTGCAGGTATCTAATGTAATGAATGAGATGGATTGTTTAAAAAGACATTCATGACAAGTAATAAAATTTCACTTTATGGAGTGTATCTTGTCAAGTGTATGTATAGGAACAGAGTATGTGTCAACGACTTCTTTAGTGATGAGTGTGACGTTAAATTTGGTGTCCATTACGGTTTGATATTGAGTCCTCTGCTATACATCATTGTTTTTAAGGCATTATTCGGAGCATTCTGATATCCCTAAGTTGTATACTGATAATCTGGTAATTCTTGCTGACCTGGAAAAAGAAATGCATACAAAGTTCATTGTAACTATCATAAAGCTGAAGAGCCTTCTGGTCATTATAGGAAAGATGAAACTTATGGTCAGTGGCTTTAACTTGCATCGTCTGAAAGATTGTATCAAGTTCCCATGTGAAGTTTGCAGATCTAGGAGGTGCAAAAGGCTGGCAGATAAATTCCTGTTGAATACTATCTCTGCAAGTATGCTGGTACTGCTTGTCCAATTAAAAACATATCCTGTGTTGAGTTCTCTGTGGTTGATGTACGGAAGTTGTGGATTCCTTTTGTTATCTTGATGATTCAATAATTTGCCCCACTCTTTATCTGTGCCTAAACCTAAACGTAGATTCCATGAATAAAGCTTCTTTCCTAGAACTGCACACCTGTGGAACTGTCTTCCGTTTACCTACTTTCCAGCTGACTACAATATGGCCGCCTTCAAGTCCAATGTAAACAAGTTGTTGATGGGCCGTTCCCCTTAGGTAATCCAATTTACCAAATTTACACTTCTAACGATTACTATGATATTGTCTTTTTGACTACTGTACACTCTTTAATTCTTATCCTTGAGTGGCATCTGGACCTTGATAAGTGGTGATTGCTTTATAATAAAAAAAAAATGTGCTGATTAATATGTGAATTAAGTTCGACCTTACATTTGCAGAGTACATTGAACAAGTTTCATAAGCCTTTTCTTATTTTGACCTGTCATTTACTCACTTGTCACTCGGGGTCGATTTTACAACGGATATGTCCATAGTGCCATTTTAACTGCAAGTGAATGCTTGACTCTTACTAACTCTGTCTTTATAGGAATGCAGAGGAGTGACATGTCTATGATTCAGTAGGGTGTGCCTTGATGTCAGAGTTCTGACTTTCTATGAAGCCAGTTCTGCATTGCAACTGTTTATGGTGGTATGGATACGTTTAACAAAACTCTGGCTTGATAAATAGATGTACACACATCTCAGTTGGTATAAGTGATAAAGACTTGGAATGACTCAAAGATAACCTCAAATAGTGGCACATCAAAACCAGTGTAAAATGATAGTTTCATGGTGAAAATCCCTTTACTTGTGATGGCTAATGTACAACACACATCTGATATATTTCTTATATTTTAAAATGAACTCCTATCAGACTATACTTACTATATAGATATAAGAGGCCGGTTACTAGTGATATCTTAAGTGACTTAAAGCCAGCAAGTTACTTGCTTTTCATCTCACAAGTTGAACTGGAGACAATTTTTTGAACAACCTTGTAAGGCGCATAAAATGTCACATGGAAATGACAGTCTTCCAGTACATAATGCAGTTGATTTTAAATGGTTTTATAACAGGGATCAATTATATTTGAGGCACTCTAAAATCAGAAACTATTAAAAGGATATATATTGGCTTGATAACGGTTTCTTTTCCTTTTACTTCCAGGTGAATTATAGACAATACATTTGCATTTGTAGATTGTTGTGTTTTGTAAACTGTAGAGATGTATATAAAAAATTGAAACAAATTCAAACAAAAACATTAAAATAAGTACAAGTTGTGCAGATTTATTTATAAGACAAATGAAATAATTAAAAAATGCATACTTTTATTTCTAAAACTCAACATCTATAATATAAATCTCACCTGTCTGTTTAAATGTATGTATGTTTGTATGTCTGCCTAAAACTTTTGACAGAGGCGACGGATTTTTATGATATTGGTATCCTTTTGAACCTCGACCCTTCGGACGACAAATATCGAAAAATTAGCTAAAAACATTAATTCCTTCACCCTCAACTGGACACTTTTCTACAAGGAGGGGGTCACTTTTTTGACGATATTTTCGAAAGTTATCCCCACTTTTCGATTGACTAGCCTTAATTGAAACCTTCACAACTTCCAAGTTGGCGATAGATACAACAGCACATTTTTTTCCTCCCTTGCGGTTCGAGCCTGCCTGCCTACTACCACTTATTTTTTTTTTGCTCAACACACACCTCCAAACACCCGAGCAATGCCGGGTACCCAGGTTAGTTATCTATATATATAAAAGGCAAAATGTGTGTGATCATTTCGTGTATGTCTTCAAAAGGCTTCTTTCGCACATGCTCCCGGGGTTGTTACTATCGCTTAAAACTGTATATGTAGGTCCTATATAATAATATCTAGGAATTAGAAAAGCGCGTAGCGTATAGATTTATTTACGTCAATTTTTACAAAATTATTGCTATTTTGGCTTCTCGCGTGTTGATTGGGCTTTTTAGTATAAATATGTGAAACTAAACTCAAACGATGTCTTCTCGGCATTGTGCTGGGAAAAACGTCCAGAAGCAATCAGCTTTGATCAAACACCCCTCCCCAACATCTGTTGGGGAAAGAAACAGTTAAATTTGGGTAAACAAACCCAAACGCTGTGTGACTTTTATTTGACCTTCTTAATTAGGTCAAATGGAAGCAGCAGAGTTAACTTTTATTGCGCACACCTCTTTTTATAGTTAAATAACCTGCTTAGCATTGTCTGTTGTCGCTGTGGGTCAATGGTTAACGTAGCAGGTTTTTTTTTTTCACACATTAATTTCCAACTCAAGGGTACAGGTTCGATTCTCATACTTACCTACCAAAACATTTATTTTATCAATTAAACCCCCCCCCCTGGAGTTTTGATTTACCTCAAGACACCTGGGCATCGCCGGGTACCCCCCGCTTATAGACAATAAAAGAGAAATACTTCCAGGCAGGTAATTTTGATTTTCATCTCAATTCAATGCCATTTATTTATTTTGAGCCGTGTTTTCCCTATATTAAAAAATTGATCGTGTATGTAACTCTGCCATTGTAAGCCGACAACAATAAAGATACCTGCAGTACCTTTTTACATTTTTTATTAGAAAAGGTTTTGTAAAAAACATGATTTTTTAAATTTTATTTTGTTATACTTGTAAATAAATATTTGATATAATTCCCCCATTGTTTTCTTTTATAAATTACCCAAGTTTAGAAACCAATCATTTTATAAACCACTTATTTAAATGTGTTTCTTCTTTTGTTTCTTTAAATTTATTTGGTTGCATCTTGATAAAAACAAAAGTTTGAAACTTTTTTTAATTAATTTTTTTTTTTTTTTTTACGAATTTCTAAAATTTACAAAAATAATTTGAGTATGCTTTGTTTACAATTTAATTGGAAGTAAAAATATGAACAAAATGGCAACCTTTGATCGTTTATGATCTTGGGGTGCCTCAAGTATAATTGATCCTATGATAGTTAATATCACTTGGTCTTACACCAGGTATCACCATATCTCCAACTTTGTATGAAAGATATTTTATCATATGCTTAGTTTTGAAAACATGTTGTTTTTTTTTTTAGCATATTTTAAGTCATAGACATGTCAACAATAATTAGTGGTGTCAGTATTCAAATATAGGGATTTGAGCTCAGAAGATTCAAGTTGCTTTGGGTGACCTTCAGATTTAAATGACATTCAAATGTGATTAACCAAACTTCATTCCAAGGTAATATGCAGATAAATATTGGAAGTTTTAACAAATTTAGTTGATGAACACTAGGAATACATTTGTTTTATTTCCATCCTTCAAAAGTGCTTGGAATTTTACAGACAATTGGATACTACTAGTTAATTTAATACAAATATGCAATAATAACTTGAAAAAAATACAGAGGTGGAGATAAGTCTTCCATTGAACTAAGACTGAAGTAAAAATTTAGACGCATCATTTTTTGTATTCTATAGTCAATAAATAATCCTAATGATTTTGATCTCTTGAGATGAAGAATAATCTGTATTTTGTTTTTTTAAAAATTTTTTTTTTTTCATGGAAATTGCTCCATGAAGCCACTTGGTGTAATAAGTTAAAAATATTGTTAAAAGATTAAAAACTAGTCAGCGACAACTGTTAGATGAAATAGATTCTGACCCAGAAAACAGCAATTCTTCTCCTTTTGTCAGAAACATTGCTCTTGAAATGTAAGGATTAGAAGACAAAATAAGAGAAGCAAGAGTTAATGAGGTTGGCAAAGGTAAATTGAAGGTCAACTCTCCTTGGTTGAATTATTTGAACTATTATTTTCATCTTTGTGTCATGTTAGTCAATGTCTAAAACCCATAAAAAAAATTTTTTTTAATTTAATGTATTTATTTGCTTCCTCACCAAAGCAAATTAGGCACAAGGCCAATTTTTAAAGTGAGGAGTGAAGGGGAAATGGGCACCAACTCCCCGGGGAGTAGGGGAGCTGGATAATGACAATTGGTATGAAGGGTCGCCCCTACATTGACCAAGGTCTTATATGTGGGGTTGCCCCCACATATGGTCTTTGCTTGCAGTATCTGCCGGAACAGATGGTATGGTATTTATTTGCTCCCCCACCGAGCAAATTAGGCACAAGGCCGATTTTTAATGTGAGGAGTGAAGGGAGGGGAAAGGAAAAAGGGGACCAGCTCCCGAGAGGTGGGAAATGGGAGCTGGTTAATGGTCAGGCATGTGGGGTTGCCCCCACATCTGGTTTTTGCTAGTCATAGCTTGCAGCATCTGCCGGAATAGATACTACACTTTGATCTTGGCCCGAAGGCCAAGAATTATTTATTTGCTTCCCCACTGAGCAAATAAGGCACAAGGCCGTTTTTTAATGTGGAGAGAGAGGGAGGTGGGAGGGAAAGGGGAACCAGCTCCCGATGGGTGGGAAATGGGAGCTGGATAGTGACAATTGGTATGAAGGGTTGCCCCTACATTGACCAAGGTCTGATATGTGGGGGTAACCCCACATAGTGTCTTTGCTTGCAGTATCTGCCGAAACAGATACTACACTTTGATCCTGGCCCGAAGGCCAAGAATAACAGAAAAAAGGCAAAATCAATAAAGTAGAATTAAATTCTCTACCAACCTGTAATGTGTGGAAACTATGTTTTTGGGTTTTTTTTTATTCCAGATGCTCGAGTATCTTATCCCCACACTAAATCCAAAATGATTGCTCAACCGATAGCTTAACTTCTGTCAATTTCATGTTGAAAAGATAGTACAAAAATTACTAACTCTATCACTAACTCTAGGTTCGAGTGACAAGTCAACTATCCCTATGATACTATTGATGTCCCCTATCCAAGTATTAGTAAGCAAAAAGGAATAAGTATGGTAAAAAAAGAGGGGATAAGTTGTGGGAAGTTCACTTAATAGAAAGAGATTGAAGAGGAATTTGCTCACAAAGGAGGCTGAAGTAGAATTGTTAATCAAGTTATGCCAATGATTGAGACAATAGAGGTCGATATGTTTAGGTTGGTTTATGGACTGTTTAGGAATGGTAATGATTTTTACAACAAAAGCAGTTTATGGACAGTTTTGGAAAGTTGCCAGTTTGACACAGTTGAATGCAAGCTGTGGCTTGGAGCAGATCAAGATGAGTTAATGCAACCTGATGAACACGTGTGGACCTTAGCACTTCCTGTGATGGTGTCACATGTACAACCAGTGTCTAACCAATATATGCACAATGTGTTGGAGTTTATATTTTGAGTGATTTTATTTTTTATAATTGTGAACCCGTACGTGCCCTTTAGGCAGCCTCCCCAATCTGAGACGATGAAAGAAAAGACGACCATGAAAACAGCATTGGGGTCGGTGTTTGTTGCTGAGCAGGGAAACTCAAGGTCTTACAAAACCATGCTTAATCACTGAAGTTTAGCTAACTTAAGGCATCACTATAGTCACCATCTTTTTCATGTTGATAGGACATGCTGACAAAAAACAAAATTCTGCAGTTTTACAATTTCTGTACATTAAAAGTATACAGCTTGATAATTTAATTCTATTGTGTTTGTTATGAATTATTTGTAGAAAGACTTTGAACTAGGTTGACAAATTGGACTAAATAAAATTCTAAACAAAATATTGATATTTTGTTTATGATCTTTTGAACCGTTAATTATTCTGCATTTTTACTGCTTTTATCCCCACAGATTGGACAGTGGTCTCTAATCATTATATCAATTTATTTATGACTTGTATAATTTCTGCAGAAGGAATCCACCTCCTCCGAATAGACTGACAATTGATATGTAAAGAAATAATAAAAATCGCTTATATATAAAAATAATAGAATTTATAATTGGTTGCATGTCCTTAAAGACACTATTTGGTTCTCGGTAATCATTTTATGTTTAAATTACATATGAAATTAATTCTCCTCTGTGCAGTCTCAAATGATATTTTTTATTTAAAGGTTTTTGCTTCCTAGTTTTTCAGGCTGTTTTATATATAATCACCTTTAAAAAGTGACTAAGTGACAGTCTTCTGGAAGTTGAAGGTTCATTTAATCTCAATTATATAAAAAGTGTTTGTTTTGCAGTACAAAAAAAATAAAATAAAATACAATATATTCGACTTTCTCCGGTAGAAATAAAAGTTCAAAAACGAGTTCACTTACTATATTTTGTTAGATCAAAATTATCTCAATGTGCAATTATAATAATTATTATCCAAATCAACAATTGTTCTTTCTCTTTAAAACATACATGGACAATCGGTAACACAATTGGTAGCCATGTTTTTTATGCCTGTTAGCATGACCACGTGGTTGAATACTGGAAAATGTCACCTACAAGCTGATCAGGAAGTGACGTTACACTGTCATGTTCACTGGCCTACTCTCTTGGTGGTGGTGTCTTAATCCACGGTACTCTTCTATCACGGAGACCAAAATGTTGAACAACACGGTGATTAAGTGAAAATGGTCATTATAAATAAAAGTTCTGACTTGCTCCTTTTCAGTACTGGCATATCAGTATACCCGTAAGCATTCTTGTAAGTATGTTTATTTACTGTTATGTAATTTGATAATGGGGGGGGGTGAATACGTTTAATAATTCCAAAAATATTAATATTTTAACAGAAATTAATGAAATGTTTATGAGTTACAAAAAATATGAATATTTTCAAAAAATTTTATAATGATAACAGTTCTAAGATAATTTATAGTTCCAAGTATAAAAATATGAATAATTCAATTTTGATTATTATGGTCTAGTAGACCAACACAAAACCTACCATAAAAAAACTTGTTTTTCCCAGAGGTTTTCGAGTGTGTTAAAAATGAATATCGCATTGAAAATTGGGGCCGCCAACTAATTTTCACAATGCTGAGAAGATACTTTTCCGCCTGTTCCATGTAGGAGTGTTACACGGCGGCCATATTTGTCCATATTTGTAAAATTGTACTTGGTTTCCGCCTTAATATTTTCCTTTAAAATGACAACTTTTTAAGGTTTTTAGATATGATGTGTAGAAGACTAGGATCTAAATACCCTGAACTCGCTACAAGAAAAAATAATGAAACGAATGGAATGAAGAAAACAAAGAACTCAAATGCTGGAATAAATAAAACATGTTGTTTATTTTCTGTTGAGAAATTAAAGTCTTGAGTGTACACGTGTTCATTCAGCCATTGACGACTATGCATGTGGAAGGAAAGGGGAATGCAATAGAGAAACGCGAAGTGGCAAGCCGGCCTGTAGAAAGAGAGGGTTAAGCTCAGTAGAGAGTCGCGCACATGTCTGTGTTGATGGGCCAAAACCGAAGGGGAGATAGAGTGAGAAAGTCAATCCAGGTAGACCGTACAGCTCGAAAGCTGGTCCTAAAAGGAAAAAAGCCGCTTATTGCTCTTTCTTTTATACTTGTTTCCGGTGGTCTTTTGCGCATGTGTGTATTTCCTTTGAAAGGGGAAGTGACGTTGTCCTTGTGTGCATACGTGTGCGCGTATGTTAGTACATGTGTGTACATTAGCGTGTGTGTATATACACATGAATGTGAGTGTATGTACGCAAACGTGAATATATGTACGTGTGTGGACGTGGGCGCGTATGTTTGTGTGCGTGTATGTATATGACAAGTAATATAGCTTGAAATGTGAATGCGTGTTTTTGTGTGAGACTAGAAAAGGCTCGCGCAGATGAAAACAAATATTGCATTTAAAATTTCCGCAAATAAGTAGTTTTCTTGATAATAAGCAATGTAATTCTCTATTATTGATGGCAAAAATATTAGTGTGCTTGTGTACGAGCTTTTTTCAAGTCTCACACAAAACACACATTCATATTTCAAGCTGTCATATACATACGCGCACACAAACATACGCGCCCACATCCACACAGTTACACATATTCACGTTCGCGTACATACACTCACATTCACGTATATATACACACACGCTTACGTATACACATGTACTCACACACGCGAACACAAACACACACATGGGCAACGTCACTTCCGCTTTCTAAGGAAATACACATGTGCAAAAGACACTCCAGAAGCGAGTATAAAACATGGAGACAAGCTGTTTCTAATCCTCTTTTTAGGACCAACTCTCAACTAGAGAGGTTGGGCGAACAAGCCGCCACCGTTTCGGCGCACGCGCACCTCACGCCCACTTCCTACTATGTATGGGGCACGAGCTAATGACTGTATGTATACATTCTCCCTCTTTCTCTCTCCATCTACTACTGGCCACTAAGAACACCTTCGCGTAGCTGACTACTAACTGATGACAACTCTAATATCCTCTTCCTTGCCTACACGCTGGATTCTCATTTCCACTACAACACTCACTTCAATTCCCACGCGCGAACAAACAATAATGACCCAAACTTGAGATGAAAACACATTTCCTTTTCTTGCTACAACACCAGTCCTGCAACGGACATTGGTTACATATGCGCGGACATGTTATAACTAAAATGTTCATTTCTTTCAACAGCAAATAAACGACGTTTATCTTATCCATTACTTGAGTCTTTGTTTCCTTCAATTCCCATTCGTTTCATTATTCTTTTGTAACGGGATTGGGGTATTTATATATCCTAGTCTCCTACACTTGCGCGTATAACAATGGCCACCACTTGTGGAAGTAGACCTCCCACATCTCTTCTTTCTGGTAAGCATTGACATAAATGTCGAAAATTTGAATGATTCGAAGTTAGCTCAGAGTGGAGCTAATAGAAAAGTAAAGCTGCAAAAAAAAAAAAAAAAAAAACCCTCTGAAACCATTTCCTTAGATTTAGTAACCCTTAACCATTATTTAGGTAAAGGATTGACAAACTCTACTAATATTTACTTAATAAAATAATCCATACATAAAATGTGACACAAGGCCCCAAAACGGGGCATAGGGAAATATTTTCTGACTTTGACTTAGCTAGTCCTATTCGTTGTTTATTAACACTCATCCACCAAAATAAAATTAGACGATAGGTGTAGCAATAAACTCTCTCTTCTCAGAGAGAAGGTAAAGCCTGGGAGAGTGAATTTAACATAATCATACATCAGTAGTCTGAGAGCAACAAAGCCACATTCAGATATCCTACATAAAGCTCATATATTTACAATATTTAGTGGGGAGTTGGGTAATAATACATTTCTAACACTAATAAAATATTTACGAGCAGAACCCATGTTCCACTCAGATGACTTGTAAAGAAGAACTAACAACGAATGAAAAAGAAGTATATAATCAAAGAAATTAGAAAAGGAAATTCGGGTTTGTATTACTGTACACATAGATTCGAAAAAGTTGTCAAAAAACAAATATATAACAAATAAATGTTATCAAAGGCAAGATAAGTTACTTTTCTACCAAACTGGAGATATTTTTTGTGTTTTTATTCAATGTAACATATTTATTCAGCTCGAAAAACATACAGTGTTTACCGATGTATTTGAAAATTCAAGATGACGTCTCACACCCTCTTTAACACCGTAAGTTTGGAAAAAGGTGTTATAAATAAAAAAAACTATACAAAATAATATTAAAAATCCGCCGAATATATGTCAACCTATGTCACGGTAACATATATTGAGCGAGTTTTTAATAGTATTTTATCCGGTTTTTTATTTATAACATTTTTTCCCAAACTTATCGTGTTAAAGAAAGAATCAGACGCCATCTTGAATGTTCTAATACATCGAATTTATCTGGAAGCAAGATAAATCCCGACAATATATATATATATATATATATATACATGTTTTGTTTTATATATATATATATATATATATATACATGTTTTGTTTTATATATATATATATATATATATATATATATATATACACATGTTTTGTTTTATATATATATATATATATATATATACATGTTTTGTTTTATATATATATATATATATATATATATATACATGTTTTGTTTTATATATATATATATATATATATACATGTTTTGTTTTATATATATATATATATATATATACATACACATGTTTTGTTTTATATATATATATATATATATATATATATACATGTTTTGTTTTATATATATATATATATATATATATATATACATGTTTTGTTATATATATATATATATACATGTTTTGTTTTATATATATATATATATACATGTTTTGTTTTATATATATATATATATACATGTTTTGTTTTATATATATATATACATGTTTTGTTTTATATATATATATATATATATACATGTTTTGTTATATATATATATATATATATATACATGTTTTTTATATATATATATATATATATATACATGTTTTGTTATATATATATATATATATATATATATACATGTTTTGTTTTATATATATATATATATATACATGTTTTGTTTTATATATATATAAATGTTTTGTTTTATATATATATATATATATATATACATGTTTTGTTTATATATGTATATATATACACGTGTTTTATATATATATATATATATATATACATGTGTTATATATATATGTATATATATACACGTGTTTTATATATATATATATATATATATACATGTGTTATATATATATGTATATATATACACGTGTTTTATATATATATATATATATGTGTGTGTGTTTTATTGTATATATGTATATATATACACGTGTTTTATATATATATATATGTGTGTGTGTGTGTGTGTGTGTGTGTGTGTTTTATTGTATATATATATATATAACACACAACATATATATATTATTCCTTAACTGGAATTCATTTTTGAGATGAGCATTATATATATTAATTTTATTAATTTATTTCGGACTATTTGTCTCATCTTATTAGTTGTTGTTGTTCATGGTGAGACGACAACAACTACGGATGGCAGTGATAGCTGAGAATGCAGATAGGAGATTCGAAGTTCCTATCCGTCGCGGTTACCACCTGACGAAGGCCAGAGGAATAGTTGGCCGAAACGTTGTGAATAAACAAACCAATAAAAAGATGAAAAACAACAACTAATAAAGATGAAACTAATAGTCCGAAATAAATTAATAAAATTAATATATATAATGCTCATCTCAAAAATGAATTCCAGTTAAGGAATAATATATATATGTTGTGTGCTATATATATCCATTTTGTGTTATATATATATACACACATGTTGTGTTTTATACATATATATGCATACATATTGTGTTATATATATACATACATGTGATTTATATATGTATACGTACATGTTGTGCTTAATATATATATATATATATATATATATATATATATATATATAGCTACATGTGTTTTATATATATATATATATATATACATACATACATGTTGTGTTTTATATATATATATATATATATATATACACATATATATATATACATACATGTGTGTTTTATATATATACATACATGTGTTATATATATACACACGTTTTATATATATATATACATGTGGTGTTATATATATACATGTTGTGTTATATATATACATGTTATATATATAGATATATACATGTTTTATATATATATACATGTGTTTATATATATATTCATGTGTTTATATATATGTATATATACATGTGTTATATATATGTATATATATACATGTGTTTTATATATATGTGTGTGATTTGTATGTATATATATATATATATATACATGTGTTATATATATGTGTGTGTGTATGTGTTTTTTATATACATACGCATTGTATTTTATATATATATATACAT